>NC_133449.1:24020257-24327757 GCF_048565385.1 Saimiri boliviensis
CTGTCAGAGTGAAACTTTATATTATCTTTGACTAAAATCTCCCCAGGATTCCCACCCCTTCCTTCTGCCTCTGGTAACCATCATTCTAGTCTCTGCTTCTATGAGTTCAGCTTTTTAAGATTCTAAGTATTTCATGAGATCATGCAATATTTGTCCTTCTGTGTCTGGTTTATTTTACTTAGCATAACGTCCTCCAAGTTCATCCATGTTGTTACAGTTTACAGGATTTTTTTCTTTTTTAGGGCGAAATACTATTTCATGTTAAATTCATATCACAGTTTGTTGATCTGTTAGTCCATCTTCAGATATTTAGGTTGTTTTTATATTTTGGCTATTATGAATAATGCTGTAGTCAACATGGGAGTTCAGATATCTCCTTGACATACTGACTTCATTTACTTTGGTTATATATCCAGAAGTAGGATTGCTGGATCATGTGATAACTCTATTTTTAATTTTTCCAGGAACCTCTCTATTGTTTTTCATAATGGATGTACCGATTTATAGTCTCACCAGCAATGTATAAGGTTTCTCTTTGCTCCATATCCTTGCCAAGACTTATCTTTTTTCTTTTTAGTAATTGCCATTTTTTTTTTTTTTTGAAATGGAGTTTCGCTCTTGTGACCCAGGCTGCAGTGCAATGGCGTGATCTCGGCTCCCTGCAACTTCTGCCTCCTCCATACAGGCAATTCTCCTGCCTCAGCCTCCCGAGTAGTTGGGATTACAGGCATGCACCACCATGCCCAGCTAATTTTTTGTATTTTTAGTGGAGATGGGGTTTCACCATGTTGACCAGGATGGTCTCGATCTCGTGACCTCGTGATCCACCCGCCTCAGCCTCCCAAAGTGCTGGGATTATAGGCATGAGCCACTGCGCCCGGCCCTAGTAATTGGCATTCTATCAGCTATGGGCCCTCCTGTCTAATATCCTTATCCCCTCCACTGCCAATCCCCTTCCTTCCTTGTTCTCCCTGCACCCCTCCCCCCATAATACTACCTTCTAACATAACATGTAATAATGTACTTTATTGTGTGCCTCTCCCCAATGGAATGTAAGTTCTATGAGGGTAGAATAGAATAGTAACTGGCTTATAGTAGCCTTTCATTACATATTTATTGAATGGATGAACTCCCAGCTTTTGCAGCATGGACTGACTCATTTTCTCTTAATCGCTCACCATAATATATACCTTCTCTAACATTCATTATTGAGTTTTCATAACGACTTAGTTTTTATAGTGATGATTCAGTAACATTACAGCACTTCATCTAGTTGTGCTAATTTATTAAACAATTTCTTATCATTTAGTTTATTCCTGAAGAATAGTCATTCATTCAGCAAACATTTAGAAATCTACAGTGTTCAAGCTTAGTAAGCCAGCCTCATAAAGATGAAGAAAATATGGACCTTGCCCTCAAGGAACTCTCCAACTATAGTGGAAGTAGATATATCAACAGTTATTATAATGGTATCTGATAAGGGCATATATTAGAAGGCATTTTAAGGTACAAAGAGCATATACCAGAGTGTACACCAGATGGAGTGCCCAACTGTGAGAGCTGGAGGTTAGGTCCTGATTTGGCAATGGTATGGAAATGGGAGGAGGAGGAACAACTAAATAAGAGAATGCAGTAATCAAAATGTACATCAAGGGATGATTCAGGCCAGATATTAAAATAGATTGGAAGGGGGCTAAAGATTGTCAAGGATGGAAAAGAGGAAGTAAAAATTTATTAGCTATATATTAATGTTTTCTAGTAATTTGTAATCGAATACAACATTATAATTAGAGGAAGATTCTTGCTTTTAAGGATCTGGAAGAAGTAATACATTTAGATTGCATTTGTCTAAAGTTTGTAGTACTCAAACTCTTAGGAGAACAGAGGATTGAGTATTCAGAATTATCTTAACCTGTAATCAGTGGAAATTAACAGTTGTAGAAGTGAGCACTTTTTGAGTGTTTATCTCATATCAGACATTACTCTAAATATTTTATATGTGTTAATTGAAAATTATATGATATAATTTTATCCTCATTTATATGTCTAGTCAAATCATAATTGTCTATAGATAGACTATTTGCATTTGAGGTTTTCCATTCATTTCAGAAGATATCTTTGTGGACTGTGTTCTTCTGTCCTCCCTTAATGTCGTTCTCTCAGTTGTTTTTACTGCCCCTGATCAGCTTTTTAAAACAAATAATCAATTATACCTATTTTTAAAAGCTGATAAATAGATTGTTATTATTAGAGTATCCCTTCTCCCTGTGCATCATGGGTACAATTGTTAGAAACTGGGCTTTTTAAAGGATTTGGAAGACCCAAAATTAGAGGAAGGAGAAAAGTTGTGAATGAATCCACTTAATGGGAGCCAATTTCAGACAGAGCTTGGACTTTATGAAAAATGATGGACTTTACACAAAAATATCTTCATCCCCATTGTCTGATGATTTTTAAATTTTACTTTATGTTGCCTGAAATTCTATTTCTTAAGCATTAATTCGAGTAGGCAAATACCTGTTTTTTCAGATACTTCTGGTTAGGCTAAGAGCTTATAAACATTTTTATAAATTCTTCAAATCAGATTGCCTTTCAGCCTCTACTTTTTATTTATTTTTCAGATAGCGTCTCTGTTGCCCAGGCTGGAATGCAGTGGCAGTCATGGCTCACTGAAGCCTCAACCTCCTGGGCTCAAATGACTCTCCCACCTCAGCCTCCTGAGTAGCTGGGACTAAGATGTATGCCACCATGCCTGACTGATTTTTAAATTACTTTGTAGAGGTGGGGTCCCACTCTGTTGCCCATACTGGTCTTGAACTCCTGGGCTTTTCAAGTTATCCTCCCACCCTAGCTTCCCAAAATGCTAAGCTTGCGTGAGCCACTGTGCCTGGCCTCCCCTGCTTCATTTTTCTTTTCTCTTTTGAGACCAAGTTTCACTATTGTTGCCCAGACTGGAGTGCAATGGTGCGATCTCGGCTCACTGCAGCCTCTGCCTCCCAGGTGTTCAAGTGATTCTTCTGTCTCAGCCTCCCAAGTAGCTGGGATTACAGGTGCCCACCACAACAACCAGCTAATATTTTTGTATTTTTAATAAAGACAGGGTTTCACCATGTTGGCCAGGCTGGTCTTGAACCCCCAACTCAGGTGATCTACTCACCTCGGCCTCCCAAAGTGCTGGGATTACAGACGTGAACCACCACGCCCAGCCTACTTCATATTTTTTGAACTTAGGGAGTGCAAACTGTAATGAGAAGGGAGAAATATAATTTTGGAGATCTGTGTACTATGGTAAATTGGGTAGCCAGAGTAGGGCTAGTGCAGGGTACTGTGGTGTGGGGAGCCTTAGAGAATCTGAGGGTAGTGAAATTAAGGGAAAGGAACTTGTGCACAAAAGTGGAATATTACAAAACACAAGTTGTTTCATTTAAAAAATTATAAGGCATGGTACTTTAGGGAGTGGCAATTTTAGGGGAAGTAAAGGCATTTTTTCTTCAAGTCTGTCTTCTGATGACCTCTCACTCACTTGCTCAGAACTCATTCATTCTTCACTGGAGTTTCATTTTCCAAATTTGGGAGACTTAGTGGTGGAGGCAAAGATTAGGTTGAATTTGGAAAAGATAAAAAGCAAATCAAATGTGATTCTATTATAATTAATGTTGCAATAAAGCTATGTAAAATAAGCTTTTGTGGACTAGCCTGCCAGTGGGCCATCATTTGTGACATTTGTTTTATGGGAAGATGCATATAAAATGATAATAAATGACTAGAGTATAGAAAAAATCAAGGATACAATTTGTTCCAGAGAACAAGGGCCCCATATTAAGGATAAGGACTAGGAAAGCAGAATTGGAGATTTGTAAGGAACCTTTGGTTATTTTAGTTGATCTCACTTCTACTTGATTATCTTTAGTAATGTGGAAATAGCTACTTCGGGTTATAGTCTTTATTATGTTAGAAATTTTTTTTTTTTTTTTTTTTGAGACAGAGTCTTGCTCTGTCACCCAGGCTGGAGTGTATAGTGGTACAATCTTGGCTCACTGCATCCTCCACCTTCCAGGTTCAAGTGATTCTCCTGCCTTAGCCTCCTGAGTAGCTGGGATTACAGTCATGCGCCACCTCACCTGGCTAATTTTTTGTATTTTTAGTAGAGATGGGGTTTGCCATGTTGGCCAGGCTAGTCTCAAACTCATAGCCTCAAGTGATTCCCCACCTCAGCCTCCCAAAGTGGTGGGATTACAGGTGTGAGCCCCTGCGTCCACCCTTATGTTAGAAAGTTTTAATAATCATCCTTAGGTCTGCTTCCTTATATTCTCTTCTTACTGCTCCTAGCTCTACTCTCCGAAGTTGCATAGGACAAGTCTGTGTCCATTTTTGTATATCAAGCTTAAGATACTTGATGACTGCTTTGATGTCTGTTTTTGAATATAACTATTCTATCTTCTATATGCTTCTCTTTTCCAGGCTAAATTTTCCTGTCCTAATTGTTTCTTGTGTATAATTGTTTTCAGACTCTTTCGGAAATCCTTATGGTTATTCTCTAATTAATTCTCTTTTAAATTATGACTTCAAAACCTCACGTAATAGTTAAGATGTGACTATGGTAGTTCAGATTAGAATGGGTCTTTTAAATCAGTGTGATTACAGTAGTCCCAAGTTTGCAGCTAGTTTTTTTTTTAATTTTATTATTATTTTTTTAATGGCTGTAGTTCACATTTTGTTTTCATTAACTACTTTGATCATGTAAACCTCTAGGTTAATAAATTTCTCCTGCTCACTTGTCCGATCCCTTTCCCCTCTACCTCTTTTTTCATAGTTGGCTTTCATTCTAGAATAGAAAGAGAATGGTGTAGTAACATGAGCCATCTATTTTAGGGGCAGAAAGATTTGGGTTCCTCCATTTATTATTGACTTGACCTTTTTTTAAAAACTAGGCTATTAATTCATTTTTACTAGGATTGTTTTGAGATTTCCATGAAATAATCTAGGGGAAAGACTTGTACTGTTCTTCATTCTTGTGCTTTACTTGTCCTCAATTTTGAAAAATATTTTAAAAATAAATTTTACTGGCTGGGTACAGTGGCTTACTGCACTACAGACTTGGTGACAAGAGCGAGACTCTTGCCCAAAAAAACAAAACAAAACAAAACAAAACAAAAACCACACACACACAGGAAAAAAAAAAAACAAAAAATAAATTCCGTTGTATATATTTAAGGCGTACAACATGGTGTTATGAGATACATGTAAAGTTGGCCTTGCATATCTGTGGTTTTTTTAATCCATGGATTCAACCAACCACAAATCAAAAATATTCAGAAAAAAATTTAAAATAACAATATAACAAAATATACAAATTAAAAAAAAAGACAGTTAACAAATATTTACCATGGCATTTACATTTATTAGGTATAAGCAGCCCAGAGATTATTTAAAGTGTTTAGGACAATATGCATAGGTTATGTGCAAACCATTTTACATGAGGAAGTTGAGCATTCACATAATTTGGCATCCTGGAGGTGGAGTCATGGAACTAATGCCCCGCAGATATGAGGAACGACTGTATAGTAAGATATAGTTACTATAATAAAACAAATCAGCATATCCATGATCTCACTGTTAACCACTTTTTCCCCATGGCAAGAGCAGCTATCATCTATCTATTCTTTGAGCTAAAATCCTGAGTGAAATATACTATTATTAGAGTTCTGATGTTGTACATTAGATTTGTCTATCCTACATATCAGCTACTTTGTATCTTTTGACCAACATCATCCAATTTCCTACTCTGATCCCTGCCCCTGATGGCTACTGTTTTATTCTCTATCTCTGTACATTTGAGTTTTAAAATATTCCATATGTGAGGTCATACAATCTTCTTTTTGGTGTCTGGCTTATTTCACTTAGCATAATGTCTTCCTAGTTCATCCATGTTATGCCAAATGGCAGGATCTCCTTTTTTTAAGGCTTATGTAATATTCCATTGTGTATATATATGTACACCACAGTTTTTATTCATTTGTTCATGATTAATGGACACCTAAGTTGTTTCTGTATCTTAACTATTGTAAATAATGCTGCAATGAATATGAGAGTTCAGATATCTTTACAAGGTAATGATTTCATCTCCTTTGGATATATAACCAGAAGCCAGATTTCTTGAACTCCTTACCTCAGGTGATCCACCCACCTCGGCCTCCCAAAGTGCTAAGATTACAGGCATGAGCCACCATGCCCGGCCCTAGAAGCAGGATTTCTTGAGTGATATAGTAATTCCATTTTTAATTTCTTTAGGAACCTCCATAACATTTTCTGTAATGGCTGCAGTAATCTACATTTCCTACCAACAGTGTACAAAGGTTCACTTTTCTCTGTACCCTTGCCAATGCTTGTTATCTCTTGTCCTTTTAATAGCAGCTATCCTAATGGGTTTAAGGGGATAGTGGTTTTGATTTGCAGTTCCCTTGTGATTAGTGATATATAACATCTTATCTTATATACCCGTTGCCCATTTTTATGTCGTCTTTGGAGAAATGTCTATTGAAGTTCTTTGCCCATTTTTAAATTGAGCTATATGTTTTCTTGCTGTTGTGTTGTATGAGTTATTTATAAATTATGCATATTAATACCTTATCAGATAGCATGGTTTGCAGATATTTCTTCCCAGTCCATAAGTTGCCTTTTCGTTGTGTTGGCTGTTTTCTTTGCTATGCAGGAAATTTTAGTTTGATGTGTTTATTTTTGCTTTTATAGCCTGAGCTTTTGGTGTGATGTCTTAAGAAATCATTACCAAGGCCAATATTAAGGAACTTTCCCCTGTTTTCTTCTAGGAGTTTTATTGTTTCAGGTATTACATTTGAATTAATTTCTGTGTATGGTGTCAAATAAGGATCCAATTTCATTCCTTTTTTTTTTTTTTCTTTTGTGACAAGGTCTCATTCTTTTGCCCAGGCTGGAGTGCAGTGGCGTGATTTTGGCTCACTGCAGCCATGATCTCCTGGGCTCAGGTGATACTCCCATCTTAGCCTCCCTAGTAGCTGGGACCACAGGTACATATCACCACACCCAGTGAATTTTTGTATTTTTTTTTTTTTTTTTTTGGTAGAGGTGGGATTTTGCCGTGTTGCCCAGGCTGGTCTCAACTCCTGAACCCAACTGATCCACCCACGTTGGTCTCCTAAAGTGCTGGGATTATAGGCATGAGGATTACAGGATTACACACCTTGCTAATTTCATTCTCTTGAGTGTGGAAATCATAAAAAAAGTTTAAAAATATTTAATAGATGCAAAAGAATGTATAAAACTATTAACATGTAAAGAATACAGTAAGCACTCATGTACTTATCACCTTAATTTATGTTTAGTTTATTTTTAACCTAGTATTAGACCCTTTGGCTCACTTAACATTTCAAATTTTTCATTTATTGTATTGTCTGGCATACTCAGCTTTGTGTTATCAACAGATAACAGATGAGGGGCCGGGTGTGGTAGCTCACACCTGTAATCCAACACTTTGGGAGGCCAAGGTGGGCAAATCACGAGGTCAGGAATTCAAGACCAGCCTGCCCCAACATGGTGAAACCCCATCTTTACTAAAAATACAAAAAATTAGTTGGGCATAGTGGCAGGCACCTGTATTCCCACCTTCTTAGGAAGCTGAGGCAGGATAATTGCTTGAACCCAGAAGGTAGAAGTTGTAGTGAGCTGAGATTGTGCCACTGCACTCCAGCCTGGGCAACAAGAGCAAAACTGCATCTGAAACACACAGACAAACAAAAAACAAATGTGATGAATAGTTTTCTAACTGTTAGAACAAGTCATTGAAAACAATATTTAACAGCGTAACCTGGCACAGAGTACTAAGGCAGATCACATTTCTGTTCATTGGTTGATACTGAGTCATTAGTCAACATTTTCTAGGGCAGAGTTATTTATTTCTTTAGAGATAGCACCTCTCACTGTTGCCCAGACTGGAGTGTACTGGCATGGTCCTATCGTACTCCAGCCTTGAATTCTTGGGCATAAGTGATCCTCCCATCCTGGCCTCCTGAGTAGCTGGGACTACAGGTGTGTGCCACCATACTTGGTTAATTATTTATTGAACAGTTGATTTTGTTCATATAAGGTCTTGCTGTGTTGCCCAGGCTGGTCTTGAACTGCTGACCTCAAGCATTTCTCCCGTCTGAGCCTCCTAAAGTGCTCTCCCAAAAGGCTGGGCTCCAGGTGTAAGCCATAGCTCCTGGACCTAGGGCAGAGTTTTTATAAATCAGTTTGACCTTTTCCTGAAAGTACCTTTAACCACTTAACTTTTTAACACTTTCCTCCATAAGAATATTTGAGAGATAGAAGTCAGATATATCTTTCCTCTGGTACAGACCTAATTTATCTACCTAATTTTTTTCTTGATGGTTATGGTATAAAAACTCATGTTTGCTAATTTTATGAAAAAGCAGTGATATTTAGCATAATTATATAACCTAAACTCTTAGATATTTTAGCTAGTGATAAAATATACATATTCTTTACTTTTAGCATATTGCAGATGTTTTCAGTGCAACATACCATGAACTACTAAATTCTCTACTATTTCTCAGAAATGGCATTTTATTATGTAGATTCAGATTAAAGATTGCAAAGTGCATCCAAAGAGTTGCAACCAGATATTTCCAGGTTTAGAGTTGACAGTAGCTTATTTTTCTGGCATCACATTTGCAAGTCTTTTAGCTGTTGGTGAGCAGAATATCTGAAAGAGTGTTGGATAATATATTCAGTGCAGTTTTGATTTAAGCAAAGAATGATCAATTTGTTTACTGTTAAGAGCTAGAGAAGGATCAGTGGTTTAATAATTACATTTACCTTTCCATTTATTTATATTGGAATGTTTTAGTAAGAATCTTTATTGTGAATAATGCTATGGAACTTTCAGCTAATCATCGGTTTTTATTTTGAGAAATAAAGACAAATCTGATGAGTGGAAAAAGCTGTTTCTTGTATACTTTTGCAATAATATGGTCCTGGGTCTGTGTTTCAGATTTTTGGCTTTTGATCATCTTGTCTTTCAGGTAACTTTTGTGTTCTTTTTTCTGCTGAGGACAGTTATTAATCTACCTGTTGTTTCCACATAGCTACTTCCCACTAGTTCACCATCTATATGCAGATTAAACATGGTAAACATTAAAGATTTTAACATAAAACATAACACCATAAAAACACTAGAAGAAAACATAGGCAAAACCATGCAGGACATAGGCATAGGCAAGGACTTCATGACTAAAACACCAAAAGCAAGGAAACAAAAGCAAAGATAGACAAATGGGACCTAATTAAAATTCAGAGCTTCTGTACAGCCAAAGAAACTTATCATTAGAGCAAAGTGGTAACCAACAGAATGGGAAAAAATTTTTGCAGTCTGCCTGTCTGACAAAGGGCTAACATCCAGAATCTACAAAAAACTGAAACAGATATACAAGAACAAAACAAACAAACCCATTCAAAAGTGGGCAAAGGATATGAACAGACATTTTTCAAAAGGAGACATATATAAGGCCAACAAACATATGAAAAAAATGCTCATCATCACTGGTCATTAAAAAAATGCAAACCAAAACCACATTGAGATACCATCTCATACCAGTTAGAATGGCGATCATTAAAAAATCTGGAGACAACAGATGCTGGAGAGGATGTGGAGAAATAGGAATACTCTTACACAGTTGGTGGTAGTGTAAATTAGTTCAACCATTGTGGAAGACAGTGTGGCGATTTCTCAAGGATCTAGAAATAGAAATTCCATTTGACTCAGCAATCCCATTACTGGGTATATATCCAAAGGATTATAAATCGTTCTACTATAAGGACAGATGTACACGTATGTTCATTGCAGCCCTGTGTACAGTAGCAAAGACCTGGAACTAACCCAAATGCCCATCAGTGATAGATTGGACAAAAAAAAAATGTGGTACCTGTACACCATGGAATACTATGCAGCCATAAAAAACAATGAGTTCATGTCCTTTGTAGGGACTTGGATGAATCTGGAGACAACCATTCTCAGCAAACTGACACAAGAACAGAAGACCAAACACCACATGTTCTTACTCATAGGCGGGTGTTGAACAATAAGAACACGTGGACTCAGGGAGAGGAGCATTACACACTGGGGACAGTGGGGGTGGGGTAGAGGAGGGACAGCAGGGGGTGGAGAGAGTGGGGATGGATAAAATGGGGAGAAATGCTGGATATAGTCAAAGGGGGAATAGAGGCTGCAAACCACCTGGTTATGTATGTACCTATGCAACAACCCTGCATGACATGCACATGTACCCCAGAACCTAAAGTAAAATTAAAAAAAAAAATAACAATCAAACACGATAAACAACATGCTGTGGCATTCTAGCCCGTCTCCCTCATGCCCACTTCATTTGCATTTTCCTTTTATTTTGTTCAGTATTTAAAAAGTCCAGAGTTCACCTACATTTAGAGTTGGTGTATAAGACCTTTACAAATCTCTTTAGTGCTGGTAGAGAAGAGAAAGACTGAGAAATGTCTTAAAGGGGAAGAGTGAGGAGAGGAAAATGTATTTATCAATATTTAAAATAGAAGATACCTTTTAAAGGGGGTTGATTACTATGTGGCCAAAGTCTTGTAGGGATTTCTTGTATATCAGAGTTTGTTATAGCCTCATATCAGCAGTATTATAGCCTCACAATAAAAAATGCTCTTATAGCATTCTGAGTGTTAAAGTGCAAGACTACCTAGAGTGGCTGTGATGGACTGCTTAGTTGGAAACCATAGTGAATGATGTACCACACATTAGGATAGCTATTATTAAAAAGGCAAGAGATAACAAGTGTTGGCAAGGGTGTGGAGAAAAGGGAACCTTTGTACACTGCTGGTAGGAATGTAGATTAGTGCAGCCATTATGGAAAACAGTATGGAAGTTCCTAAAGAAATTAGAAATAAAATTACCACATGACTCAGCAATCTGCTTCTGGTTATATACTCAAAGGAGATGAAATCACCACTTTGTAAAGATATCTTCACTCCCACACAATTCACAGTTGGAAGGATATGAAACCAACCAAAATACCCATCAGCCAGTGAGTGGATAAAGAAAATGTGGCATATATACACCATGGAGTACTACTCAGTCATAAAAAGAAAAAAAATAATGTGTTTTGTGACAACTTAGATGGAGCTAGAGACCATTTTCTAAGTGAAATAATTCAGGAATGGAAAACCAAATACCACATGTTCTCACTCATAAATAAGAGCTAAGCTATGGGTATGCAGAGGCATACAGAGTCATATAAAAATGGACTGTGGAGACTCAGAGGGGAGCGTGAGAGAGGGTGCAAAGGGTAAAGAAACTACATATTGGGTATAATGTATGCTACTCTGGTGATGGGTGCACTGAAATCTCAGACTTCACTACTGTGCAATTTGTCCATGTAACCCCAAACCACCTGTACCCCAAAGCTATTGGAAAAAGCTATTGGAAAAAAGCTATTCCAAAGCTATTGTAGAAAAAGATGTCTGCACTCCCATGTTCATTGCAGCATTAGTGACAATAGTCAAGATACAGAAACAACCTAGGTGTCCACTTATGAACAAATGAATTAAGGAAACTGACACACACACACACACACACACACACACACACACACACACACACACACACATTATATAAGGCTTAAAAAAGAAGTTCTTGGCATTTACCACAATAGTTCCACCTGGAAGACATTATGCTAAGTGAAATAAGTCAGACAGAAAAACACTGTATGATCTCACTTATATGTGGGAGATTTTATGTATACATATATGTGTGTGTGTGTATGTGTGTGTGTATATATATATATATATATATATATATATATATATAAATACACAGAGATAGAGAATGAAACTGATTATCACAGGTAGGGATGTTGGGGAGAAAGGTAAGGAAACGGGTCTATGTAGGTCAAAGGATACAAAATAGCTGAGGTATGGGATGAACAAGTTTAGATATCTGATGTATAATACAAAGACCCAAGTTAATAAAATTATATTAGGGGTTTTTGTTAAGTAAGTAGATTTTAGATGCTTTTGTCACAAAAAGTGTATGAGATAGTAAGTTATCTGTTTCACTCAGTGTAGCAATCATGTTACTATCTATCTGTATATATATCTCATAATGTTATGTTGTAAATCTCAAATATATACAATAAAACATTAAAAAAAGAAAACTAACACAGTGAAAATTCTGTTTTGATTGCAATTCTGTATCTTTGCTAACTTTTTGTGTCTAAGCTAAGGGGATAATCCATAGCAAAAACAAACTGACAAACACTTTTCCTTCTGGGTAAACCCACACATATGCAAGTTAGGAAATTTACCTTGCTTCAATGTTAAGGGATGATGTTTAATTTAATTAAATTATTTTTTGAGACAGATTCTTGCTCTGTCACCCACGCTGGAGTGCAGTGGCACGATCTTGGCTCACTGCAACCTCCACCTCCCAGGTTCAAGTGATTCTTCTGCCTCAGCCTCCCAAGTAGCTGGGACTACAGGTGTATACCACCACGTCCAGCTAATTTTTGTATTTTTAGTAGAGACAGGGTTTCACCATATTAGCAAGGCTGGTCTTGAACTCCTGACCTCGTGATCCACCTGCCTCGGCCTCCCAAAGTGCTGGGATTACAGGCATGAGCCACCATGCCTGGCCAATTATTTTATTTTTTTTAAGAGATAACTTTTTACGTGTTTGTTTGTTTTTAGGGTATCTGATGAAATTACAGACTATATTCATTTAAATATTAAGTCTTATATATGTGTATGTTATTTAGCCACTTGGTAAAAAAGCAAATTTATGGCCTGAAATGAATGCTTTTTAACCTTTCCTTTCCTGGTTTGAGCACTACTTGCTGCCTCAAAGAACAGTCATATTCAAAAGCAAGTCTTGGCAGAATGCTCATAGACTAAAATTTAGGTGATAGTGCATGTTAGGAGAACTTTTATTTTCAAGCACTTTTACCTATTAAGATGATATTATCCTTGCCAAAGCCTCAAAAGACATGAAAAGCAATAAAGTCAGTGAGATTGAATGAACTTTGTAATGGGAATTAGAAGATCTGGGTTCAAATCCTTATTCTGCCAGAAGTTCTGAGTCTCAGCGGGTGAATTACTTGTTTGGGATATAATTCTTTAATCTATAACTTGAGAGCTTGGATGTGATATTCTCTTAAAAATCTTTTCCCCCTTAAAAAGTCTGTGACTGCGTAATTGTTATACGTTCCTCACTGCCTCTAAATGTCGGTATATACTTTTATTCTGTTTTTTTTTTTTTTTTTTTTTCTTGAAAGAAAAGTTAAGTGACTTTCCAAGACCAGTTCATATGAGCCTAAAACTGTCCCTTTCCAATTGCTCTGATCTTGTTGATGTTCATTCATTTATCCAGCAAACATTTATTTGTCATGTATGAGATTTCAGGTTCTTTTAGGTTCTGGGAAGAGAAAGATGAAGAAAGCAGACCCTGTCCTCAAGCAGATTACAGTCTGGTAGGGGAAGAAAAAAAATTATAGTGTAATTAAAAAGGGATGTGACATGACAGCATGGTGGCACAAAGAGGAACTGAATATTCTTTTGACTAGTCAAGTAAGAGTTTACAGGGGATGGGACCTCTAAACAGAGTGTTGAAATTCAAAGACCTGTCCCCCTCAGTAAAATATTGTATATTTTTAATGTATAAAAATTAGGAAGTACAGATAAGCAAAAATCAAGAAAACAGTCACTGTTAGTACCTTGATATGCATTCCTTCTCACCCATTTGAAGGTGAGTTGGTTTTTTTTTTTTTTTCTTTTTTCTCATTTAAGAGATGGGGGGTTTCGCTAAATTGACCAGGCTGGTCTTGAACTCTTGGCCTCAAGTGATTCTCCCATCTTGGCCTCCCAAAGAGCTGGGATTACAGGCATGAGCCACCATGAAAGTGGGTTTTATAGGATGCCTAGAATGCTATAATAAAAAGAGTCAGGATTGGAGGAGGAAGCATTAGAGACAAAAGGAATGATGAATGCAAAGGTATGAAGGCCTGAAAAAGCATGTTGTATATGGCCTCCCATAATTACTGAATACTTAGGTGTGCCTGGTTCATGAAAGATATTGCATGGGGAATGAGCAGGTGTAGGAAGTTTTCAATTAGATCATAGAGGGCTTTGCATATGATATACTAAGGCATTTAGAATCTGTCTATAGGAAATCAGAAGCCTTAAAGGATTTTAAGCTAGGCAAGGAACAGATTCATGATGTGATTTGCATTTCAGAATACTTATTCTGGCCAATTTCAAAAAGGCAGACTGAACATTCACTACCTTTTTGCGTGCCTTCACCAAACCTGTAGAAGTAATGGAACAATTTGAATGTAGCTATGTATAGACACAAGAAGGGGAACTCTCCATAAATCCAAAAACTGTGAAGAATTTCTGAAAATAAATAGGAGGTCCTGTAGGCTAACAACTTATACCCACCCATAGGTAAGAGGCTGGGAAGGGTCCTAGAATAATTAGTAGGGTGATTCATTAACATTATTGCAACATGAGCAGCCAAGTAGCTTCGACTTGCATACATTCTAATACCAACTTGGGCCAAGTAAAGGATCTGTTACCATGTGAGAACTGCATGTAGGAGCCCTGGGTCTATGAGAGTAGGAAGTACTTGTGGGTAACTGGCTATATTCATGCCTAGAAAACCAAGGACTGAGAACCCTGTCTGTGACATCTGCTTCTCCTCCACTCCCACTGAAAGCAATATGAGTACTGCTCCTGAGTGAGCTTTATCAAAGCCTACAGGGTGTAACAGAATCCCAAGTGCAAAGATAAGAATCTAAATGTTTCAGGAAAGCCAACACTATAAAAAAGAATCAACAAAAAAGAACTTCGGATCAAATAAAAAGTTACTAGAAAAGAGTTCAAAAATAAGTATACCTAATACTTTTAGACAGATAGGGAATTTATTATATCCTTAACAAAAACAAGTGGCTATAAAACAAGAGTAGGCATTTATTAAAAAGAGTCAATTAGAGATCTGGGGAATGAAAAATATGATTGTTGAGATGCAACAATCTTTTGGTGCCAAGGTGGATGGATTAGAACTGTGCATGATTGGTAGCTGGGAGAACTTGCTCTTTTTTTTTTTTTTTTTTTTTAAAGATGGAGTTTTGCTCTTGTTACCCAGGCTGGAGTGCAGTGGTGTGATCTTGGTTCACTGCAACCTCTGCCTCCCAGGTTCAGGTGACTCTCCTGCCTCAGTCTCCCCAGTAGCTGGGATTACAGGTGCCTGCCACGATGCCCAGCTAATCTTTGTTTTTTTGTTTGTTTGTTTTTTGTTTTGTTTTGAGACAGAGTCTTGCTCTGTTGCCAGGCTGGAATGTGGTGGTGCAATCTTGGCTCACTGCAACCTCTGCCTCCCAGGTTTAAGCGATTCTCCTGCCTCAGCCTCCCGAGTAGCTGGAACTACAGGCGTGTGCCACCACACCCAGCTAATTTTTTTGTATTTTTAGTAGAGACAGGGTTTCACCATGTTGGCCAGGATGGTCTCAATCTCTTGACCTCATGGTCTTCCCACCTTGGCCTCCCAAAGTGGTGGGATTATAGGCATGAGCCACTGTGCCTGGCCAATTTTTAGTAGAGATGAGGTTTCACCATATTGTGCAAGCTGGTCTTGAACTCTTAACCTCAGGTAATCTTCCTGCTTTGGCCTCCCAAAGTTCTGTGAGTCACGCACCCAGCCAGGACTGGATCTTTTTGATGCTCCAGTGATAAAATGAGATCCTAAACTTAGCAGCATTAAGGAGACAAATACAAGAGTTGTTAAGTATGTAGAATTAAGAAGACACACCTGTGTGGGAATGAGACAGAAAAGGGATTCTAGACTATTCTTTTTTTTTTTTTTTTTTTTTTTGAGATGGAGTCTTGCCCTGTCGCCCAGGCCAGAGTGCAATGGCGCAATCTTGGCCTACTGCAACCTCTGCCTCCTGGGTTCAAACTATTCTCCTGCCTCAGCCTCTTGAGTAGCTGGGTTTACAGGCGCCCACCACCATGCCCAGCTAATTTTTGTATTTTTAGTAGAGACAGGGTTTCTCCATGTTGGCCAGGCTGATCTTGAGCTCTTGACCTCGTAATCTGCCCGCTTTGGCCTCCCAAAGTGCTGGGACCGTGTGCAGCCTGGATTCTAGACTATTCTTAGGTTTCTTGATTGGTTGAGTGGAGAGATGATATTGCCAGAAACCATGATAGCAAATGCAATAGTAAAAGCATTTTGGGAAAGAGAATAAAAGATACTTCTGTCTCACTTGAGCATGCTGAGATTGAGGTGCCTGCAAGACAACCACACGGAAAAGTGTTATAGTTTGTTAGACTAGTGGATATATGGATTTGGAACTCAAGTGTTTGGGATTGAGCAAAATTTGGAAGTCATACATGAGTGATAATTGTAGTTGATGGGTGAAGTTTCTCAGGAAGAAATGAATATACTGTGAGACCAAATGCCCACTACTGTTTGAGACTATGTTGAAGAAGGGGAGCCTGCAGGCAAGGGAGAAAAGAATGGTTGAAAGAGTGAGAGGTGAACCGAGAGTCACGTCATGTAAACCAGAAGTAAGGGAGTCTTCAGCAATGTCAGATTATCAAAGGATAAGTAAGGACTAAGTAGTGATTTGATAACTAAGACACACCAAAACAGGAACAGCTGAACTACTTTCCTCCAGACCACTTATGTGAGAGAAAAATAAACCTCTCATTTCTACACACTACAGGTATTTGTCATGTGCAACAGAACCTAATCCTAACTGACACAGAGAGCCAGTCCATTGGCTGGATTAAGGCTAATATGGAGGATGGCCTTAGCAGTCTGTTCTTTGCAGGTGAAGAGGTTATGGCTCCAGTTGGTTTTTGATTTACAAGGCTGATATAAAGGGGAGATTATCTGAAAAAGATTTTGACACTGATCTAAATAATCCCTGAGAGAGCCTTTCTCAGCTTCAGATTCTGGAAGAACATGGCCATCCCTCTTGTAGTGTGAGCCAACCAAAAATTCATAGGCGATAAGAAGACTCAGAAGTTCTAAAGAAGATGTAATTTGAGTTTTCATAGCAGATGGCTGCCTGTGAAATAGTTATAACACTGCATCAGACATTAAAAATTTAAATTCATAGACTCAGTGCAGTGAGATTTAAGAGGGGATTGTTATAAACAAGAAAGCATTGTGAGAATAGGAAAAAACTTTTTAGAAAACAAAATCATTAATATTAAATTAAAATTAATAATAATGAAAAGTAGATTGAATATTCCAGTAAATCAATACTGGTGAGTTAAAAGACTATGTAGTTTATTTGATGCTCTAGAGTTATGGGAAGGTAGACATGGAGATCATGACCAAAACGGTAATAGATAGAGTAGATAGATGCAAGAAATTTGGTGTATATAAATTAGGTGTTTTGAAAGAACAGAGATGATGCGTAAGTAGTCAAGAAGTACTTACAGAAGTCAAGAAGTACTTACAGAAAATGTTGAAAATGTTGCTAATTGAAGACTTTAACTTTTAAAAGAACTCACCAAATAAGCTTAGTGAATGTAGTAGTCATATTTCTGATATTTAAGGATAAGAGGGAAAATTCTACAAATATTCAAAGGGGGGAACCAAATGATTTTCAAAGGGAAGGCAATCAGATTGGAATCCAGTCTTCTAATGAAAAATGTTAGATCAGAGAATTTAAGATCCTTGGTTTAATAGACTAGTAAATTCTAGTAGAAAATTTGGATGACTGGCATAAATTATAAACTTTTTTTGGCTAAACAAGGATATAAAATATAAAACAATTCAATACTTTTTGCTTTAGGTTAAATAATACTGTTACTGTTTTTGATTGTACTGAGAACTAGTGAGAACTTCGTCACCAAATAGCATTGGTTCTGGGCTTAGAGTTTGGGAACTAATGTGGTAGGTGATATTGATCTTTCTACAAGTTTGTAAGAGAAGATATGACCTCAGGTTTTTTTTTTTTTTGTTTTGTTTTTGTCTTTTTTTTTTGAGACAGAGTTTCACTCTTATTGCCCAGGCTGTAGTGCAATGGTACGATCTTGGCACAGTGCAGCCTCTGCCTCCTGGGTTGAAGTGATTCTCCTACCTCAGGCTCCCAAGCAGCTGGGATTGCAGGCCTATACCACCATTCCTGGCTAATTTTGTATGTGTAGTAGGGACAGGGTTTCTCCATGTTGGTCAGGCTGGTCTTAAACTCTTGACCTCAGATGATCTGCCCACCTCCGGCTCCCAAAGTGCTGGGATTATAGGCATGAGCCACTGTGCCCGGCCTGACCTCATTTTATACCTTGCTACACTGTCATTTATGTACAGAGGCTAAAAAGAGATTTCCAGACAGACAAGGTTTTGGAAATTATATTAACTTTGTACTTTTTCTTAAGAATATATCCAGGAGAATACTCTTTAGAGTGATATAATTAGTAAACTTGATTTAACAGATTAATGTTAAATTTTGTGCCTTACAAGAGGATTTTATTTTGATTACCTGTAAAATAGTCATGAAACCTAAGCCACAGAAATAACAAAAATAGAAACTCAAAAGTATTTATTTTAAGCATTTGTTGTATTCTTTGTGCTAGTCTCTGGGGATACAGTGACAAACAGAGTTGTCTTATCCTGTTCCTGCAGACTGGGGCTTATGGTGAGGACTAGGTGCTGGGTCAAAATATGGTGGAGAAACAGAAAAGGAGTGAGCATGTACAAAGAGATCACATTGTAAGAGTGGAAGCAAGAGAATTCTAGGAAGCCAAACTTCCTTTTATAACAATCCACTCTTGCAGTAACTAGTCCAGTTCTGAGAAAGTGAGAACTCACTCCCACAGGAGAGAATTAAATCTATTTGAGGGATCTGCCCCCATGACCCAGACACCTTCCACCAGGCCCTGCCTCCCAACACTGCTACGTAGGGGATCAAATTTCATCATGAGTTTTGGAGGGGACAAATCAAATTGTAGCAGAGATAATGTGATTTTTTTGGTCCAGATTGAGAGTAGCAAGGGATATAAAATCACCAGATATTATAATGTAGGTTGGTGGATGCTACAATGGATGGACCCCGTAATTGAATGTGAGCATAGAACAGGAGTACTTAACCCGGATGAACAGGGAAGGGAGAGATGACTTTCTAAAGAAGGAACATCTGAATTGAGACAAGGAAAGGGGACAGGGAAATTGAGAAGATTTCAGATTAGTTGATTGCAGAGGGTATAAAGTGAGAGAAAGATAATCAGGAGAGAGGTCACTAGGTACAGTATCACACAGAACCTTGAAAGCAATGTTAGAGCAGTTGGACTTTATCCTGAGAGGAATGGGAATATATTGAAATATTTTAATAATGAAAAATTATATGATCTGGTTTGTTTTTTTAGGAAGATTACTCAGGCTGTAGTGTGAATGCATTAGAGCCAGGTAAAATTAAAGTTAGGGAAATCAATTAGGAAGTTGTCTTGGGTAGTCATTTGTTCTAACGTAATTTTTCTAGATTGGAGATAATGTTAGATTGGCTACAGTAGGATCATAAGGATGGAGATGGATTTGAGAAAGATTTAGGGTTTGGTGGTTGGATATTAGGAAGAGTAGAAAGAAGAGGACCAATCTAGTCTTAAATTTCTGGCTTACGCGGTTAGGTAGATGATGGTGTCATTCAGTAGATAAACCTTGGAGCAGAAGATTAGGGAAGGATGGTTGAGTTCAGTTTGAGGTGCCTATGGAACATCTAACTTGAGATCCAGTTGGTATTTGGATAAGTTGGTCTGAATTTTAGAAGAGAGATGTGGGTTGGAGATTCTGATTTGGAGAGTTTCAGCATTTGGAAAATAAATAAAGTTGTGGATATGAAAGATCACCCAGGTAAAATGTGCAGAGACAGAAGAGGCAATCCAGGTCAAGGATCTTAGGAATATGTGCTTCTAAAATGAGGATTCTGACTGGGTGTGGTGGCTCATGTCTGTAACCCCAGCACTTTGAAAGGCCAAGGTGGTGGACTGCTTGAGTTCAGGAGTTTGAGACCAGTCTGGGCAACATAGCAAAACCCCATCTCTACAAAAAATACAAAAAATTAGCTGGGCTTGGCAGTATCTACCTGTAGTGCCAGCTACTTGGGAGCTGAGTTGGGAGGAGCACCAGAGCTCAGGAAGTTGAGGCCACAGTGAGCCATCATGATTGTGCTGCTGTACTCCTACCTGGGTGACAGAATGAGACCCTGTCTCAAAAAAAAAAAAAAAAAAAGGATTAAGACTCTCAGAAGAAAAAAGGTAGGACAGAAATTCAGTAGAGTGTGAGCTGACAATCCAAAAAACATTGTAAATGTATATTGGGATAAAAAAAAATAAGTAAATGAATGGTAAATGATGGGAGCTAGTTTTCTCATATTTAGGGAGTGAGGTAGCCATAGGCAGAGGGAAGGCTAGAATGAATCATGTGGTACTGAATTAGAGTTTGAAACATAAGCATTGAACTCATATTTACCTTATATTGATACAGATTCAGAAATAAGTATAGATGTATATGTATACATAGCCTAGTAAACATACATTTATTTCCTAGCTCTGTTTGTTGAGAGGGCCTAGGAGAAATGACAACCCAGTAGCATGAGCGCACCCAGCATCAGATCTTGGTTTCTAATACCATTCTCAGGTACAAAGAACTAAGGCTCCGTAGAAAATGGCTGACTCTAGGGCTGGGGCAGGGAATTTGAAAGTTGAGTCTGGAACATTGTAGAGTGCCAGAAAATAAGAAAATATACAAAATGCAAAAGGACAGGGGCTTGGCAAAGGGATACAAGAACTAACTAAAAGAGCACCCAATGACTGAAGCTGGAACAATTTGCACAATAAAATAAATAATATCGTATTACTGGATTATGACCCAAAGCATAAAATAAATATCCGTAAGTCCACACTGATTAAAATAAACAGTTAAATAAATAATTGTCCCCACTTATTTATTTATCTTGTACAGAAGAATTCCAAATAATTTGTGCAGACACTTCTCTCCTCAAGGAAGTGGAACTTAATCCCCTACCCTCCCACCACCCACTTGAGTATGGGCTGTACTTGGTGACTGAGAGGGAATGGTTAATTATATGGATTCTGTTTGAGATCAGGTAAGTCAAGAACCAAGGTATTTATGTAGGATATAGCATTAAAGAATGCTGGTCAATCCCATTACTGGGTACATACATATCCAAAGGATTATAAATCATTCTATTATAAAGACAAATGCACACATATGTTCATTGAGGCACTGTTTATAATAGCAAAGACCTGGAACCAACCCAGATGCCCATCGATGATAGAATGGACAGAGAAAATGTGGCACATATACACCATGGAATACTATGCAACCATAAAAAATGATGAGTTCGTTTCCTTTGTAGGGACATGGATGAATCTGGAAACCATTATTCTCAGCAAACTGACACAGGAACAGAAAATCAAACACCGCATGTTCTCACTCATAGGTGGGTGTTGAACATTGAACACACGTGGACACAGGGAGGGTAGCATCACACACTGGGGTCTGTTGGGGAGGTTGGGGAGGGATAACATGGGGAGAAGTGTTAGATATAGGTGACAGGGGGATGGAGGCAGCAAACCACATTGCCATGTATGTACTTGTGCAACAATCCTGCATGATCTCCACATGTACCCCAGAACTTAAAGTATAAAAAAAATATGCTGGTGATCTCAGAGGGAACAGTTTGTGGGGAGAGGTAAATACTTGTGCTCTTAATGTATATAGCTCTAAATTTAACCAGCCTTGTAGAATATTCTGTGCTTTTATTAGATTTTATTTTATTTTTTTTGAAATGGAGATTCACTCTCTTGTCCAGGCTGGAGTGCAGTGGTGTGATCTCAGCTCACTGCATCCTCCACCTCCCAGGTTCAAGCAGTCCTCTTGCCTCAACCTCCTGAGTAGGTGGGATTCCAGGTGCCCACCACCACACTCAGCTAATTTTTGTATTTTAGTAGAGATGGGGTTTCACCCTGTTGGCCAGGCTGCTCTTGAATTCCTGACCTCAAGTGATCCCAAAGTGCTGAGATTACAGGCGTGAGCCACCACACCCGGCCTGTTTTTATTATATTTAATCACAAGCTGACAGCTATTTAATGTCTATCAAAACTTAACTGAAGCTGTGATTGTACCACTGTACTCTGGCCTGGGCAACAGAGCAAGATCTCATCTCTTAAAAACTTTACTTAATAGCAAAAAATCCACATCAGATACGAGACAGACAATCTAATGAATATCTTAATTATGCATTCATGTAGTTTCTTGTATTAAGTCTTCAGAGAACAAAAGTATCAAGACCACATCATCTTAGTCTCCTGTGACATGAAAATGCCTGTGCTGAGTTCTGATTTAATGATATGTTATCTGTCTATATAGAATTAATCTGTAAGACACATCATTTGAATGATTTGTATTTTGTAAAATTATATTTGAAACTACAGTCCTAGGTTCATTGCTCTTTGTACAAGTGCATCTCGTTCAGATACAAAATTTACATGTTTTCTTTTTCTTCCTATTGCAAAATGAAAACTTACAACCTGGAAAACATGGACCCAGATTTGACACTTGGTGTTTTTAATTTGCTGATATCATGAGCTTGTTAGTATCTATTTGAATTGTCTATTGCCATGTAACAAATCACCCCAAAACCTTGTGACTATAGCAGTGATTTTTACAATTCTGTGGATCAGGAGTTTGATCAGGACTCGGATAGGGGATTCTTCTGCTCTATGTGGCATCAGCTGGGATCACTTAGTTGGTAGCTGGTATGGGTTGGATAGTCTCAGGCTTTCTTCACATGTCTGACACTTTTGTATGCTTCCACATGGCATCTCCACAGCATTGTGGTGTCAGGATAGTTGGATTTTTTACATGGCCTCTGGCTTCCAAGAAGAGAGAAGAAGGGGAAGCTACCAGTCTTCTGGGTTACTGCAGTTTCAGAACGTCACTTTGACCACATTCTCCCTGCTGGTCAAAGCAAGTCACAAGGCCAACCATGATTCAAGGGACTGGGAAATAAAGCGATCATCTCTTCATAGGTGGAATGGCATGTGCACATTGAGAAGGAAATAATCAATGCCAGCCATGTTTGAAAGATAGTATGTGGCCATACCATCTAGCATAGTGTCTAATCTTTTAATTGTATTTATGTGATTTTATTCTGATTAATCCTATTTATCTTCTATTTTAACTTGTAACAATTTAATTTCTTTTGGAAATTATGTTAAAAATCTCAAATTAAAATTATTACCTTAATTTAATAGAAAAGATTTTGAGATAATGGGAGGCCTGGATAAACCTCTTTTTTGTTGTCATTCACTATACATTCGTCTTGTCATTGGCTATAAATTTAATAAATATCTTGGATTATTTAGTTGAAAATCTTCAAAACATCTTTGTTCAGTAAATGCAGCTATATTAGGAGAATTTATTCTTTCATTTTAGTTTTCCCTGAACTGGAAGTCTTACTGACATGTGTCCATATTTTTTTAAGCCCTGATAAATTATGTAGAGCACAGTTTAGCACAGACTATCATAATTTAAAATGCAGATACTCTTTGACTCAGTAATTCTGCTTCATGAGTACAGAGATATAGCATTGTCTGTACGGCAAAATATTGGAAATGACATCATCAGTGAGAGACTGATTAAATTGTGATATATTCATATATCATGAGATTGTTAAAAAAAAAGATGAGGGAATTCTATAAGGAATGGCATGAAATGAGTGGTAAGCTACACTGTGTTAAAAAGATACAAAACTCTATAGTATTGTATTAATCTGTTTTCATGCTGCTGATAAAGACATACCTGAAACTGGGCAATTTACAAAAGAGAGAGGTTTAATGGACTTACAGTTTCACATGGCTGGGGAGGCTTCACAATCATGGTGGAACGGGAGGAGGAAC
The DNA here is from genome assembly GCF_048565385.1 of Saimiri boliviensis. Lineage (NCBI taxonomy): Eukaryota > Metazoa > Chordata > Mammalia > Primates > Cebidae > Saimiri > Saimiri boliviensis. The sequence continues at coordinate 24,044,252 of NC_133449.1, forward strand.
AAGTCATGTCCTAAATGAATGGCAGCAGGCAAAGAAAGAGGGCTTGTGCAGGGAAAGTCCCCTTATGAGACCATCAGATCTTGTGAGATATATTCACTACCATGAGAACAGCATGGGAAAAGACCTGCCCCATGATTCAGTTACCTCCCACCAGGTCCTTCCCACAACATGTGGGAATTCAGGGTGAGATTTGTGCAGAGACACAGCCAAACCATATCATTTCACCCCTGGCTTCTCCCAAATCTCATATCCACACCGTTCAAAACCAATCCTGCCTTCCCAACAGTCCCCCAACTCTTAGCTCATTTCAGCATCAACTCAGAAGTCCACAGTCCAAAGTTTCATCCAAGACAAGGCAAGCTCCTTCCGCCTATGAGTCTGTAAAATCAAAAGCAAGTTAGATACTTCCTAGATACAATGAGGATATAGGCATTGGGTAAATATAGCCATTCTAAATGAGAGAAATTGGCCAAAAGAAAGGGGCTACAGGTCCCAAGCAAGTCCAGAATCCAGCAGGGTAGTCAAATCTTAAAGCTCCAAAGTGATCTCCTTTGACTCCGTGTCTCACATCCAGGCACGCTGATGCAAGGGGTGGGTTCCCATGATCTCAGGCAGCTCTGCCCCTGTGGCTTTGCAGGGTACAGCCTCCCTCCTGGCTGCTTTCATGGGCTGGCATTGAGTGTCTGTGACTTTTCCAGGTGCACAGTGCAAGCTCTTGGTGGATCTACCATTCTGGGATCTGGAGGATGGTGGCCCTCTTCTCACAGTATCACTAGGTGGTGCCCCAGTAGGAACTCTGTGTGGGGTCTCCAACCCCACATTTCCCTTCTGCACTCCCCTAGCAGAGGTTCTCCATGAGGGCCCCACCCCTGCAACAAACTTTTGCCTGGGCATCCAGGTGTTGCCATACATCTTCTGAAATCTAGGTGGAGGTTCCCAAACCCCAGTTCTTGACTTCTGTGCACTCACAGACTCAACACCATGTGGAAACTGCCAGGGCTTGGGGCTTGCACCTTCTGAAATAATAGCCTGAGCTGTACCTTGGCCCCTTTTAGTCACAGCTGGAGTGGCTGGTACACAGGGCACTAAGTCCCTAGACTGCAAACAGCAGTGGGACCCTGGGCCCAGCCCACAAAATCATTTTTTTCTCCTAAACATCTGGGGGGCCTATCATGGGCGGGGCTGCCACAAAGATCTCTGACATGCCCTGGAGGTGTTTTCCCCATGCCTTGGTGATTAGCATTTGGCTCCTCGTTACTTATGCAAATTTCTGCAACTTGCTTGTATTCTCCTTAGAAAATAGCATTTTCTTTTATATCACATTGTTAGGCTGCAAATTTTCCACATATTTTAATGCTCTATTTCCCTTATAAAACCAAATGCCTTTAACAGCACCCAAGTCACCTCTTGAATGCTTTGCTGCTTGGAAATACCTTCCACCAGATACCCTCATTCATCTCTCTGAAGTTCAAATTTCTATAAATATCTAGGGCAGGGGCAAAATGCCAACAGTCTCTTTGCTAAAACATAACAAGAGTCACCTTTGCTCCAATTCCCAACAACTTCCTCATCTCCATTTGAGACCACCTTCACCAGGATTTCATTGTCCATGTTATTATCAGCATTTTGGTCAAAGCCATACAGTAAGTCTTACGGAGTTTGAAACTTCCACACATTTTCTTGTCTTCTGAGCACTCCAGACTGTTACAACCTCTGCCTGTTACCCATTTCCAAAGTAGCTCCACATTTTTGGATATCTTTTTAGCAGCGTCCCACTCCCAGTACCGACTTACTGTATTAGTCTATTTTCATTGTGCTGATAAAGACATACCCAAAACAGGGCAATTTATAAAAGAAAGAGGTTTAATGGACTTATATTTCCATGTGGCTGGGGAGGACTCACAATCATGGCCGAAGGGGAGGGGGAGCAAGTCACATCTTACATGGATAGCAACAGGCCAAGAGAGAGAGCTTGTGCAGGGAAACTCTTCCATATGAAACCATCAGATCTCATGAGATTTATTCACTACCATAAGAACAGCATGGGAAAAGGCCTGCCCCAATGATTCAGTTACCTCCCACTGGGTCCTTCCCACAACACATGGGAATTCAAGATGAGATTTGGGTGGGGACATAGACAAATCATGTCAAATATGCCACCACTTTTGTTTAAGAAAGTGTATGCTTTGGGCTGGACATGGTGGCTCATGCATGTAATCCCAGTACTTTGGGAGTCCAAGGCAGGTGGGAAACAAGGCCAGGAATTTGAGACCGGCCTGGCCAACATGGTGAAACCCCATGTCTACTAAAAATACAAAAATTAGCCAGGTGTGGTGGCAGGCACCTGTAGTCCCAGCTACTTGGGAGGCTGAGGTGAGAGAATTGCTTGAACCCAGGGCTGGGGGATGGAGATTGCAGTGAGCTGAGATTGCACCAATGCACTCCAGCCTGGGCAACAGAGCAAGACTCAGTCTTAAAAAAAAAGAAAGTGTACGCTTTTATATGCATAGAATATCTATGAATATATTAAGTAAACAAGGGAAGGAAGCTGGATGATTGGAGGGAAATTTCTGTTCACCATCACTTGTTTTGTACAGTTTTCTTTTTGTACCAAGTACTTGTGTTACCCAACTTTAAAAATGCTCTGATAGGCCAAGTGCAGTGGTTCTTGCCTGAAATCCCACCACTTTGGGAGGCGGAGGAATGTGGATCTCTTGAGGTCAGGAGTTTGATACCAGCCTGGCCAACATGGTGAAACCCTATCTCTACTAAAAATACAAAAATTATCTTGGTGTGTAATCCCAGCTACTCAGGAGGCTGAGACAGGAGAATTGCTTGAATCTGGGAGGTGAAAGTTGCAGTGAGCCAAGATTGTGCCACTGTACTCCAGCCTGGGTGACAGAGGAAGCCTTTGTCTCAAAAAAAAAGCTCTGAGAACTATCATTTATGGGTGTCTTTTTGTATAAGGCAGAACACTGTATACTCTATCCAGGCAGCATTGGTTCTGTTTCAGATAGAAGAAAGACCAGTAGGAAAGATTAAACATATGAACCGTGTCTCTAGACTGCTTGTTTGCTTGTTAAGAGTTGTCATTTTTGCATTGTCCAAATATTCTGTCCATTATTTTTATTTATTTATTTATTTATTTTTACTGTGTTGAAGAGTTCTTTATATTCTGAAAAGTTCTTCGTCAGATACTTGTCTTGCAAATATTTTCTCCAAATTTGTGGCTCATTCTTACATAACACTACCTTTTGAAGAGTAAAAGTTTAAAATTTTAGTAAAGTGTTATTTATTATTTTTTTTCTTTTATTGTTTGTGCTTTTAGCATTATATATAGAAACTCTGCTTCACACTGGAGTAAGACCAACCTGCATATGAATCCTGGCTTACCAGCTATGTAATATTGGGCAAATACAAGTTTTCTCATGTGCAATGACATTAATAATACCTTCCTTAGGAGAATATTAACGATTAAAGGAAATAAAATATATGTCATGCATTTGTTAATTCTTTTGTTTAACAAATGTTTACTCTGTGCCATCTATATGCCAGGCATGATGTGAATGCTCATTATTCAGCAGGGCATAAAAAATAAAAAAACCTCTGCTTTAGTGAGAGGTTGGCAAACTAATGACCTGATTTTCAGCCCACTACTTGCTTTTGTAAATAAAATGTTATTTGAATGCAGCAATGAACATTGTCTATGGCTGCTTTCATGCTACAATGGCAGATAGTTTCAGCAGAGACTGTTTGGCCCTCTGCAGGATAAGTTTACCAACCCCTGGGCTAAGATTTTCTTCTATATTTTCCTGAGTTGTATTGTTCTGAATTTTTTATATTTAGGTCTATTAATTTTTGTGTAAGACATGAGGTGTGGGTTGAGGATTTTGTTTTGTTTTGTTTTGTTTTAGCATATGGATTGCCAATTGTTCCAGCAACATTTGTTGCAAGACAATTCTCTTTCCATTGAATTACCCTGGTACTTTTGTTTGAAATCAATTGACCATAAATATGTAGATTTATTTCTGGACTGTCCCTTCTGTTCCATTGATCTCTGTGTTTATCGTTATGGCAGAATCACAACATCTTAATTGCTGTAGCTTTATAGAAAGTCTTGAAATCAATGAGTCTAAGTCTTCCAACTTTGTTCTTCTTTTTCAAAAGTGTTTTGACTATTCTAGTTTCTTTGCATTTTCATAAAATTTTAGAATCAGCATGTCAGTTTTTAGAAAAAGCCTGCTGGGATTTTAATTGGATTTACATTAATTTGGGGAGAATTGACATCTTAACAATATTGATTTATCTCATCTTTGAAAATAGTGTATCTCCAATTATTGATTAATTTTTTATTTTTTTGATTTTTCTCACTGTGTTGTGTGTGTGTGTGTGTGTGTGTGTGTGTGTGTATTTATTTTATTTATTTATTTTTTTTGAGATGTAGTCTCACTGTGTCGCCCAGACTGGAGTGCAATGGTGCAATCTCAGCTCACTGCAACCTCCGCCTTCCGAGTTCTAGGGATTCTCCTGCCTCAGCCTCCCAAGTAGCTGGGACTACAGGTGCATACCACCATGCCTGGTGAAGTTTTTGTATTTTTAGTAGAGATGGGGTTTGACTGTGTTAGCTAGGATGGTCTCAATCTCCTGACCTCATGATCTGCTTGCGTCAGCCTCCCGAAGTGCTGAGATTACAGACATGAGCCACCACACCTGGCCTGTGTGGTTTACATTTTTGAGCACACAAATCTTTCATTTATTTTGTTATATTCTATTTCTTTTTAATGCTTATATAATTGCTACTATTTTGTTAATTCTAATTTTTCATTACTACCACTAGAAGTACAATTTAATTTTGTATGTTGACCTTGTCTTCTGAAATTTTGCTCAATTGATTTACCAGTTTTGGTAGTCAAAATTTATTAGAAAAATTTAGTAGATAAATCCTTTGGGATTCTCTATATAGACAATCTTGTTATTTGTGAAAAAAACCAGCATCGTTTCCACTTTTAAAATCCATCTTCTGGCTTTTATTCTTTCTTCTAACATCACTGTATTGACAGTATAGTACAATACAGTACATTGTCGAATAGGAGTGGTGAGAGCAGATATTCTTGCCTTGTTCATCGTCTTAATAGACAACATTTAGTCTTTTGTGATTATCTATAGAATATTAGCTATAGATTTGTAGGCTGAGGATGTTCTCTTCTGTTTCTGAGAGTTTTGAATCATGAATGATTATGGAAGTTTTTCAAATGCCTTTTTTTTTTTTTTTTTTTTTTTTTTTGAGGCAGAATCTCAGTCTGTCACACAGGCTGGAGTGCAGTGGGGGGCGATCATCTTGGCTTACTGCAGCCTCCGCCTTCCAGGTCCAAGTGATTCTCCTGCATCATCCTCCCCAGTAGCTGGGATTATAGATGTGCGTCACCATGCCCAGCTAATTTTTGTATTTTTAGTAGAGATGGGATTTCACCATGTTGGCCAGGTTGGTTCCAAACTCCTGACCTCAAGTGATCTGCCCACCTTGGCCTCCCAAAGTGCTGGGATTATAGGCTTGAGTCACTGTGCCTGGCCCAAATGCCCCTCCTTTTTTTTTTTTTGCATTAATTAAGATGATCATTTATTTTTCAGTGTGTTGATATGGTAGATTACATTGATGACTTTTTTTTTTTTTCATGTTGAACTAGCATTGGATTTCTGGGATAAATAGTATTTGGCTATGATACATATTTCTTTTCATATATTGGCTAGATTCATTTGGTTAAGATATTTTCCATCTATGTTCATGAAAGGATGATGGTCTGTAATTTGTCTGATTTTTGTATCAGGGTCAATGCTCTTTTCATAAAATGAGTTGGGAAATGTTTTCTTCTTGGTTTTGGAAGAGTTTTTGTAATATTGGTGTGATTTCTCATAAAATGTTTAGTAGAATTCACCAAGGAAGCCATTTGTCATGGAACTGTTTTCATGGGAAGATTTTAAATTATGATTTAAGGAATTGGTATGTTTTAACTAAGTTGTAGAATTTATTGCCATAAAATTGTTCAGAATATTCTCTAATTACTCTTTTAATAGCTATAAAGTCTCTAGTGATGTCTTCTTTTCATTACCAATGTAGGCAATTTGTGGCTTTTCTTTTTCTTTTTTTTTGATTACTCTGGTCAGAAATATAGTTTCACTGAACTTTTCAAAGAATTAGATTTTTGTTTCATAGATAGTCTCTATTTTTTGTTTTCAAATTTTTTCCTTCAAATTGCTTTGTGTTAAATTTACTCCTCTTTTTCTACTTCCTTAAGATAGAGGGTTAAATTATTGATTGAAGCTTGACCTTACTTGTTTTCTAATTTAAGCATTTCATGCTATAAGTTTCTAAAAACTGCTTTAGTGCTATCCCTGTTTTTTTAGGAGCAGAGGTGTAATAGGCAAGAGAAAGAGAAAGAGAGAAAGGAAAACAGTCCTGTCTCTAGTGAGAGAGAGGGGACTTTGGGGAGGGAAAGAGGACAGGAGATAATGGTGATCATGGACAGGAAAGGAGGAAATTATGATAGAAAATGTGGAGATCCTGTTGCTGACACCCCATTGGGAGGTTGAAGGCTGGAGTCAGTCTGGAAGCCTTTGGATAACAGCCAGAAATTCTCAGTTACTCCAGAACCTCTTCTAGCCCCATACCACAGCTGAGTCCTCCTTGAAAGGAAGCTGGGTCAAACGTGGCCAACATGCCCAGCAACTTGTGGGTGCTGGGGGATTCTCAGTGTTCTCCCTAGTAAGCTACACATCCTAGTCTTTAAGAATGGCAGTCACTCTAACCATGTTTTTAACCGGCTGAAGGATGCCTGTTATTAATTTGATTTGGTTTTAATATGGAGGCTGAGAGCACCAAAATGAAAGGACAGAGTTGGAGTCCATTTCTCTGCTTACATTTTGATGAATGTTGTACCTTGGTATCCCAGTCGTGGTTCCCAACATGAAACAGCTACGTTGTCTAGGGTAAGTACCTGGGATCATCTCACACCAAGAAAATTGAGGACATAGACACACACAAGAAGTTTAGGAGTGGAGGTTTAATAGGCAAGAGAAAGAGAAAGGAAACTGCTCTCTCTCCAGTGAGAGAGGAAATTATGATAGAAAATGTGGAGATCCTGTTGCTGACACCCCATTGGGAGGTTGAAGGCTGGAGTCAGTCCAGAAGTCTTTGGAGAACACCATGGGGTAGACCCAGCCAGAAATCCTCATTGTTCAGCTCCCAATTACAAGTGAGAACATGTGTTTGGTTTTCTGTTCCTGTGCTAGTTTGCTGAGGATAATGGCTTCCAACTCCATCCATGTACCTGCAAAAGACATGATCTCATTCTTTTATGGCTGTATAGTATTCAGGGATGTATATGTGCCACATTTTCTTTATCCAGTCTATCATTGATGGACATTTAGGTTGATTCCATGTCTTTGCTATTGTGAATGGTGCTGCAGTGAACATATGCTTGGATGTGCCTTTATGGTAGAATGATTTATATTATATTCCTTTGGGTATATACCCAGTAATGGCATTGCTGGGTCATGTTTACAGGAAAAAAACAAATAACCCTGTTAAAAAGTGGGCAAAGGACATGAACAGACACTTTTCAAAAGAAGGCATCCATGTGGCCAACAAACATATGGAAAAAAGCTCAACATCACTGATTATTAGAGAAATGCAAATGAAAATCACAATGAGATACCATTTCACACCAGTCAGAATGGCTATTAAAAGTCAAGAAACAACAGATGGTGGTGAGACTGTGGATTAACAGGAACATTTTTATGTTGTTGGTGGGAGTGATTAGTTCAACCATTGTGGAAGACAGTGTGACGATTCCTTAAAGACCTAGAACCATAATTTTTTCTTTTCTTATCTTGTATTGAATTATTCCTTTTCCATGATTTCATTTTATCTCTACTCTTAGCTATTTATTTACCTTGCTCTAGGTCATGGTTCCGAAACCTTGACACTACTGATATTTTGGGCCAGCTAGTTCATTGTTGTTGGGTTGCAGGGTGGTTATCCTGTATGTATTGTAGGATTTTTAGTAACATCCTTGGCTTCTACCTACTAGATAAGAGTAGCAATCACTTCCCATTCCCAATTGTGATAACAAAAATGCCTTCAGACTTTGCTAAATGTTTTCATGGGGGTGGCAGCAGTGGGTCAGGGGTGGGAACTAACCTTGGCTGAGAACTGCTGCTCTAGAGTTTAAAAGATATGTCTTTAACTTACCACATTCTTCCTTTAAATGATATTATACCACTTTATATGCCATGTAATACTTTACAGCACTGCACTTCAATTTTGTACCTCTCCTTTTTATGCTATTTGTGATATATTTTACTTCTATATGTTATTAACTCCACAATACAGACTTACTAATTTTTGCTTTAGTTGGTGAATAACATTCTATCGGGAACAAAGTAAGAAAAAGTAGTATTTTATATTTATCTTCTAATGCTCTTCATCTTTGCCACCTCCTCCTCTCCCTTACCTTCATCCTCCCCCTACTGCTCTTCTTCTTCCTCCCTCCCTGCCCCCTTTTTTGGTAGATCCAAATTTTTACCTGGTATTATACTTCTGCCTGAAGAACTACCTTGAACATACTTTGTGCCTGCAGGAAGTGAATTCTCTCAGGTATTATTAATTCAAAAAAACCCTTTATTTTCTAAAAGTATTTTTGCTGGATATAGAATTTTGTACATAGACCTGAATTCTATGTTCAGTTTTTTTTTTTCTTTCAGTCCTTTTTTTTTCTTTCTCTTTTGGCTTGCTTGATTTCCTGATAAGAAGTCTTCTGTAATTTTAATCTTTGTTTTTTTGAATGTAATATTTCTTTTTTCTCTCTCTCCCTTTGTAGTTTTTATCTTCGTTTTCAGCAGTTTGACTATGATATATCCATGTCTGTTTGTTTAGTGTACGTGCATTTGGTGTTTATTATGAAGGGTTTTTTGGGATATTTTGGATCTCTGGTTTGTTTCCTTGGGTTCAATTGGGAAAATTCTTGGCCATGATCTCTTCCCATATTTTTTGTGTCCATTTTTTTTTCTTCTCCTGGGAGTAATAGACGTTTTGATATAATTTCACAGCTCTTGGATACGCTGAACTGTATTTTTCCCCCCATTCTTTTTAACTTTGGTTGCATTCTAGGTTATATTTATTGACCTGTCTGCAAGTTCACTTATTCTTTCTTCATCCCTCTTCAGACTACTGTTGAGCCAGTCAAAGTGCTATTGAACTGAACGGGGTTTGTTTGCCTGTGTGCAATGGAAAGCTGTATTAATACCTTTTCATGCTGCTGATAAAGACCTACCTGAGACTGGGAAGAAAAAGAGGTTTAATTGGACTTATAGTTCCACATGGCTGGGAAGGCCTTAGAATCATGGTGGGAGGTAAAAGGCCCTTCTGAAATGGCGGTGGCAAAAGAAAATAAGGAAGAAGCAAAAGTGGAAACCCCTGATAAAACTCATCAGATCTTGTGAGACTTACTCATTATCACAAGAGTAGCACAGGAAACACTGACTCCCATGATTTAGTTACCTCCTCCTGGGTCTGTCCCACAACTTGGGAGAATTCTGGGAGATACAATTCAAGTTGAAATTTGGGTGGGGACACAGCCAAACCATATCAGAAGCCCAACACTAAAGCACCAGGTTTTTGCAGAGAGAAAAGTTTATTGTAAGGCTGCTGAGCTAAGACAGGAGAGTGGCTCAGATCTGTCTCCTGAGCCGAGGTTCGGGGCATGTTTTATAGTCAGAGGGTAATGAGGCATGATCTAATTGGATCTTGCAATGCGGTGATACCTAGAGGTGTGATCTGACTGGATCCTGTCTTGGGGTAATGCCAGGGCTTGATGTGATCGGATCCTGAATCCTGCCATATACTGTCTGCTGCTTAATTCAGTCCCTGTTCCTTGGTCTGAACACTTAGGTTCTACTTGCGGTTGCATACTTGGTTTATCTGCACATGCTCAGGTTATGTGATATCTAACCTGGGGGGTCCATGGCAACTGAAAAACAACTCACAACTTTATTACATGAAAGTTGAATCAGACTGGGCTAGTGCAGTCAGAAAAGAATTTTTCACCTCTGATATCTTTTTGTTTTTAGCTTTCATATTTTACTTTTTAAACTTTCCATCTCTCTTCTCAAAGGACAAGAGACACTAAGGTGATCCTCTTTTGCTGCTGCCTCTGTCAGGTTGTTTGTGCTGGAGGTTGAATCAGTGTACTCAAGAGTTGAGCTGATTTTGGGTTTTGTCACCATCATTACCCTCTCAGTGAAGCACAGGCTTCGTATTTCTCCTGCAGTTGGCTGCTGGTCCCTTGTGTTTAGAGGGCATGTCACTCTGCAAGATTTCTCTCTGTGTTCCTGTACTATCCTCATCTTCCAACAGTCTTTGCACATCTGTGCAATACAAGTATCAGTATTTCTCCTTATGTTATTGACCCTCTCCCAGCAATTGCCTATTGTGGGTTATTTAGTGCCATGCTTGTGGTGCAGAGCAGGCTTCTCTTTTGTTCTGGTTCAGACTCAGTTATATTCAGGCCATTTGTCCTGGGCATCAGTTGGGCTCTCTCAGCCTTAACTGCCCTCTCTTCCTTGTAGCCTGCCCTTTGTTCCCTGTATTTGTGGTAGGTCATGGACAGGAATATCCTTCTTTCCCCTAGTAGTAGTAGAAGTCTTTGGTATTGGTGCAGGATTTTTTGCCTAAGATTTTTTCCTGCTCTGTATTCTACCATCATGGCAGAGGTTCTTTTGCCTCTACCCCTCTCCTAACAACATTATATCTTTCCCTGTCCCAGGGAAGAGTACCTCTTCCCCAGAAGCAGAGGCATTTTGCTTCTATTCTGCCCTGAAGCAATGGATTTCTGCCAGGACCTTTGGTTAGAGGATTTTCTGTTCTTCTCCTAGTGGTTTGAAGCTTTTTTTCTCTGTTACAGAACAGTTGGGGAATCAGGCTTCGGCTTTGTCCTAGACACCTCCTGCACACTTCCCCTAATGATGAGGGCTGTCTCGGGTTTCTCTTTCTAGTATTATACTAATCTTTCATGTGACCGCCTGGTCAAGGCATGAGGAAAATCTTGCAAGTGAGTGAGAACTTTCCTTATGTCTGAGGTCTCCAGCTATTCTAAACTGACATAGTAGGTTACACTTGGTCTTTAAGAATTTGTTAAAATTTTAGCTTTCTTCTTATACTGTTGTATAGTGGCCACTTCTTTTTCTGTGACCTGACAAAGGTCAGACAGTTTGTGTATAGTCTTTCCTTGGAGGAGTTTATCCCTCCAAGGAGAGAAATAAAATTTACTTGAAGTTTTATTAAATTTACTGGTTGCCTTGTGACCTCCACTCTTTGTTAGATCAAGAGAAGTTTTGATTTTATAGATAGGATTTTTTTTTTTCTCTTAGAGTGGGAGCGACATTGTTTTGTGGCTTTCTGCATTTAAGCAGAAATGGGACTACTTAGAGTTCTTGACAGGTATGTTATTTAAAAATTATGTTTATGCTGATCCTCCTTTAATGTTTTCCCTTTTCCCTTATCTGCCTCTCAATCACTTCATCTTTTAGGATTGAACCCAAGCTATTTCCTCCATGAAACCTTTCCTAATTCCAATAAGTAGAATGGAACATTCTTGACTGTGTCTCTTTTAGAACATGTTTCATTTTTTTGCAGGCCCATTGAAACCCTCAGTGAGATTGGGCATCTTTAAGGTTTTGCAAGTTTATGAGCATAATGGTTGTTGGATTTTTAGATACGATCATAGAGTAAACTTGAGATAAAAGATAAAATAATATACAGGGAAGCTCATGTTTATTAAGAGAATACAATTTGTGAAATCATACCACACAGGTTTCTGTGCTGTTTGGTTCATGTATTTGTTGCTTTTTAACTAAATTATTGTCAGAAACAAGACTTAAATATATAAAAATCTAATATTTGAAAAACAAGGATTGGTTACACAAACTAGTATATATTTACATAGTGGAATATTGTAGAGCTGTAAAAGCTGCGAAGAAACATTTCCTAACTTGGAAAAATATCCAGGACATACTGGTGAATAAAAAGTAAGATGCAAAACTGAATATTTTGTGTCAGAAGGCAAGAGGAATAAGATTGTGTTTGTATTGCGTAAAGAATTGCTGGAAGAATATACAAGAAACTAATAAAAGTGGTAACCTACAGTAAGCAAGGGTAAAGTGAGCTGCATGTGGATGATATGGGAATGAGACTTTTTAGTTATAGCTTTCATTTTATATCATTTTGATTTTTAAATCATGAATATAGCATGTATTCAAAAAATGAAAACCAGTAGAAATAACTATGTAGACATTGAAAGATAAGAAGATCTGAAAAGTTCTTCAGAGCCAATAAAAAATGTTAGTCTATGAAACAAAACTTGGATGTGAGATGCTTTTATTTTACATAAGCCAGCTTTCACCAACGAGAGAGTGAATACAAAGTGGAAAATTGCGAAGGACAAGGTTTTATGAATCTGGCTCCAGATAAAAAAATATGTAAAAAGGTAGCTTTCTAGCACAATTAGGAAGGTTTTGGTTTTAGATGCAGTAGTAGTTTGGATAATCCCTCAAAGCAGAAAGGAGCACTTTGAATAGGTAAAAACTATTGTAGAAATATACAGTACTTGGAGTGAGCAAGGCAGCCATTTCTTACTCATAAAATCACCAGAAATACCCTTGGAATCTGATAAGATGTATTTATGGTCAGAAAAAAATAGATAAAAATACCAAGAATATTCTTATCACAAATTAAAACCTACAAATAAACAATAATTATTTAAATAGATTATAGTTCAGACACCCACCTTACAGGCAAACAAATGAGATATAAAAGAAGAAACTTTGTAAACCAAGGGATGATGATGTTGCTAGGAAAAACTGGTTGGTAATTTGAAATGTAGGTCAGTTTAGAGCCAAATCTTTCTATACATTATATGAAATGAAGTATTGAGAAGGTTAGTCCATAGAAAAATGAAAATCAGAGTATTATCTACTATCACTAAAGGGGCAGAAATTTCAAAACAGAGAAATAATAAAAGATATGAAAAAGGGAATGATGGACAAATCCATCCACCTGAAAATAAAAACTTCTGTATTAAGGGCCAATGTTAAGACTGAGAACATGTTAAAAGTAAGCAAAATAAATAGTACAGGTAGAGCAACCCAAATTTGAAAATCTGATATGCTCCACATTACAAAACTTTTTGAATGCTGACATGAGCTCAAAGGAAGTACTCACTGGAGCAGTTTGAATTTCAGATTTTCAGATTTCAGATTCTCAACTAGTAAGTGCCATGCAAATACCCCCAAATCGAAAAAAATCCACAATCTGGAACACCCAGGATTTGGATAAGGTATACTCAACCTGTATTTTCACAATATAAACAATTTACACAAATGGGTAAGGAAAACATGAAGAAATTTCTATTCCATTCTACCCCTAGTAGGGGTGGAAGAGGTAGAGTGGCAGAAGATTGAGAAAAAAGGCAGTGTGAATTATGGGAGAAGGATCTGATTAATGAATGGTGCATAAAGGGTTGCTGCACAGCATTCAGCGTCTAGCCTTAAATAGCAAAAGCCAGCAGGATCAATTCACATGGTTGTGTGATTTTTCTCTAGCAAGCAACTGGATTAAGGACTTTGCAGGTGATGAAGCTGAAGGAAGAAATAGCATACTAGGTGGATTTATAGTTTAGGAGATAACCAAGATTTCGAAACTGGAGATAAGAAGCGACTAGAATTGAGAAAGAACAGGTAGCATGCATCCAAGGTAATGAGTCTGGACCCAGGTTAGAAAAAATAGAGTGAGATACTGAGTGACAAATTGAAGAAGAGGGTCATACAGCCAGAGGTGACATCACAGGGAAGGAAGGGGATTGCTTGTGAGGGTCTCGAAGTGTCACTCTGGAAAATTTTGTCTCTACTGCTTTACCCTACACTCTAGATAGAGCATTATTTTCAAGAGCCAGATTTAGCCCAGTGGTTGAAGAGTTGGTCAGTGATGAAATTGAGAATGTAGAGATGATTTGTTTTACTTACATAAGAGGGATTTCCAGAGGTCCTTGTGGAAGAGGTTGGAAGAAAGGGCAGCAGTGGGAGACCAAATGAAGTACATGAGAAAGCATAACTGCATGCAAATAGGTCAGAGGGTAGTTGGCCAGAATGGTTTGTGTTTTGAATAAAGCCCAAGAGTTATAGGGGTAGGAGTCACAGGTAGAATTAACTAGCTGCACATTTCTGGCCTGCAATATAATGACCGTCTGTGGAGCTGGCTGTCTTTGTGTTTCTAAAGAGAATGTTAGTAAAAAGCTTAACCTTGGGTGGTAAAGCCTAAATTAATTTGGCCTTAAATAGCAAAAGCAAGTAAATCTTTCTCTCTCTCTCTTTTTTTAGACAGGATCTCAGTCTTTTGCCCAGGTTGGAGTGCAGTGGCATGATCTTGGCTCACTGTAGCCTCGACCTCTTGGGCACAATCCATCCTCCTACCTTAGCTTCCTGAGTAGGTGGGACCACAGGTGCATGCCACCATGCCCAGCTAATTTTTGTATTTTTTGTTTGTTTGTTTAGAAACGGAGTTTTGCAGTGTTGCCCATGTCAGTCTTGAACTCCTGAGCTCAGGCAATCTGCCCACCTTGGCCAAACAAAGTGCTGGGATTACAAGCATGATCTACTGTGCCATTAATTTAGTAAAATCTAGTCTGTAATATCTTACTTCCAGTGGCCTAGGACGGAATAATAGTCATGATATCAGGTGCTTTATTACAGAGTGCTGCTGGGAACCCTGTTTCCTGTTACTATTCCACTTTACCTAAAACTGGATACTCAGGCTACTGCTGCTGAGGTGACTTCAGCAACTCCCCTGGGATACCAAGGCAAGCCCCAATTGATTGCATACCTTCTTTGGTGTTCTAAGCTTTTAAAAAAGCCAGCAACTACCTTTTGTCAAGTTGATATATTTATCTATTATACCTTTAATATTTAATTTTTTAAAACTTGTTGCTAGTGACAAGAATGATAATTGACATTTCTTGAATAACCAGAACATCTGTATGCTTACAGGGTAACAGTGGTGTGTCACAGTACCTAAAATCTGTAATGTTTTCTATGGCCTAAATGTGTCTTCTCTTTCCTGCTTTAGATCTATCGATACTAACGGAAATGTAACTGGAACTGACTCCGATGATAAAATCAAGGACCATCAAGCAAGATCATGCAGTAGGCAACTTTGCTTCCAAATGAAGTTACCAACATTTAAAATTTCTACTTATTCTAAGGTATTTGAGGCACAATTTTACTTCAGTTTTGACTCCTTAGTAGTCATTTTATAGTGTTGATTTCTATACATAGGTTTGGTAAGTTTAAAAGTACTTATGTTAGAATGCTTAGCTCTTAGAGAAAAGTTCACTTCCCTCCTTTCCCACTATACTCCCAAAGAAATCAACTGAGAAAAGATCCAGATTTTTTTTTTCAAAAGCCTATAGTACTTGGTATTCTCATGTGGTCTCACAACCAGTACTAACCAGGCCCAACTGTTCTTAGCTTTTGAGACCAGGCATGTTCAGGGTGGTATGGCTGTAGACAAGATCCAGATTTGAAAGGAATATATTTACTAAAATTAGGAAAGCATGTCAATTATAATAAATGCATTAAGTGTAGATTAAGTCTCTATAGATTAGAAGAACTGGAATAAATGTCAGTTTAATAATTATTTTATTTACATTATGACCCCTGAGATAAGCAACTGAATGCAGCACTCTGAGTCCACCTGCATGATGTCAGAGACCTTATTGATTGTCCTTTAGATGGTTTGAAACCTTACTCGCCTTTCCTCCTAAACTTATTGTTAAGGATTTTCTATTCACCAATATGTGTCACTGTGACTCCTCGGAGGCTGTCCCTGTAGGACCTTTGGGATCTAATGAATTACTTGGACCAGAAAAGCAAGATATCTAATTAAAGAGTTAGGTGATACTTCCAAAACATGAGGTGGACCCCCACTTGAAAGACTACATAAGAAATAAAACAAAAAGGAAATATAATGTCAACAGAAAGCAAAAATAGTTCGGTGTTTTTATACATAAATTCCAAACAGGGAACGTGAGTTAGGTTTTTATTTTAAAAACAAAATATTTTTGGTGGGGCATGGTGGCTCACACCTGTAATCCCAGCACTTTGGGATGCCAAGGTGGGAGGATCACCTAAGGTGGGGAGTTCAAGACCAGCCTGACCAACATATTGAAACCCCATCTCTACTAAAAGGTTAGATGGGCATGGTGGCACATGCCTGTAATCCCAGCTACTTGGTAGGCTGAAGCAGAAAAATTGCTTGAACCCAGGAGGTAGAGGTTGTGGTGAGCTGAGATCGTGTCATTGCACTCTAGCCTGGGCAACAAGAGCGAAACTCAGTCTCAAAACAAAAACAAAAACAAAAACAATATGTTTTTATTTTAACTATATTTTTCCAAATAGGTAGAAAGTATGGAAAATATTTTAGGGGACAGGTCAAAGTTTATTGATTTCTCTGAAAATATTACAGAGTTTTGTAAATTAATATTTTGCTAGACTATAGAGAAGGTAAAAACCTGAGAAAAATGTAAAAATGTATCACTTATTACTAGGATTCTTAATTTCTGTTTTAGAAGAAGACTATGTAACGCATAAATTGCAAAATAATAAGAATTTGTGATATTAGAAATCCTAATGTCACGGGATCCTTGGGGTGTTTATCACCAGCCAGAAACTTCTGTGGTTGGTGGTGCCTTTGCCTGAGTTTTGCTTGGGTCCACTGGGCACAATCAGCCTGGCAGGCTGTGCACAGCTCATACTACTGGCCTGGATCCCATGCCTGCCAAGGGCAAGCAGAGTGGTGAGGGGTGTGTGAGCGAGTGAGCATGGGGTCCGGCCACTGTGCACAGCCAGGCACGCTGGCTGTGGCGGGAGCAGGCAACTCCAGGCATCAGCATGGGTGTTGGCTCCCTGCATGCTGCATTTGGACCATGTTTACCACACACAGCTTCCCTGGCTGGCATCAGGAAACACAGTGGCGCCTGGAAGCTTGGAGATGCCAGGAATCTCAGAGCCCCAAAGAGGGTGTCACGGCCCTGGCTTGGGGAACTCCTAGGTCTGGGCTCCCTGAAGAACTGCAGTTCTTCTCTCCTTCTTGTCCCCCGCAATGTGGTGAGCAAGGAGCATGTTTCAGTCCTGTTTGTGTTACAGCTCTTTCAACCCCGCCATTTGACAGGTGCCTAGTTATTGTCCCACACCCAAGAAGAATAAGGTAACATGCATAAGTGGAGGGTGAGCAAGGTGAACAGGAGTTTTATTGAGTGATAGAATAGCTCAGAGGAGACTTGCAGTGGGTAGCTTCTTTCTGTAGCCAGCGTGTCCTGATAAGTGCTCAGCTTTTGGCAGACAAGAGACCCTGGATTTGAAGTGGGTACCTCCTCTCTGTAGCTGGTCTTCCTATCCTCTCCTCGAAGTTGGCTGAGTCCAGGATTTTTATGGGCTTCTGAGTGGTTGAGGTGCATGCTACTTAGTTCATGGGCAGCTATGGGCAGGCCCAGAGAAAGCACTGTAAGTTTCCATTCTGGTCCGCAGGACTGGCAGCCTGGCCCCCAGGCTTGAGGCCTTCCCTGGTTTGAAGGTGAGGCTTCACTAGGGATCTACCCTATTCTGCCCAAGAGCCTCTCTGCCTCCTACAACTGTTCTGGTGCCTAGGCTGTTCCTGCTGAGGGGCATCTGCAGGCCAGCATCGAGCCCCTCCTTGGCTTCCCTCTTGTGCTCATCTGCGCCCACCCAACTGGGTTGCAGCAGTGCCTGGGCTTGGCCTCAACTTTGTTCCAAGATTGGAGCAAGTGCTGGGAGCAGGAAGAGGCCAGGCAGTGGGAGTAGGCACTTCTGAGCCTGCAGGGGAATGGGGGGCCTTCCTTGGTGCAGAGAAGCCTGGGTCCACAGTGGTGGCTGGGTGGCCGTAGCCACACCCAGGAGCATGGAGCTTCTGCCTGCTCCTAGCCCCTGCCAGCTCAGTGGAGCACACAGCCATGCCCCCACTTACGCCACTGCACTGCTCTAGATGGGCCACTGCTGCCATCACTAAGACTGCTCAACCACAATAAATGGATTACCTCCTGGTAGGGGTTAGTGTAATTCAGCAATTTTTGCTAAAGAAAAATTATCTCAGTTCAAGTAGCATATGAAAAAGAGGTTACTTTGATGATAAGTTTTAACACCTCCCTGGCAACCTGTAGATGTTTTGTACTTTGTTTTCTTGAGGTCATTTGAACTCAAATAGTAATGATGACTAAATATATAATTTGTCTTAGTACCAGAGCCATTTTTACTTGTTTTTCTAAGTATATCTTTTCATCTTACTTTCACTTAGGAACATTAATGTACTGCCCAAGCTTTGCAAAGAATGATTCTAGATATGGGGCAGAATATAAATTATTCTGTAACTTCATTATAAATGAAGTTGAAGGTGTCTTTTATTCAGAATGCTTACTCTTGGGCTAGGAAGACTAAATACACCCATCTGAGGCCATTTATGTGCAGTCATAAGATGAGCGCATCAAATCACAATCTAGAATCCCTTTCTAAGTAATATACTTAAGTTCTATATTCAGACCTTAACAAAAGTAAAGATTAGGGAACAGGAAGTTCTCATCAACTGAATTTGCTAATTGGTTGTGTAAAAGTGCCACGTAGCCTAAATTAGGTTGCTTACATTTTTAAATTAGGAATTTATTACTTATCAGTTTCTTTTTTTAAGACAGAGTCTTACTCTGTTGCCCAGACTAGAGTGTACAGTGGCATGATCTTGACTCACTACAACCTCTGCCTTCTGGGTTCAAGTGATTCTCTTGCCTCAGCCTCTCCAGTAGCTGGGATTACAGGAGTGCATGACCACAACTGGCTAATTTTTGTATTTTTAGTAAAGACGGGGGGTTCACCATATTGGCCAGGCTGTTCTTGAACTCCTGACCTTAGGTGATCCACCTGCCATGGCCTCCCAAAGTGCTGGGATTACAGGCATGAACCACTACACTTGGCCATTTATCAATTTCTCATATCTCCCCACTGTTTTTCAAATGTTCACAATATGATAGCCCCTATTCATAGTTGTCATTTTCCATTTTGAAAATGAAGTGAAAATCTCACAAATTTGTGCTTGGAAGAGTTATATAATACATTTGAACTTCAGACTTAAAGAATATGGGATTTTGTTGTTCTGGGGCATAAGAACAAAACAAAGTCAGTACTTGAGACAGCAAGTTAAGGCCCTAGAACATTTGCAAGGTTATATGTCCTGGATTACAGTTTACATTAAGTTAAAATGGTACCTTTTAAAAATGTTTTTCTGGACTCAGTAAAACATTTGAAAACAAATTTTGACAAATTATATGAAGGGAATGGATATTCCTGCTACAGTTTTTTCCATGCTATGATGGAAAGAGCAGAAGCTTTACTTTTATGCTACGTTGGGAGAATTAATATTTCTTAGTTTCTTTTTCTGTAATAATTAAGTTTTAGAGGTGATGAAGAATGAAATGTGTGTAAAATAGTGAAAAATGCTGCTTTTTAGTGTGAAATTAATGAATGTTGTTGCTAAGACAGAGAGGACCACATTACTCTATCATTCAGAGGTATCCTTTTCATATCAAAAAACAGGTCTACTCACTACTATTGCGAGGCTCGTAAAACCAGTTTGAAAGTTAATAGCAAATATTATGCTTGAAGAGAAAGTAAAATGAGCTTTTGGCACAAATCCCTTATTAAAGACATGCCATCTGGAAAAGCAATTACTGTCATATGCACATGCTAGTAGATATTTTGTTTTTCAGCTAGATGAAAGCACTGATGTACAGAGGACATACTTGATACAGGTGTGTTGCTGTTTGTCACTGAAAAACCACTATAGCAGAAGTGTTTTATGTTTTGTTGTTGGTTGGTTGTTTTTTTAAGCCATTACAGCCTAGAAACACTGCATTGTTTCCTTCTGATCAAAGCATCAACAACTATAGCTGCAGGAAATGGTCTACTTGCTTTTTAGGTAAAAGAAATTGCAGCAGGGTTATCACTTCATATACCACTTTCTTCAGAGAGAAGAATTGGCATTTAGTAATGTGACTTTTTATCATGATTTAGTGTTGAATAGTAAAACTCGTGAATGTGAGCAGTTTTGGCCACTTAAGTCATCTCTTTTCAGAGTTTTATGACAAAATAGCAGCAATAGTATTTTGCTTTTTCATAGTGATATGCTAGCTGTATAGAAGGAAAGGGTTTACATGTTTGTTAATTAGTTTTTTAGTAGAATGAGATAAATACTTGCTGCTATTGTCATTTCTGTCATTTCGAGGGATATAACTTGCCTAATACCTGTGGTATTTCAAATAGTCTGAACTTACAACTTTGTATTCATGATATCATGAGTTTCAATGTTAAGGATGAAATATGAGGATTTTGCAAAAGTCTGAATTATGGTGCAAAATAATTTAATCTCTGATAGTTTGACCACATCCCCAAACTTGATGGTTTTATTAAAATTTTTTTAAAAAGAATTTGTTATTATACATGTCTAAAAACCACATCCAAATTTTGAAATAGAACATGAAGAAATACTTTCCAGAGTCAAAATGCAAGCAGAAAGTAGATTAGGAATCTTTTTTTGTTTCTGAAGTTGAAGCACTTAATTTCCAGCTTTAAGTGATACATACTTTTTCAAAAGTTTTTTTTATATTTTTGAATTTAAAGGAATGCTCATGTTAGAAATCAGTGAGAAATCTTGCTATATGATTCCTGGGTCCATGTTCAATTATATCCAGTCTGTATAATACCACTGATTTATTATTTATTATTAGAGATTTTTAATTTAGTAAAAATAAAGAACAAGAGTTAAAGTGAACTGGCAACCAACAGAATGGGCAAAAATTTTTGCAATCTACCCATATGACAAAGGGCTAATATCCAGAATCTACAATTTGAACTAAAACAGATTTATAAGAAAAAAACAAACCCATTAAAAAGTGGGTGAATGATGTGAACAGACACTTTTCAAAAGAAGACATTTATGAAGCCAACAAACATATGAAAAAACGCTCATCATCACTGGTCATTAGAGAAATGAAAATCAAAACTACATTGAGATACCATCTCATGCCAGTTAGAATGGCAAGCATTAAAAAATCTGGAGACAACAGATGCTGGAGAGGATGTGGAGAAATAGGAACACTCTTACACAGTTGGTGGGAGTGTAAATTAGTTCAACCGTTGTGGAAGACAGTGTGGTGATTCCTCAAGGACCTAGAAATAGAAATTCCATTTGACCCAGCAATCCCATTACTGGGTGTGTATCCAAAAGATTATAATCATTCTTTTATAAAGACACATGCACACGTATGTTCATTGTGGCACTGTTTACAGTAGCAAAGACCTGGAGCCAACCCAAATGCCCATCGATGATAGACTGGACAAGGAAAATGTGGCACATATACACCATGGAATATTATGCAGCCATAAAAAATGATGAGTTTGTGTCCTTTGTAGGGACATGGATGCATCTGGAAACCATCATTCTCAGCAAACTGACACAAGAACAGAAAATCAAGCATCGCATAGGCGGGTGTTGAATAATGAGAACACATGGACACAGGGAGGGGAGCATTACACACTGGGGTCTGTTGGGGTTGCCTAGTGGAGGGACGGTGTGGGGGTAGGGAGTTGGGGAGAAATGCCAGATGTAGGTGATGGGGATGGAGGCAGCAAACCACATTGCCATGTATGTACCTGTGCAACAGTCCTGCATGTTCTGCACATGTACCCCAGAACCTAAAGTGCAATAAAATATATATAAAATAATTATAAAAATACAAATATTTTTAAAAATTTAATCAACACAGAAAAATGTTTTCTCAAGTATAATGAAGGATTCAGTAAATTATATTTTTTGACTTTTCAAAAAAAATGAATAAAAATAAAGAACAGGAAAGAAACCAGCTGAATATGAAATTTGGTTTATGGTTCAATCTGATTCCAGATGTGGGGGTTTGAACATCTTGCAGTGAAGTTATCAAACCCTAGCAGGGTTGTGACAGACAACTGAGGTGCATAATTGAATGGGCTCTGGTTGGCCAAAGAAAATGAGACAATTTGAGCATCAGTAAGATTAACTGTAGTATACTCACATCAAATATGTTTAAATACATGAGTTTTCATTGATACTTTAAAAACTCATTAGTTTTCTTCAGAGCATGCTAAGGAGCCAACTATACTTGAGAGCAACCAAATAGTTGCTGAGAGAAAGTTTATTTTCTCAGAGAGAATAAAACATCACCATTTTGTAATGAATTCCTGGACCTAAGATCATGAGTGGCTGCTAACAACACAGGAAGAAACAGACATTAGCTTTCTCTTAATGAAAGTTTGCAGTGCTACCCGTGAAGTATTCTTGCCAAAAAAGTTGAACCCCAATCTGATCAAGTCTGTAGCTCTAACTACCAATTTACAGGAAACATAGAAGACATAGAAACACATTAAATGATACCATGAGAATGCAGTTAGCCAAATGTAGGTTATAGAGAAACCCTAGAGACATGACTTGTTTTTTTTAAATAAGCAAACTGTAGAGACAAAAGAGAGAAATGGAGGAGGAAACTGTAGATTAACAGAAACGACTGGACTTTATTTGAGTCCAGATTTTAATAAACATTTATGAAATAGGGAGACTTTAATACTGACAAGATATTTGATATTAAAGAATTATTGTTAATTTTTAGGTGAGATAATATAGTTATATATTTTTTAAAAGCCCTTATCTTTTAGCGATATATAATGAAATATTGATGTAATGAAAGATATGCCTGGGCTCCCCATTCATTACTATCTGGAGTACAGGGTGGTTGTGGGTGAGGATTAAGTAAGATTGGCCATTAATTGATCATGCAGCTAGACACTTGTGATTTGGGTGACAGTACATGAGTGAGGGGGTGGGAGTAATTCATGATAATATTTGCTAAACTTTTTTGAAAAATTCCATAGGAAAAAGGTCAAAAAATACAGTTGAATTATGTATATTTATCAACCTGCTGAATTCTTATTTCTAATAATTTCTTGAGTCTGTTGAGTGTACTATATAGAAAATCCTATTGTCTGCAAGGGACAGTTTTACTGTGTAGTGCTTACTATGTACCAGGCTCTATTCTCAGCACTTTATGCATATTAACGTATTAGATCCTCACAAGAACATCAATGAAGTAGACATTAACTTGCAAAGGTTACCCAGGTCGTATGTTTTAGAGCTGGGATTTGTATTCAGACATTCTAGCCCTAGAATCTGTGCTTCTCTAGTTTTTCTGTCTCTCTTTATAACTTCTTATTTTTAATCCCGCTACTCTAGTCCTTAAACCTTTTATTTCTTTTGTTTGTCTCAGTGTGCTGGGGGAGTTCAGCTTTTAAAGATCAGTTTATAATTTTGATTTTGGAAGTTTTCTTAATACTTAGGGAATCCAGAGTCCAGCTGACTTTGCTCCTTTACAAATACAAGGTACTTACTAAGAGACTAAGAATTAGCTTCGTGTGTATCCAGAAACCAAAGGATCAAGTGTATTGTAACAGTGTTTAGTGTTTTTCTGTTTTATTTCTCTCCTGATCTGTAAGCAGCCCATTCATGGCTCATTTTACTTTCAATTACTTGATTTTATTGGTATTACTTGCTGAATTTCTTTGTGATACTTAGATAAAATTACTCCTTCCTCCCCTTAACTCCTACACGTGTTATGTAATAACCTCCTGCTTGATTTTACATAGATTGCATGAGATAACCTTAGGCAAAGCACTTAGTACACAGTTTAGCACATAATATGTATCTAGTAAATATGCTTTTTGGTTTAAGAGACAACTACTTCACACTCTTGTTCAAAAATTGTTCTTTATTCTTTAGGTAACTTTTGTAATGGGGAGGGAAGAATATGGCTTAGTTACTTTAAGAAGTCCTAGGCCTGGGACAGGTGGGTAAAACTTGATAATGTGTTAGGGTGGTTTAATGAGTAATCTCTGTGTTCTCTGCAAGGAACGTTTTAATAATAGGCTCTAGGTTTGAGAAAGATTGCTGACTGAGTTGGTTTCCAAAAGAATACTTGTTTATTAGAGGGTGCAGTGGGATCAATTTAGGGAAAATGTGACTTGTCCCAACTTCTTGAGTTTTTTGATTCCTCTTTAGCCAACTGCAAAGGACATTATGACATAGTAAAATACTATATTTCATGAAAGGAGGCACATAGGCTCTAGTAAGAAAGAAAACTTTTGGTTTCATTCATATGAGAGAAGGGTCACAATTACAGGTAACTTTTTCATGAAGGTTATGGAAAGTGACTCTCTGAAGTCCTGGGATAGCTAGTTAGAAGTTGTGGTATTTTTCTGTGCTCCATCACCACCCTCACTCCACCCAGATGCACCTATTCTTTTATCTAGCAGTATACTGAAGCAACCTTTTAACATATCAATTATATTTTTGAAAATGATGTTAAAATATTTGGAAACTGATGACCTTTCATTTTCCAAAGGCCAGTTATAATTATTCAGTGGCATAGCTATTGAAATTGCATCACCAATTACTTGACTGTGTTAAAGAAGAGGATTTGCTTTTGGGGGCCCATAGGTTATTGATAAGAGATAAAACATATTTTTTGAAGAATCAGTGTGTATGGCAGCAACCCACTCTCCTATCTGATCATGAAAACTTTGAGAAATGAAACGTTCCTCAACAAAATTTGGATGCTCTGGAAGCCAAAAGGTGATCTGCAAGAGGAAGAATAGATGAGAAGTGCTCAGTTTAAGTGTTGTTATCAGTTATTTGGTGAAGACATTGAAATGTTTATTGCTCTGAAGATGATCTTAAATGAGGAGGCATAGTTAATGTGGTCTATACAGAATGTGAGATAAAGTGAATTTAAGAAATAGTTAATGTCTATACAGAATGTGAGATAAAGTGAATTTAAGAAAGCTGATATGAGAAAAACAAAAATATAATAAGAAAATAGCTAGTATTTAATGATCGTTGTATATCAAGCGCTGTGTTAGGTATTTTATATATATTTTCAGATACTGTCCCAATAACCATTTACATGGTTATTGAATAAGTTACTGAATAGCTATAAATGTTTTTGAGAGTTTTTGACATTTCTTGAAATTAGAAATTTCTTACATTATTAAGAAACACTCTTTGCTTGACCTTTGCAAGCCTAGTAAACACAGAATTAGATTAGGTGCAAAATTGAGAATCTCTGTCCTTAATCTTCATAGCATATGGATGCATTTAATGCTAGTAAAAATGGTAAGCCTGAATAAATGTCGTGTAAAACCTGCATTAATGATCTGGGGTTTATTTACTTATGAAGCTTTTATTTAAATTTGGGATTAAGTTGATTTTTCCAGTTTTCCAATTAATGCAACATTTTAAAAAATCAATTTTAGGTTAAACTACAAAGGTAAACCTCAGTAAGTTCCAGAAAAGCTGAAACTACGTATGTCCATTCTCTGACTACACCAGAAGTTTAAAATGTACCACTTTAACCACTGGGAAATATCAAACAGAAAATTTGCTTAAATAAATATAGGGTTAAACAGGAGATCAAATATACAATAACTGGTCATTTAGCACCTGAAATGAGATTCAGGCCAAGATTCATACTGTGCTTAGAAGTAGATTAATAGTCTTCATTAAATTTACCATTGATGAGCGAAATAAATGTACTAAGCACTAAACCTTACAATTTAGTAAAACAAACAGACTCAACAAAATAAATGCCTAGAAGAAAGGGAAGATATTAATAAGATGAAAGCAGAAATTGGTGAATTAAAAACAGAAACCACAGAAATGAAAAATCTAAAAGCTATTTCTTAGGGTTGAAAGACAAAACAAAAATAAATCTTACCAAGGAAATCTTACCAAGGTAAATCTTACCAAGGAAAAGATAGAAAACCAAAATTAAGTTTATAAAGGGGATATAAGAATAGAAAAGATATTTTAAAAATTATAAGCAAATACTATTTATTAACTCTAAGATGATTTATTTAAAATGAATTATGAGGCACCCAAACTGATTTAAGAACAGTTGGTCTGGGGCTACATCCAACTAGTTCCAGAACCAACTTTTTCCAGTTCATTCTTTTTAGTTTTTTAGGAACATATGATTCCTATGGTGAGAACTACTTTAGAGGTTACAAAAAAGATGGAAATATGCCCAATTAATGTTATAAAATCAGTATGATTCTCTTAATGGTTCAGCGGAGTAAAACTCTTTGTGGGGGTGGGGGTTACTGCTTTTTTTTAGTTTCTATTTTAAGCACAGATTTTTCTTAAAATTAAAACAATTGAGAAAAGAAAGAAACCCAGAAAGTTAAACTGTAAAGCTATCTTTTATATCTATTAACATATTTACCATTGCTGGCACTCTCCTTTGTGTAAATCAAAATTTTGATCTGATACTCTGTTTCTTCTGCCTAAAAATCATTTAAGTGCATAATCTGCTGGTAATGGATTTTTCTCAACCTTTGTCTAAAAGTATTTCCACCTTCATTTTGAAATATATTTTAACAGGGTGCAGAATTTGCCATTGACAGGCTTTTCACCCCTTCCAATCTTGCTCCATTGTTTTCTTATTTGTGTAATTTCTGATGAGAAGTTTGCTGTCATGCATACCTTTGTTTTTCTGTAATAATCTTTTTCCTCCTCTAGAAGTCCTTAACATTTTTCACCCCTAATCACTGGTTTTCAACAACTTGATTATGATAATTGTTAGTGTGGTTTTCTTTGTTTATCCTGCTTGGATTTTATTGAGCCTCTTATGAATCTGTAGGTTTCTGGTTTTGATAGCATTGAAAAAAAATGCTTATTATTTCTTCAAATATGTCTTTTATCATTTTTTTCCCTCTTTTTTGGAACTGAGTTACATTTATCTTAGCTTGTTTGTATGTTGCTACAAATCAGTGTATTCATTTCCATTATTTTTGTATTTTTTTTCCTTTGTGCTTCATTTTGGATATTTTCTATTGCTGTATCTTCAAGTTAACTGTTAAGTCTGCTGTCAGTCCTATGCAATGTATTTTTTATTTCAGATACTGGTTTTTTGTTTTTTTTTTTGAGGTTCTGGGCCTAAGAGGAGGCCATGCTGAGGCCAAGAGTTGGGTGTGAACAGATACTGTGTTTTTAATTTCTAGAAGTTCCAACTGTGCCTAAAAAAAATCTTGCACTTCTGTGTTCAACACTACCATGGCTTTCTCTGCTTTCTTGAGTGTATTGAGATTATGTATAATAGCTCTTTTAGCATCTCTGTTTGCCAAGGTCTCTGTCTCTGTCAGTTCTGTGTCTGTTTTTATTGATTTGTTATTCTGGTTGTAGGTCATATTTACATATCTGGTAAATTTTGATTGTCAGACATTGTGAATTTTATGTTATTAGATGCTTGATTTAGTTATAAAGAAGCCATTCCTTTAAGTAATGTTGGACTGAGTTTTGGCATGCAGCTAAATTTTTTTGATGCCCTTTGAGTCTTGCTTTGTTTTAAGGAAGCTTTCATAGGGTGAGTCTGGAGTAGTGGACTTTTCTCCTAAAGCTAATTTAGAAGCTGATTCCCTTCTGAGGACTTTACATGATGTTTCATGTATTAGGAGGTCTTTTCACTCTACTCTGTTGGAATACAAACTATTCATAGCCTTGTATGAGTTTCAGAAATTCCTTGGCCTTTTGCGTGGTTTTTTTTTTTTTTTTTTTTTTTTTTTTGGTTTGGTAGTCCTTTCTCCAGCCTCAGGTGGTTTTCTTCCACAAAGGACATAACAGCCTTCTACCAGCAGCTTGCAGGAACTCCTTTGCATGTCTCAAAGGCACTGTCTCTGTATGTAGTTTCTTTCTCTCTGTTAGGCTAGTCCACAAATTCTGGCTTCCTTGGCCCCACTTAGTGTCAGTCTTTGTGACCTCAACTCTTTGAGACTGTGAGGCTCTGTTTAAGCCCTATCTCCCTTTTGTACACTGCATCTTATAAACTGCTTCAAGGGTGTGAGGTCGGGCAAATATAGGACTCACATCATTTTTTCACCCTTTCTCAGGGATCCCACTCTGCTCTGACTGTTGTCCAATATCTAAAAACCATTGTTTCATCTGTTTTATCCAGTTTTCTGGTAGTATAAGCTGGGAGAACAAATCTAGTATTTGTTACTCCATCATAGCTATTTGTAGAAATTCTTCATTAACTTCTCCTCCTCCTTTTTCTGTGGATTAAGATGTGGGCCTAAGTTCATCTCTCATTCTGTATAGACTGCATATCAAGTTTGCTTGATCTCAGTGTTTCAGGTGTTTGGCTTACCAGTAACTATGGTCCAAACTCTTTGATGATGATAAACAGATGATTTCACCTCATGCATTCCCCTCTCACTTTCACCGTCTGGAACCTACTGCAGTAGTAGGGTGGCTGATCAAGAATTATGGTATTCTGAGTCTTGGTCAACTACCACACAGTTTAAATAAGTTCTTAGTATTTTTAACTAAAGTAAGACCCATACTTACTTGCTTTTTCTCAGCTCTTTGTTTGCTAGTATTTACTTTTAATTTTACCTGTTTTTTGTTTGTTTGTTTGTCTCTGTTAGTTGCTAGTTTGTCTAACTGGTTGTCATTTTTCAGCTGGATTATATTTTCCTTATCTATTTTTCTGCATCATAGTAATGTTTAGGCTCTTGGAAGTGTTTGATCTGCATGCATTATGTCTTTTTTTTTTTTTTTTTTTTTTTTTTTGAGATGGAGTTTCGCTCTTGTTACCCAGGCTGGAGTGCAATGGCACGATCTCGGCTCACCGCAACCTCCGCCTCCTGGGTTCAGGCAATTCTCCTGCCTCAGCCTCCTGAGTAGCTAGGATTACAGGCACGAGCCATCATGCCCAGCTAATTTTTTGTATTTTTAGTAGAGACGGGGTTTCACCGTGTTGACCAGGATGGTCTCGATCTCTTGACCTCGTGATCCACCCGCCTCAGCCTCCCAAAGTGCTGGGATTACAGGCTTGAGCCACCACGCCCGGCGCATTATGTCTTTAGTTTTGTTATCTGTTTTTCTGATTGCTTTTCTCTACTCAAATGAATGAGTGAATAAATTAGTAACCAAATAAATGTAGACACAAATATACAACTTGCATTTTCTCAATTTGAACACTATTAATTATGAAATATACCACAAATTTAATATAGTTTCATGAAAAAAGAAACACTAAGTTTATTTTTAAAATCCTTAAAGGTTTACTCACAGAAATATGCATTTATCCATATAACTTCTACCTTACCTTTTTGGGAAAAATAAGATTGAGTCTGATTGTCTTCCAAATTCTGATATGCCACTTTTCCTTACCTGCGCTTGCTTTCTTGGTCTTTTTACACGTTATGATTGACAGTATAATTTTGAGTCATATGGGAAATGTGTAGAATTTAACTGATTTTCTTTTTGGCTAAACTCATGGTTTCAGTTTTTCTGTAGATAAGCTGTGAATTAAATAACTTCCTTTTTGAGTCAGCTGGAAACTTTTGACAGATTGATCTCCAGCACTTAGGTGATAATATTTTGTAATATGTAAATTGGTCACACCAGTGTCTTCCAGCTCTGATAATTCAATGATCTGTTTTGAGAGATTGTGCAAGTTTTACTGCCTTTAATTGCCCTTACCTGACTTGCAATAGACAACTTTTATATCACAGTAGCTTTTTATTTCTATGCTTTGTCATGGTTCAGTCTTTCTGAAAACATTTTTAAGCAAGTTATCCCTTCAAATTTAAGTTAAAATTCAACTGCATCTACGTTTATCTTTGAAATTAACTCAGCTGTGGTCATAGTTGGATAGACAGATACCTTCTATGGGATTGTATTTTCCATAGGTTTACATGTGGGTAGGCAGTGACATACCTCACAACTTATTCTTTTGCCTGGCTACTGGCAATTTTTTTTTAAATTTTAATTCTGGTACTTCTAGTTTCAGAAACCTGAACATATTATTTTAAGAAAAGCAAATACCTATAGTATTGAGAAAATCTAGTTTAGTAATTTAGTATACAATGAACAAGCATAAAATCTGTCAGTGGTAGAATTGTTTAATAAGTTTTGGGATGATCAGATCACAGTTAGGAAAGTTCCTGTAGAGCCTTTTCATATGCAAATGTTATGGTTGACCTTTTTAAAATGGAAAAACTACTAAAACTGAAAATAGTAATCTTTTAATGTGAGAAGACTGTGAAGAAGTGATTGTAAAAATTAAGCACATCTGTATGAAGAAACCAAATACAATTAAAACTAAAAAGAAAAATAACAAAGTGGAAACACAAATATGACCTTACATGATTACCGTATTATGAAAATATTTATAACACTAAGATTTCAGTAACTACATTAATAAAGGACAGACATGCCCATTAGCTCTCAAGTTAGAGTTATTACCTCATTAGTAATTAGAAACAATAGTGAATAACTTTTTTTTATACTTATTGAGTAACCATACTAAAGAATTCCATAGGGAATCAAGTGTTCATGCATTGCTTTTGGAATTGGAACAGCTCATTTGAAAGGTAGTATGGTAGTATATGTCTTTTTTTTTTTTTTTTTTTTGAGACAGAGTCTTGCTCTGTCATTCAGGCTGGAGTGCAGTGGCTCGATCTCAGCTCACTTCAACCTCTGCCTCCCTGGTTTAAATGATCCTCCTGCCTCTGCCTCCCAAGTAGCTGGGGCTACAGGTGTGTGCCACCATGCCTGGCTAAGTTTTTGTATTTTTAGTAGAGATGGGATTTCATTGTGTTAGCCAGGATGGTCTCGATCTCCTAATCTTATGATCCACCCGCTTTGGCCTCCCGAAGTGCTGGGATTACAGGCGTGAGCCACCATGCCCAGCCCATAGTATATATCTTAAAGCCGTAAACATATCTAAGGCCATGGATTAATGTTCTTACTCCTGGGAATTGACCCTAAGTAAATAAAATGAATTTCAAAAGCTATGTTAGAGCTGCATTTACAGTGCCATTACTTATCATAGTTAAAAACTGAAGACAACCTAATTGGTCTACAGGGAAATTTTTGATGCATTATGCTAAATTAATACCTGAATAGTTCATATCCATTACATATAAGTGTAAGCACTGTGACAACAGGGATATATCCTTTTTGTTCTCTCCTGTAAAACCAGGGTTTAGAAAAGCTTGGCATGTGGTGGGTACTGACAAATTATTAGTAGTACTTTTTTTTAAATGAACAATAGAATAATACTGAGTTTAAAAAGAATTTAAAACACACATATATAGAACCTGTTCTCAAATATCTTAATGAGTAAGGGAGATGGAGAACAAGTTGGTTGATGAGTTTTTAGAGGAATTTGAACTGGGGTTTGCAAGTTTAGTAGGATATGGATTCTCTTGGGAGCCAGAAGATGGGAGTGCTACTCCAGGAAGAGGGATTTGTCTGAGGAAAGACCTGACAGTAGGAATTGACTGGAGAATAAGGCAGGAGGTTATGCATAGATAAGGATAGAACTCTGAGTGGACTTGCAGAGTTAGCTAACAAGATGGGACTTTATTCTTCTACATGAGAAGTAACTGATGCTTTTTCAACAGAGTTTGACATAGGAAGAGCTATATAACTCAAGGAGTTAATCCACCTTTGCCATGTAAGACAGGTTATCTCAGGGAATTTAGTTAAACCAGGAGTCCCCAAACCCCAGTGAGAGACTGTTGGAATTCATGGTTACCAAGGTAGCTAGAGCTTGAGTGGCTAAGACAGTCACAGAGAAGTGAGCCTAGAAGTCTGAGCCATGTTTCCCTTCAGAATAGGCAATAAAGTCAAGCAGAAAGTGGCTGCTAACAAACTGAGAAGCTCAGCAAAGTTTTCAGCAGTTTCATGGTGCTAGAGGTAGAGGCATCCTGGTAAACACCCTAGGTTGAACAACTGCATCCTAGCAGTAAGAGTGAAACAGAAGTAGACTAGGTCTTAATAAGATTGAAAACAAGCTTCAAGTTAGCTTGATCTCTGATGGGATTAACTCCTACTGCAAACCAGAAAGTAAAAAATGCTCTTGAATTGAAGATAAAATTCACATCCTTTATAATTTTTAATCATACAGTGTTTGACATTGAGTCCACAGATTCCACGCATGCCAAGAGTTAGGAACAAGAGAAAAAAC
The DNA here is from genome assembly GCF_048565385.1 of Saimiri boliviensis. Lineage (NCBI taxonomy): Eukaryota > Metazoa > Chordata > Mammalia > Primates > Cebidae > Saimiri > Saimiri boliviensis. The sequence continues at coordinate 24,076,474 of NC_133449.1, forward strand.
AGATGCAAAAATAGACACAGATGAGCAGATGTGGACTTCAGTACAAAATGTTGTGCCTCTTCTTTCATTGCTCCTTTGTTTCTGATGAGATGTCTGCTGTCATTTGAATTATTTTCCCTTATAGATAGATAAATGATCATTTTCTCACTTACTGTTTTTATTACATTTTCTGTGTCTTTAGCTTTCTGAAGTTTAACTATGATATGCCTTAATGTGGATTGCTTTGGGTTTATCCTGTTTATGGTTCACTTATCTTCTTGAATCTATAAATTTATGTATTTTGCCAAACTTGGAAAGTTACTTGGTTTTATTTCCTAGAGCACTTTTTTAGCCCTGCCCACTTTGTTCTCTCCTTGTTGAACTCCATGGCAGAAGATAGATCTTTTGGTACAGTCACACGGGTCTTGAGGCTCTAAATATTTGTTTTCAGGCTATTTTCTCTCTGTCGTTTACACTGGATAGTATCTAATTGTTCTGTCTTCTAGTTCAGTGATTCTTTTCTCTGTCTCTTTCATTCTACTATTACATCCATCCATTCCATCTTTTGTTTCAGCTATTGTATTTTTCAGTTCTGAAATTTCCATTTGGTTCTTCTCTGTATCTTTTCTTTCTTTTCAGTATGTGCTTTGTATCTTTCTTTGTTTTTGAGACTCTCAATTATTTTGTTGTTTCGAGTATATCTGTAATGGCTCCTTGAGTCATTTTTATGATGGCTGCTTAAAAATGCTTTTCAGGTAATTTTAACACCTCCATCATCTTGGTATTGGCTTCTGTGGATTGTCTTTTTTCATTCTGTTTGAGATATTCCTGGATCTTGGTATGACGAGTGATTTTTGATACCTGGACATTTTTGGTGTTAAGGGCTGACACTCCGGGTATTATTTAAATGCTCTGATTTAGTTGGCTTCCTCTGGCCCTGCCCCAGCATGAGAAGGAGGGAGTGCTGTGCCTCATTACTTTCATGTCGGGATACAAATCTAGGTTCTCTACTTTGCCTCCTTGACACTCAATTTAGGGGGAGATTCTTTGTTACTGCTGGTCATGGATGGGAGTTCCAGCCCCCATTGATTTCTCCCTGACCGGAAGGGGCAGGAATAAGTCATTATTCCCCACATATCCTCCACAGGGGGATAGTCTCTTTACTGTGTGATGGTGAAAGGCCTGACTTACTACTAGGCTTCTCTAAAAACAGCCTGTGGTAGACAGGGAGAAGGGTACCTTGTTACTACCAGGGGAAGATCCAAGCTCTCCATGTGGTCTTCACAGACACTATAGAAAAGGAGGTCTCATGATCACATGGCAGGGACTGGCCTTCTCTGACATCACTGGTGCAGGGAGACTTGAGTGCCCTATTACAGCCAGAGGATAGCAGACTTCTAGGCTCCCTGTGTCACCTTTGCTGGTTGGGGTGGGACCTACGGGCGCAGAGTTGTTTTTTTCTTTTGTTTTTGGTGATGTTTTGTTAGGTATAATGGCCTTTGTGTGGATTGTGTCTTTCCTTATTCTTTGCCTAGAGAAAACAGAATTTTATTTTGTTTGACTGGTTGGTTTTAGGGGCAAACTGGGCCTATGGGGTTTTTTGGGCTGCCAGCTTCTTCACTTCCAAGGTCAGGATATATAACAAAAACAGAAAACTACAGGCCAATATTCCTGATGAACACAGGTGCAAAAATCTTCAATGAAATACGAGCAAACTGAATCCAACAGCACATCAAAAAGATTATACAGCATGATTACGTGGGATTTATCCTAGGGATGGTTCAACATATGCAAATCAATAAAAGTGATTCATCACATCAACAGAATGAAGTACAAAAACCAGATGATCATCCCAACAGGTGCAGAAAAAATCATTTGATAAAATTTAACCGCCTCATGCAAAATCTCTCAACAAGTTAGACATAGAAGGAATATATCTCAGTACAGTTAAAGGTCATATATGACAAACCCACAGCTAACATTATACCGAATGGGGAAAGTTGAAAGTTTTTCCTTTAAGAAAAGGATTAAGACAAGGATGCCCACTTTTATCACTCTTATTCAACATAGTACTGGAAGTCTTAGCCAGAGCAGATAGGCAAGAGAAAGAAATGAGGGCATCTAAATTGGAAAAGAGGAAGTCAAATTGTCTCTGTTTGCAGATGACATGATATTATATATAGGAAAACGTAGAAACTCCACTTATCAATTTTAAAATTGATAAATTCAATAAAGTTGTAGAGTACAAAATCAACATACAAAAATCAGTAGCATTTCTATACGTTAATAATCAACTAGCTGGAAAAGAAAGCAATTCTATTTATAATAACTACAAAAGAAACCCTACCTAGGAATAAATTTAAGGAGGTGAAAGATCTCTACAATAAAAACTACAAAACACTGATGAAATAAATTGAAGAGAACATACAAAAAAGGGAAACATATTTCATGTTCATGGATTAACAAAGAGTTAATATTGTCAAAATGACCATACTACCTAAAGCAATGTACAAATTCAGCACAAGCCCTATCAAAATACCAATGACATTCTTCACAGAAATAGAAAAAAAATTAATCCTAAAATGTGTATGAAACCACAGAAGATCCCAAATAGGCAAAGAATTCCTGAGAGGTGAGAGAGGACCTTGGAGACATCACATTATCTGACTTCAAAATATACTGCAAAGCAGTAGTAACCCAAACAGCATGCACTGGTATAAAAACAGACACATAGACCAATGGAGCAAGAACCCCAAAATAAATCTGCATATTTAGAGCCAACTGATTTTTAACAAAGGCACCAAGAACATACATTGGGGAAAAGACAAGCCTTTTCAATAGATAGTGCTGGGAAAACTACACATCCATATGTGGAAGAATGAAACTAGACCCTCATCTCTCATCATACAAAAAAATCAGCTCCACATGTTTTAAGACTTAAATGTAAGATCTGAAACTGTAGAGCTACTAAAAGAAAACCTAAGTAGAATGCTTCAGGACATTGATCTGTGCAAAGATTTCATGGCTAAAACTTCAAAAGCACAGGTCCAACAAAAGCAACAATAGACAAATGGTATTATATCAAGCTAAAAAACTTCACAGCAGAGAAAACAATCAACAGAGTAATGAGACAACCTGAAGAATGGGAGAAAATATTTGCAAACTATTCTTCTGATAAGAGATTAATATCCAAAATAAGTAAAAAGCTCCAACAGCAAAAAGCCAATAATTCAATTAAGAAATAGGCTAATGACCTGACTAGACATTTCTCAAAAGGAACATGCAAAAGGCCAACAAACACATGAAAAAATGTTAAACTTTAGTAATCATCGGGGAATTGCAAATCAAAACCATAATGAGGATTATTTCACCTCAGAATGGCTATTATCAAAGAGACAAAAAATAAACGCTGGCAAAGATTTGGAGAAAAGGGCACTCATACACTATTGATGGGGATATAAATTAGGACCACCATTATGGAAGACAGTGTGGATACTTCTCAAAACTAGAAATAGAACTGCCATGTGTTTCAGCAATCCCACTTCTATGTATTTATCCAAAGTGAAGGATAACAGTGTGTCAAAGAGATAGCTATACTCCCATGTTTATTGCGGCATATCACAGTAACCAAGCTAGAGAATCAACCTAAATATGTATCAACAGATGAATGGATAAAGAAGATATGGTATATATACAGAATGGAATACTATTCAGCCATAAAAAAGAATGACATCCTGTCATTTGCAGCAACATGGATGAGCCTGGAGGACAGCATATTAAGTTAAATAAGTCAGGCTGGGCACGGTGGCTCACGCCTGTAATCCCTGTGCTTTGGGAGGCCAAGGCAGGTGGATGACCAGGTTTAAAGTTCAAGACCATCTTGGCCAACATGGTGAAACTCCATCTCTACTAAATATATAAAAATTAGCTGGATGTGGTGGCATGTAACCGTAGCCCCAGCTGCTCTGGAGGCTGAGGCAGGAGAATCGCTTGAACTTGGGAGGTGGAGGTTGCAGTGAGCTGAGGTCTCACCACTGCACTCTGGCCTGGCAACAAAGTGAGACTCCGTCTCAAAAAAAAAAAAAGTTAAATAAGTCAGACACAGAAGGACCAATATGGCATTCTTCCTTATATTGTGGGAGACAAAGTTGAGCATGTAAAAGGAAAGAATATAATTGCGGTTACTAAAGGCAGGAAGAGTAATTGGGAGATGGGTATTGGGAGAGGTTGGATAACAGAAAATTATAGGTTAGATGGGAGGAATAAGTTCTGGTCTTCTGTAGCAATGTAGAGTGACTATCATTAACATAATTTAGTGTATGTTTTTAAATAGAAGAGAAGATTTTGAATGCTGCTAACACAAAGAAATGATAAATGTTTAAGGGGATTGATATGCTAATTACCCTGATTTGATTATTACACATTACACATTGTATATATGTATTGAAATATCACTGTACCCCATAAATATATAGTTATTAAATGTCAATTTTTTAAAAAGCTATTATTTTTCAAATGATAAAAATTATTTTATAGAATTTATTTTCTATATTCCATTTTATTAAAATATATACAATTTTGTTTTTGTTTGCTTCAGAAGAAATGTCCCAGTGTAGTTTATATATTAATTATGTGTATCTTTATGAATTCAGAATAGTACTTTAAATCTACTAAATTTATTTACTGCTTCCCCCATGCATTTTCAAAAGTAGACTGCATTAATTTCATGTGATTGATCCAATTAGATCCAATTGATTAACTTACTGTTTTCCTAATTTCAGGTTCCATTTACAGCTACATCAGAGAATGAATTAATCTCCTCAGAAATCACTAAATCCTACTCTGAGGGGCTTAGAAATTAACAGGGTAAGTTGAATATCATCTTAAATATGACCTGGATTTTCACAGTGAATTCCTAATTTGGGCCTATAGTGTGTCAGGCAACAACACAGTTTTTGGACACTGGGAAGAAGATTCTTACTTTTATTTTCCATGCCTTTAGTGGTTTTCAGTTTTCTTTTGGATCAGGGCCCTTTCGAGAGTCTGATAGAGCTGTGTAGATCTTTCACAAACATTCACACATGTTCAGTCAGAGTTTGAAGATCTTCTAAAATTTCCCCAAGTTTACAGACCCTTAGGCAACCCTGTGCTTTGCAGTTTTTCAGACATTTTTACATGTTTTTCTCTTTTAAATATTACAACTCTGTGAATTAGTGACTGGTATTGATATTTTACATTGAAGAAACTGGTGTTCAAAATGGTATGTGACTTTTTAAAAAATGCAGCTGTCAAATGTGAGGCTAGAATTGAAGACTTTCCCAAATTTTAATCTGTCAGAGGACATCTGCTTTTTTTTTTTGAGGTTCTTTGTTCTTAATGTGTCAAATTGCTCCTTAGTAAGACTGTGTTAACTTTTCCCCATTGTCAGCAAGTGAGCATGCCTGCTTCACCGCATTATCCCATTGGGTGTTCCCCTACCCCAGTGTTTGCTAAATTGGCATGTAGATTATTGCATTTCATTTTAAGTTGTTTCTTTGTTGTATTTAGAGTTCTCTATCTACTTATTCATTGGAGTCTTACCAATTTTTATAGCATGATATATGAATTTTGAATATATTAAGAATATTAACTTTGTCATGTTTTGTACAAATACATTTACTCTTTCTATTTGTCTTTTTACTTTGTGATTTTTTTAAATGTATATAAGTTTTGAAATGTTTAAGTCTTCAGATCTACTTTTTTTCTCTATATTTTTTCTCTTTTTTTAGTGTAGGAATTTCCAAACATTTGACACATTCAGTGAATGCAGACAGACACTTACATTCACAGATTTTTTTTTTTAACATATTGGGAATCTAAAAGATTAAAAAAGCAATGTCACTTAAGTTATAGTTTTCTTTTACTTTTTTTGTCATACGTGTATTGGTCTTTCATCTTCTTTGAATATTTTTAAGTATTTGATCTTTCATAATTTTTATAAATGATATGTAGAAATCTAACTTATTTGTCCTAAAATAGATTATTAGTTCTGATAGCATTTAGTAAATGTTTCATTTATACCCACAGACTTCAAAGTATACTTTATCTAATGTAAGATTTTCATATACACATAGATTTCTTTGTCTCAATGTTTCTTTGATCTAATTCTCTGTCACAGCATAATTATGATGTATTTTTAATGTTATTGTAGCATTAAAGTCTTTTATTAGTCTTTCAAAAATGTTTTATTCTTCAGTATTTTTCCAAATTAATTTGAGAATATATTCATCAAATTAAAAAGTAAACATATGAAGGATTTTAATTATGATTGCATTGAGTTAAAGATTTATTTGGGGTTGGGTGTGGTAGCTCTCACCTGTAATCCCATCACTTTGGGAGACTGAGGCAGGTGGATCACGTGAGCTCAGGAGTTTGAGATCAGTCTGGGCAACATGGAAAAACCCTGTCTCTATAAAAATACAAAAATTAGCCAGGCTAGTGTTGTCTGCCTGTGGTCCCAGCTACTCAGGTGGCTGAGGTGTGAGAATTGCTTAAGCCTGGGAGGCGAAGGTTGCAGTGAGTGGAGATCAGGCTGCTGTACTCCAGCCTGGGCGGCAGAGCCAGACCTTGTCTCAGACAAACAAAAAACGTTATTTGGGGGAGGATTGATGTCTCTGAATTATTGCATCTTTCTGGGTGTTTTTTGTCTGTCTGTTTTTTTGAGATGGAGTCTTGCTCTTGTTGCCCAGGCTGGAGTGCAGTGGCATGTTCTCGGCTCACTGCAACCTCTGCCACCCAGGTTCAAGAGATTCTCCTGCCTCAGCCTCCTGAGTAACTGGGATTCAGGCACCTGCCACCATGCTTGGCTAATTTTTGTACTTTTAGTAGAGATGAGGTTTCGCCATATTGACCAGGCTGGTCTCTAACTCCTGACCTCAGGTGATCCTCCTGCCTCAGCCTCCCAATCTGGGTGTTTTTAATTGATGTTCATCTCCTCCCACCTGTGCTATACTTTTTTTTTTTTTTTTTTTTTTAAAGACAAAATCTTCCTCTCTAGCCCAGGCTGATGTACAGTGGCATGATCTGGACTCACTGCAGCATTGACCCATTGGGCTCAAGGGATTCTCCCAGCTCAGCCTTCCTAGCAGCTGGGACCACAGGTGCTTAGTGGTGCAATCTCAGCTCACTGCAACTTCTGCCTCCAGAGCTCAAGTGATCCTTCTACCTCACCCCCAGAGTAGCTGGGACTCACGCCCAGTTAATTTTTGTTTTTGTTTTTGTAGAAACAAGGTTTTGCCATGTTGCCAAGGCTGTACTCAAACTCCAGGCTCAAGCAGTCTGCCTGCCTTGGCCTCCCAAAGTATCGGGATTACAGGCGTGAGCCACCATGCCTGGGCAACATGCTATACTTCTTTATGCTTTTTCTACACATACACAACTTGGAATTAGATCTCTGTTCTCTTGGAGGCTTTCCTTATGCTGTCTGGCTCCCAGGAGCCTCTTTTCCTGGTCCTTTCACTATACCAGGGGTTTCTTTCTCTTAGAGTCTTAGTGTCCCTCTCCTCCACTGTTATGTCCCAGAGAAATGCATAGTGAAGATTCTTCCCATATTCTTCCTGTTCCCCTGGCCCCTTTCCCATTTCTCAGGACAGAAGGACAGGTTTCTCTTAGGCTTTCAGATGTGCTGCCTCCATAGTGCTGCTTCATAACTTAGACCAGCTTTGAAGCAGAGTCAGCAGAGAAGAAAAAAAAAAAAGTAAAGAAACTGGAAACTCCCCTCTTATTGCTCCAAATCACACACTTTGTAACCCACAGATGGTTGTTTTATACCCACTAGAAAGAGGAGGTTTCTACTGGAGTTTTGCTGTGTGAGTTGGCTGCCTAATTCTGGGACTCTGCCCACCCTCAGGTCAAAGAGGTAGATGAAGGAAGGATTTTTAAAAAATAGTAAACTCACCATCATATTGGTTATTCTTCACATTTTGACTTCCTTCTCAATGTACTTGACATTGTTACTTTTCAGTTTTCAGGAAATTACTTTTAGTATTCTGTACAGAGCTTTTAGTTGTAATCAGTAAGGGAGATAGGCTGTAAAGGGCTTATTACATCTTGGCATTCACTGAAAGTCATATTATTGCATTTTGAAAATAATGTTTGTTTTTCTTTTCTTTTTTTAAATATTTTTTTAAATTGCATTTTAGATTTTGGGGTCCATGTGAAGAACATGCAAGATTGTTGCATAGGTACACACATGGCGACGTGATTTTGTTTTTATTTTCTAAAAATAATTCTTGTTCCTTGATTATTTTAAGAACATATTTTTTTTGTTTGTTTGTTCCGTGGATTTATTGGCCTCCTGAATCTCTCTCAAGATACCAATAAAGGGGCCGGGCATGGTGGCTCACGCCTGTGATCCATCCCAGGGTTTGGGAGGCTGAGGTGGGCGAGGTCAAGCCATCGAGACCATCCTGGCCAACATGGTGAAACCCAGTCCCTACTAAAAATACAAAAATTATCTAGGCTTGGTGGTACGAACCTGTAATCCCAGTTACCTGGGAGGCTGAGGCAGAAGATTTGCTTGAACCTGGGAGAGGGAGGTTGCAGTGAGCCAAGATCGTGGCACTGCACTCCAGTGGCAACAGAGCAAGACTCCATCTCAAAAAAAAATAAAAGAATGGATGCCAATAAAGTTAGGGGCATTTTATTTATTTTTGTTGCCTTACTGTATTTTCTTTGGGTCATCGTGTCTCTATTTCTTCACATTAGTACTTCTTCGTTTTTTTTAAGTGGCCAGTGATTGTTAGCTTTCTTCTTTCCAGTATTTTCAAGTAAAGGTCACAATGGTTGTCCAACTTGAATTATAAAACTATTGCTTGGTGGCCCAGTTAAAATGTAGATTCCTGGCCCCATGCACAAAAATCTGATTCAGAAGTCTAGAGTAGGGCACATAAATACCCTAAATTATTTTGATGCTGATAGTTTAATGATAGCCCTTGAAATCTTGGAAATTGGTATAATTCTGTATAAATCATTATTTCTCTTTACAAAATACTGTCTAATCTACTGAGTCTCATGGCCAACCATAGGACTCTGCAGCTGGTTTCTCACTCACCACAGTGAGAGGTGGGCTTTCCTGTTTCTTTTTTTTTCTGGAGATAGGATCTCATTCTGTCACCACGGCTGGAGCGGCAGTGGTGTGATCACGGCTCACTGCATCCTTGACCTCCCAAAACCTAGGAATCTTTCCAGCTCAGCCTCCCAAGTAGGTGGGACTGCTTGGGGAGTGCTCACTACCATACCAGCTAATTTTTCTATTTTTTTTTTGTCAAGGTGGAGTCTCTGTATGTTGCCTAGGCTGGTGTGGAACTCCTGGCCTCAAGCTGTCCTCCCACCTTGGTTTCATTGGGATTACAGGTTCCTGGACTAATTTTTTTATGCACTTGCAGTGACAAGGCTGATAGCAGGGTCCTGTCCCTCAGTTTCTTCTATAGGAAAGGAATTTTTCTGCAGGGAGAGTTCTGCTTAGTTCTGAGTTGCCTTTCTTTGCCCCGCCCCCTCCATTGAGATTGTCTATATCCTGTTATTATCTCCATTTCAAAGTTCACACTATAAGCCCTCAAAGACTTTAGACTCATGATAAATGCTGTGGCTGGCACTTACTTGTCATTAGAGTTGTACTGACCATCATCGGTGGTTTTTTACTCAGTTGTTTTGTGACCTGCCCACACCCCAGACCCTTCTGACCTGAGGTTTTTAGTAAGAGAAGAGGTAGATGAATGGGCTCAGTGTGCCATCTTGAACTGAATGTCCACAGTTAATCTTAAGTTGATATTGGTTTCTAATGTGCAAAGTATTTCTGTTGAATTCTCAGATAAAATAATCATCATGAAATTTGTAGCAGTATTATAGCTTATTCATACTCAGGTATGCAAAGAAAATATAACTTCTTGATTTTTCTGTAACTTACCTCTTCCTTTGGATGAACGCTGGTCACTGGATGGCTGAAAAAAGAGTATCAGACTTACTCCCATCTGGTAAACTAGGTCTTATCCAATAATTTAAATTGTTCGTTTGGATATTTTAGCTTCTGGATACTATTCATTCAAATATTGTCTGTCCCCTCAGAACTGCCCACAACAAAATCTAGACTTATGGGTTGGCTTGTGTGGCTTCGTAGTGGTGGAAGCTCACCAAGGCCCTCGGCCTATGTACTATCTTCTCTGGTTTCTCACTGGTCTCTCCCTGGAATTGCAGCCACTGAGGTACTACCAGAACTAACAAACTAGTAAGCTAACAAACGATGTTATTTGAGACCTGTTCTTTTGGCTCCTGAGATGCACTGGCCATCTTCCCTGGTGTTACAGATAGCCTGAGGTCTGGCTTGGCCCCCTGAGCCAGATATTCTTTCTTCCAAGCCTCTGCTATGGAATTACTTTGCCCCTCTGGCAAACTTGTCAATCTGTATCTTAAGTTACCTTTTCCATACTACTTCAGAGCACACAGAAATTTCCTAGTACCTTCCATGGCACATGAGAAATAACAGAGATGCCAGAGCTGATCTCACATTCCTCCTCAATCTTACTGTGTTTCTGTGCATATATTTTGGTATGGCTATCTCCAGCTTCTGTTGAGTAGGCATAGGAAGAGGAAAGAAGTTGGTGGTGTGAGAGAGAGAGAGGGTGTGTGTGTGTACATGCACGCTCATGGCAGGGATGTTCCTGGAAGGCAGTCATTTTGTACAGTCTTCGTGGGAAGTGGAGCTGATTGTTCCAGCTCCCAAATTTCCTTACTCCATCAGACATTCTTTTCCTCTGCAGCCTCTGCCTGAAAGATGATGGGAGTATTGGTTACTTGCGTCTCCTGTCTCTGTCTCACCTCTTAATCCTACAATCCTTTGTCCAGAATCAAGAGTTTGCGGCTATAATTTATACTTTTTCCAATTTATATTATCCTTCTACCCTAAGTGGTAGGCCTCATATTCTAACTCATGAGCAGAAGGGATATCTGCTCTGCACCATGGAAGAAACTATAATCCTACTCTTTCAATCTTGGCCAGAAAATATTAGTGTCTAACAAATTCCTTCTTTGGTAAAACCAGACTCTCAAAACTTTTATCTTACTGTAAAATTCTTTCTTTAATTCATAAGGTAAATATTAACTATTTCTTTCTCTTTTCATTTTTAAACTTCACCAAAGTTATGGATGCTACTTACAGAATAGGAGGGAAGTCAGTGGAAGGAAAAGCAAATGAGAAAAGCCTATTAGTATCTTTTCATAATCACGAGAGCATATCTACTCTCAAGATTTCCTTGGGTTTTCTTACATTTACCCTTTTAATTGTAGTAGAGATTCTTATACAGTTACTTTTCTAAAACATAGTTTTAAATTTTATTTGTATTAAGCTTATAACTTTGATAGTTTTAATTATAGTTTTCTCAAATAGGAAAATAGTATGTGTCTATATTTTTTTAAATCTTCTTAAAATATCAATAAGGTTTTATAAAATGTTGAAATGTAAATTTAATATATAGGTCTCACATTCTTTTTAGGAATTTTTTTCTTTTTAGTTTTTTTTTGTTTTGTTTTTAAGAGAGTAAAATTCAGGTTGCAACTCAATTTCTTCTGTCTTGTGGCTCTTCCCTGTGTAGACCCATGGCACTTTGTTTATCTGTCTTTTGTAGAATTCTTCATATTTGTGTTTACCAAATTGCAGTCAGCTCAGTGCAGGGAATCAGACATTGCTTGTCTTTATTTGCCTTCGTGCCTAACAAATTCTTGCTCATGATAGGCATGGAGAAACCAGCAATTCCTGTGCTCCTTTCCTGATTATTTTTCTCCATAGGACTTACCGTGTTCTAACATACTGTATTATTTATTTGTTTGTTTTATTTATTGTCTGTCTTTTCCTGCTAAATTATAAATGCCATGAAGGCAGAGAATTTGAACGTTTTGCTTATTACTGTATTCCTAACACCTAGTGGAGCACCTGTCACAAAGGTGACCAGTGAGTATTTGTTGAATTATTTAAAAATTATTAAAATTTAGATAATTGCATAAATTATATAATATAATCTATAAAATACTGTAAGTATAAACTTCTGCTATGAAAAATATAGTAATGTAATTGGAAAGGTACATTAAAAGCTAGGAAGACCTTAATATAATCTGCTACTATCCAATTTTGTGAAATTAGCAAGAGATTAAATAATTTAAACACAAAGTCCAAACTAATTGTGGAAATGGACCAAGAATTTAGAACTCTTAAGTAAAGAATAATAATAGTGTCATCTGGACATGTGGTAAGCAGTATATATGTATGATTGTAGTTAAGAAAAAGTACAGGTTCTTCAATCAGACATTTCTAGGCATATTTCTTGATCTCTCTGTGCCTTAGTTTCCTCCCCTGCAAACTAGGAAAAATTATATCTTTTTTTATAGATTGTTCTAAGACATCTATGAAATAAAGTGTAGTAACTCTTAGCACACTGCCTGACATTTAGTGAAGGCTCAAAAAGTTAGCTTCCATTATTACCACTTGGAATATCTGCCATCTGTAGCTTGTGAAAGTTGAGAGTTTTTTAGTTTTTGGTGGGGCTTTAAAAAAATAGTTTATAGGCTGGGCACAGTGGCTCACGCCTGTAATCCCAGCCGTTTGGGAGGCCAAGGCAGGCGGATCACAAGGTCAAGAGATCAAGACCATCGTGGCTAACATGGTGAAACCCTGTCTCTACTAAAAATACAAAAAATTAGCTGGGCATGGTGGTGCATGCCTATAGTCCCAGCTACTGGGGGCTGAGGCAGGAGAATCACTTGAACCTGGGAGGTGAAGATTGCAGTGAGCTGAGATCATGCCACTGCACTCCAGCCTGGCGACAGAGCAAGACTTCATCTCAAAAAAGAAAAAAGTTTATAGAGGCTAGGCTGTCTTTTTCTCTTTCCTTCAGTCCCTCTAGTATGCCAACCTCCCCAGTTCTCCGAATTGATGCATCTACTCTTCTCTTGGCCTAGAGAACACTCTTCTTTGCCATGCTTTGCTTCTTTAACATCTACTTACCTTTCAGGTCTCTTCCTATTTCTTTCATTTTTAAATTTTTGTTTTAAGAATTTCTAAATATATACAAAAGTAGAGAGTATGGTGAATCCATCATTATTTCTATGTATCCGTTACCCACCATTAATAGCTGTAAGGATTTGATCTGTTGAAAAATCAAATAAAGTTTTCTTGAAATCCCAGTAAATACCTTTTATTGTTTTTCTTCATAGCACATTAACACAATTTGCAATTGTGTATTTAATGTCTCTCTTCTCCATTAGTTTACAAGTTTCATAATAGCTTGAGTTTTGTCTGTTTTCTTTATTGTGATGTATCCAGTGTCTCATACAGTGCCTGAAACATGATAGACTCTCAAATATGAAAGGAATGAATTATTTAATAACTAAAAAGGTTGCTAAGGGGTTTGAAAAGATGAGCATTTGATGAAAACTTTTTGAAAGAGATTTGTAAGAATGACTTAGGCAGCTTTATATTAAAAGGATAAGTTCCGTTTTAGGCTCAGATTCATATGTTTATTAAGCAACTTTATGCTCTTAATTTGTTTTCTTCAGGTAAGCTTCTGGGTAAAGCAAATTCAGTGACCTCCTGATGAGAATATTGGTTGAGTTTATAAGATATTGTCCATAGTAAATAACTAAATTACCTTTGTGGGGATCACTCTTGCATAAGGTAAAATGTTCCTTGAAGTGCTGGGCCTTCTGGCCTGAGAGATCAAGCACCCTGATGACTCTGTAGAAAACTTAGCATCTTGAAGCCTTTGCCCAGCCATCAGCCTACTCCTTATTGCTATAGCTTCATTTGATGAGGTTTAAGAAAACTGTTTTTGTCTTCAAATTGCTATCTCCTCCTAATTTTTTTTATACTGTTTTGAACCAGTAACCATGGTTACTTGTAGAGGCTCCTTGGGAGCTTTAAAAACATCAGTCAGTTTCACAGCTGGAAGCAGAGTGATCTAGATAAAAGCATAAGAAAAAGGCTTATTGAGGGTTTTTTTTTTTCCACCCTGTTATAACAATTCTTTCTTTAGGGAGCACTTTGCATAAAGTGAAATATTCTCTGTTCCCACTGAAGTAGACATTTTAATTTAAATTAACAGTAAGATAGCACCTTGTTCCTTTTTAAAGTCTAGAAAAGGGAAATAATACTAATACTCATCTGTCCTTCACCTGAATCTACTCTGTCTCTGTCTCCTTCTTTTTTGTGTTCATTTTCTTACCATCTTTCTGGGCCAATGGTGAGTGATAGAAGATACTAACATTTGGGATTCAAGATGGATGAAGTCATGAAGTTGTAGCTTTGAATTAATTAAGGAAAAAGGAGTTAAGTAGCAATAAAAACTTGATACAGTGGTACCAGGAGTTTATTTGCCAGGATCAAGAAGAGTCAAGGACTGGCTCTTGTCAGAAGGCCACAGTAAGTGATTTGTTAGAAGTCAAGCTTGGCAGCAAGCACTGTCTTGACGGATGGCACTATTGAGAGGAGAAAGAAAACCTATATCTATTAAACTCTTTACAGAGAAGCTTGCCAACCCTCATCGAGATAGACTGGATCAGTCTACCTTGGACTAGATATAAGAATGGTTATACTGTGGAGAAAACATACTCTTAGGTTATACTGCTTATGGATATGAGTATAGCAGTGGCATAAAAGGAGGGTGCTGGGGATTTGGATGGCAGTAGTGGGTCTTCTGGGCCTTTCTTTATCAAAAGTCTAAACCCTGCCTGTGAAAGGAAACTCAAAGGTAAACACTGCATATTTATTTATTTTTACACATTTCTTTGCCATTTTCTATTCTTACATGTATACCTGTGTCCATACTCTCACATGGATTTACTGTAATTCTGTTGCTCATTCATATACTTACATAAATGGGAACTTACACAAGTATCTGAATTGGAAATGACCTTGAAGACCACATTTCAACATCCTTATTTTATAGGTGGCAAAAACTAAGTCTCTTACAAGTTACATGCTCAGTATCACAAAAGCAGGTTAGTGGCAATCTTGGGAGTAAAACCCTGGTTCTTTGAATTCCTGTTGTCATGCTTATAGGTATTAACATATGAAGTTGGCCCTGTAAGTCCTCACCCAACATATATCTTTAGCTTTAGCCTTTCTTAGAAAACTAAAACAGCTGAAAAGGAGAGAAGCATTAAATCTAGATTCTTCTAACCTTTCTACTGATTATCTTTGCAATTTTTAGGAAGTACATGCACCCTTCTTTGATAAACAGAAATAAAAATCTAGAAGATAAATTAGGATTGTAAAGACTACTGTGGACTAAGATCCCGATATTTGCCTCATTTCCTGATCCTTTTCCACAGTGTAATTTATATGAAGGAAATGTACAGTTATTTAAGCACAGTGCTAGATTGACAAATCCTAAGTATAATAATTTTTAAGTGAAACATTGAAGAATCCAGAATTCATGTTGTTGTAAATATGTTACATAAGCTTGTTTAAATGTTTTTCTTTTGTGAATTCAATAAATTGTAATTTGTAATTTATAATAACAATTTATGATTTCATAACTTAATGAAAAAATTTTTAAGAAAGTTAGATATCGTTCAACTGAAAAGGCAAGAAGAATATACCAGAAATTATACCCATTTTGTTTTCATGTTCCTGACGCAGGTATTGCTATCACAATTGGGGTAGAGTCATTATTTTTCTCAAATTCAGAATTTGAAAGGTCTTTGCCTTTATTGCATCGGAACATAATCACAGAATTTCTTCTTGCTGGTTCCCTGGAGACCCCCTTTAGACAAGAGAAATCCTAGGAGAAATTTGCACAAAAGATGTACATTGGAAACTAAACTACAAGAGCAGATATTAGTATCCTTTTGGTTTGTTGTGCAGATGGTTTATAAAAACCTTAACATCAGTGTTACTTGCCTGTTTTTAATTGTGTAATTGTTACTTCTTTCCTTCTCTGTGATAAGTCAGGCCTTTCAGCTTTCTTTCCTGTTGCATTTGAAAAGCATTTTATCCTTAGCAATACAAATAATGAAGAAATTAGTGTTGTAGTTCAACATACTTAACCAATCTTAATTAATTAAGATGTGACAAGACTGTTTCCATTTTAAAACACATGATTGATGTTCAATCAGAACTTTAAGCCATAATAGTAATGCAATTGCTTATACTTAGTTTTGTGTTTTTATTAAAGTCTTACCTTTAAATGGATTGTCTCATTGAAGAAAATTAAATGGGCCAAATGTTTGTTTAACTTTGGAATTCTAAATAAATGTTTTCCTTATAGTTGTTTTATTAGAATTGGGATTGACATTAATGTAATAATAATGGTTTGGTTGTCACTTATCTGGAGCTCTGATTTACCAGAACAGTTTAATTATCTAAGCCAGTATTTTTCAGTTCTTCAAAACCATGTTTCTATTTGATAGTTGTAAAATCACCTCTTTCTCTTTTCTATTGTTTGAAATTTAAAATAAATATACCATAACTTTTTTTTTTTCTTTTTTGAGATGGAGTCTCACTCTTTTGCCCAGACTGGAGTGCAGTGGAGCGATCTCAGCTCACTGCAGCCTCCGTCTCCTGTGTTCAAGCGATTCTTCTTCCTCAGCCTCCTGAGTAGCTGGGACTACTGGTGTGCGCCACCATGCCTGGCTAATGTTTATATTTTTAGTAGAGACAGGGTTTCACCATATTGGCCACACTGGCGTCTAACTCCTGACCTTGTGATCTGCCCGCCTCGCCTCCCAGGTTGCTGTGATTATAGGCTGAGCCACGGCACCCAGCCAACATAACTTGTTTTTAAAAAAATCAAAAGAATTAAGTACAAAGTACTGCTTTGTTTTCAAACTTAGCATACTTCTAATGTTTGAATTCTATTTAAATTTACAAAACAGAAGTTTCTTACATGAGTTTCATGGACCACTTCAGAGGCTCATTAAATTCTCCTGAAAGTATATATAAAATTTTGTCTATGTGGGAAATCTTTTGAGATGAATTATCTGTAGCTTTATTGGAGTCTTGACGCTTTCCATCACCTAAACAAGGTTAAAAACTATTTTTATAGGATCTCTGAAGTATCATGCTTTCCAAAAGAATATTTAAGATAAATTTGCTTTGCTTTCTAGAATCACTTAATCATAGAATCTTGGTGTAGCCAGCCTCCATTTTTACAGATGACACAAGTCATCATTTACCCAGTGATACTGTAGTTTAATCCTTGTCAAAATTAGCAGGGAATCCAACGTGGCTCTTTTGGTGTCCTAATTGATTTCTTAGGGCCTTTTTAGCCTTTCACCCTTTATACAGAGGTTATTGAGCTTTCAACTTGGCAAGCAGATATTAGTATTTGAATACAAAGCTTTTATGAGCACAATAGAAAACTCTGATAATTTGCCTCAATTATTTCATGAAGTGTTAATGTGATACTGTGTCATCTCTTTGCTGTATATGGTGTATGTTCTTACACTGTATATGAAAGCCCCTGTATTTGCAGAGGAAAATCTATCTTTGACAGTGTCTGTGTTGAGGTAGACTTTTAGGAGTGAGATCATGAAATTTTAGACTAGAGGAATCTCAGACCTGTGAACATTTCGTTTATTCATTTAACAAAGATTTATGTGTGCCCGCTTATGGAGATGTGGGTTTTACTGGTTTGGGGATATCCAAAGAGGTCCATTGTGTCCCCTGCTAATTTGACAAGGATTAAACTGCAATATCGTTGAGTAAATCACAAATTATGCCATCTGTAAAAATTGAGGCTGGCTCCACAAGATTCTGTGATTAAATGATTCTAGAAAGCAAAGCAAATTTCTATTATAGAATCCTTGTGGAAAATACTGTGTTTATTTAATAATATTGGTTTAGTTAATATTGGGAAATGTTTTTTTTTCTTATTACTTAACCTAAGGAATACAATGACATACAGTAATACTGACAGCAGTTCTTATAAAATAGTCCTTAACATAATAGTCTCACAGAGTTATGAAATTCTCAGACTACTAGGAATTAAAGAAATCTCCTAATTTAAATATAGGACCAAAGCCCCCCAAAAAACCCTTTGTTTGATTTACCATTTTGTACTATTTGATGAGATTTAACTATCTGTCGTAAGTTAGTGATTTTTAAAATGTTTTGATTTAGAGGTTATGTTTCACATTGTAAACCTAGATCCTGAATTTTTATATTTAGTAATATAAGATGGCATACTTACAAGTGCAAAGGCTACAGCAAATTAGTTGAGAGTATTTTTAAATTTAAAATTTAGCCATTTTATATATGCTTAAGATGATTTCAAAATAAGAATTTTATGATTCAATGTGCTATTACATTTCAAATAATTAAAGACTTATGCCATTCTACAATATTCATTTTAACTGGTATGCTTGAGGTTCATGAACTGTGAGGTTTTGTGTGTGTCTTTCCAATCCCCGTTAATCTGTTTGGCTTTTCAAACTGGAGCAAGATTCTTCTGTATTCTAAGTCCTATTTTAAGATTCCTTAGCCAGTTCAGCTCATGTAAAGAAATTATCCAAAAGGAACGTTAACACTGTAATAGTTATATTGTGTTTGTTTTTACACACTTTGCTTTTGTGTTTTTACTTTATATGCTTAGGCTATATAATTGATTTCCAAGGGTCAATATGTGATGAACAGTGTTTTACCTATGGGAAGTAGGATTCAGTTGGTATAGGAACCTCAATTATACGTCCTTCCTCTTTGTTACCATGAATAGTATCCTGAACTCATAACCTTACAATGTTTCCATGTTATTTCAATTTTCTCTTTTCTCAACTAAAGCACCCTCAAATCCTTGAGAACGGAGACATCAGCTAAATCAACTTTGAATCCTCAGAATATAGCACACAGCAGACATGCAAATATTTTTTAAATTAATGAATCAATTGTGAGATATGAGGGCTTATCTTTGATCCTCTGTAGTCACTAAACAAGATTTTAAACTGGGGAATACTGTATTGGCCAATGGTTATCTAGAAAACCATAATCAACAGGCATATGTTCATGTTTGTGGCAGGGGCTGGGGCTGGGGCTGGGGCTGGGGAAGATTTTCAGGAAATGGCTCAGTGATTGTAGATGCTGGAGAGTCTGAAATTTGTAGCAGGCTAGCAGGCTGGAGACCCAGGGAAGAGTTGATGTTACTGCTTTATTCTGAAGGCAGTCTTGAGGTGGAATTCCTTTTTCCTTGGGCCACCTCAGTCTTTTTCTCTTGAAAGCCTTCAACTGATTAGATAACGCCCACTAATATTATAAGAGATAATCTGCTTTACTCAAAGTTTACCGATTTAAATGTGAATCTCATCTAAAGAATACCTTCTCCCAGACATCTAAGCTGGTATTTGACCAGATGTCTGGGTACAATGGCTTAGTTAAGTTGACACATAAAATTAACCAAGTAAGTGATTAATTTCAGTGGGAAAATTCAGCATTCTCATAAATGAAATTAGCTATAAAAAATTGAAATTAATATAAAGAATAGTAACAAGTTATAAAAGAAACATTCATGGCTATGGCCAGGAATATATTGCTATATTGGAATCTTTAAGGGCAGAATGAAAAAAAATGAAAACATGAACTATTATTATATAACATATGAATCAGGAAATTATAAAGGAGAAATGATCAGAATGGGGTGAACTTACGAGAGTATGCTTAAAGAATATGAATTTTGATAAAAATTTGAAGAAAGTGTACATACTATGCATATATATGGAGTTAGCAGAGAAGCTTTATAAGTGGAGTACCACAGACCTTATGAGAGGCTGGGGGAAGGAAGGACAGGGAGAAATCGATGGAGAGCATTGCATATACGTTTTATATTTGTTTAGCTAGAGAATTAAAAAAAAGTTCTAGAAGTTAGGAAGAGATTAAATGAAAACATTTATTTAAAAATTTTATTTTTTAGTTAAAAAAAATTGTTTTAGATTCAATGGGCACACGTGCAGTTTTGTTATATATGTTGCGTAACTCTGGGGTTTGGGCTTCTGTTGA
Organism: Saimiri boliviensis; assembly: GCF_048565385.1. Classification (NCBI taxonomy): domain Eukaryota; kingdom Metazoa; phylum Chordata; class Mammalia; order Primates; family Cebidae; genus Saimiri; species Saimiri boliviensis. The sequence continues at coordinate 24,096,467 of NC_133449.1, forward strand.
ACTCATCACCCAGATAGTCAAGACAGTAGCCAATTGGTAGTTAAATAATAAAAAACATTTCTTAAAGATAATAGTTTTGCATGTATGATGGACTAGAGTGGCTGCTAAGTGCAAGCATAGGAGATGAGAACATGGACAAAGATTTATAATAGAAACAAAATCCAAATAGAGAATTCAAATTCTCAGAGATTGCTGAGAGAATTGACCGAACTTTGTGATTTAATGTTGGCGACAAACACGAGAGATGATATATTAATTTTGCCTAAGTTGTCAGTCTAGTATTGTAAGCATGATGTTGTTAATTTTGACAGTGATATGGATTTATGAGGGTATCAGAGTTAGGCCCTTATAGATAGGATTTTTAAAAGCTTTGTTTACACAGTGGGGCAAATAGGGCAGCAGAAAGTCCCACAAGTTGTAGACTTAGCTATGGCTTAAATATACGACATGTTTTTTTCCCTAAACTATTAATTTGGAGTATCTTATAACTTATATACAACCCTTTTACCTTTTTATTATGTATGATTAATCTTTTTTATTTTTTTGAGACTGAGTCTCAGTTGCCCAGGCTGGAGTGCAGTAGTGTAATCTTGGCTCACTGAAACTTCTGCCTCCTGGTTCAAGAGATTCTCATGCCTCAGCCTCCCGAGTAGCTGGGATTACAGGCATGAGCCACCATGCCTGGCTGATTTTTTTGTATTTTTGTAGAGATGGGGTTTTACCATGTTGGCCAGGCTAGTCTCAAACTCCTGACCTCAGGTAATCCACCTGCCTCAGCCTCCCAAAATGCTGGGATTACAGGTGTGAGCCCAGCCAATTAATCACTTTTATGTGTCTCAGCCTTAGTCCTATTATATGAATCAGAGCCCCAGTGATTTATGTAATAGTCCTATGATATAAATCAGAGCCCTGTAGCATTAGTTTTATAATTTCCTTTTATCACTTATTCCCCATTCCCTTATTTAGTCTATCAGTCTCAAAAGTTCATCAAAGCATTGGGCACTTCTTGGGTGCAGCATTGAGATTATGCTTTTGTTGTTGTTGTTTTTAAGACAGAGTCTGGCTCTGTCGCCCAGGCTGGAGCTCAGTGATGGTGCTATCTTGGCTCACTGCAGCCTCTGCCTCCTTGGCTCAAGCCATCCTACTGCCTCAGTCTCCTGAGTAGCAGGTACTACAGGCATGTAGTACCACGCCCTACTAATTTTTCGCATTTTTTTGTAGAGATGGGGTACCCAGTACCCTTATTATTGTTGTTGTTGTTGTTGTTGTTGTTGTTGTTGTTGTTGTTGTTACTATTTTGAGTCAAAGTCTGCTGTGTCACCCAAGCTGGAGTGCAGTGGCTTGCTGCAACCTCTGCCTCCTGGGTTCAAGCGATTTCTCCTGCTTCAGCCTCCTGAGTAGCTGGGACTACAGGCGTGTGCCACCGTGCCCATCTAATTTTTTGTATTTTTAGTAGAGACAGGGTTTTACCGTGTTACCTAGGATGGCCTCGATCTCCTGACCTCGTGATTCGCCTGCCTTGGCCTCCCAAAGTGCTGAGGTTACGGGAGAGAGCCACCACGCATGGCTAGTTCCCCCATTATTAACATTTTATATTACCATGGTACATTTGTCAAAACTAAGAAAACTAAGACTGGCTCACTGAACTTTAGAACTTATTTAGATTTCAGCAGGTTTTTTTGTTTGTTTTTTCATTTATATCCTCTTTCTGTCCAGGGTTTCCAGAGTATCACATTTTATTTAATTGTCGTGTCTTCCCAGTCTCCTCTGGTCTATGACACTTTCTGTTTTTCCTTATTTTTGTGACCTTTATAGTCTTGAGGAGTACTGGCCAGATATCCTCTCTGTCAGGGGGTTTGTCTGATGTTTTCCTTGTGGGGTTGTGGTAAGACTATCATAGAGAGGAAAGGCCCTTTTCGTCACATCATTTTGGGGGCACATGCACATAATGTCCATGACATCTCTGGTGGTGTTAAATTAACCTTCATCACTTGGTAAAGTACTGATTGTCATGTTATTCAGTATAAAGTCATTATTTTTTCTTTTCCCTATTTAATTGTTTGAAAGCAAGTTACTAAATCACCTTCAAGGTGTGAGTACATGGGAATTAAGTTTCACCTCCCAGAGGGAGGAGTAGCTACATAAATTATTTGGAATTCTTCTATAAGAAAGATTTGTTTCTTATTCCCCATTGAAACTATTTATTCAACGATATGTTTGTATCACTATGTCCTAGGTTAGTTTTACTGGGTTACTTTTATTTTTAATTGAATTTACTGGTTACATTTGTTTTCAAATCTATTAAATGTTTTCAACAAAAACATTGATCTTTGCTTTCTCAGTTGTTAAGTTCTCCCTTTCATTTATAATTACTTTGTATCATTTTCCTTCTTGATCTCATTGGCAGTGTTTTTTAAAGTCATTTAAAAAACCAGGCTGGGTGTGGTGGAGCAGCCTGTCCCAGCAACTCTTGAGGCTGAGATGGGAGGGTTGCTGGAGTCCAGGAGTTAAAGGCTACAGTGTGCTATGATCATGCCTGTAAATAGCCTCTGCACCTCCAGCCTGGGTAACATAGCAAGACCTCATCTCTTAAAAAATAAAAAAGGACCAACTCTTGGTTTAATTATTCTCTTTATTACATGTTTGTTTCTATTTCATCAATTTGTGCTTTTATAATTGTGCCTTTTTTTTTTCCTTGGTGAGGAAGTTCTTGTAACTTCTTAGACATTTAGCTCTATCTTCAGTCATTCTTCTTTGCTAATGAAAGTACTGATGGGAATACATTCTCCTCTGAGTATTGCTTTTACTACAGTTTATGATTTTGAAATGTGGTGTTTTCATTATTTTTTCATTCTTAGTTTAAAAAATATTTATATTTTTTTCCTTGAGTGATGTATTATTTAGTGGCATGGTTTTAGGTTTGACATGTGTGACAATTTTATGTTTTTCTTTTTGACTTTGATTTCATTGCATTGTGATCAGGGAATGTAGTCTTTCTGATGGTAAATGTTCCATTTTCTCTACCATGTCTCTTAACCTCTCTTTCATATTTTTCATTTCTTTGTGACTGTAGGCTGCATTCTGAATAGTTTTGCCATTTCTGTGTAACAATTCACTGACTCTATTTACTTATTCTATTATTATTTTACCTGTGATGTTTTTCAATTCTAGTAGTTCTATTTGGTTATTTTTCAGATTTTCCTGTTTATTTTTTATATTCTCTTGAGCTTTACTGGTATTTTTGATTTGTTCATCTTTTTCTCTTAATATATTAAACATATCTAATATTCTATATCTAATATCTGAAATTTTACAACAAATTTTGTTGTTTTCTCTGGCTCTTTCTAATAGTGCCTTATTTAATTGTGTTTATTGTGATTTTTTTAAATCACAAATTCTTTTTTTTTTTTTTTTTTTTTAGATTGGAAAGCTGTGTAACTGTGATAACTCTTTAGACTTGGGTTCATAGTGCATTCCTCCAGGGAGGATTTTTTATTTCCTTTTATGTGCTTGGAGTTAGGGGTCTATGAACATAGGTTTTAACTTGAAATTCTCACCTCTTAAAAAATTGTTTAACTTTTATTTTAGATTCAGGGTGTACATGTGCAGGTTTGTTAGATGGGTATATTGTATGATGCTGAGGTTTGGGATATGAATGACCCTGTCACCCAGGTAGTGAGCATAGTACCCAACAGTTAGTTTTTTAACTCTTGCTCCCATCCCTCCCTCCCTGCTCTGTTAGTCCCAGTGTCTATTGTTGCCATCTTTATGTCTATTAAGTGCCTAGTGTTTAGTTCCCATTTGTAAGTGAGAACGTACTGTATTTGGTTTTCTGTTCCTGTGTCAATTTGCTTAGAATAGTGGCCTCCAGTGACATCCATGTTGTCACAAATGACATGATTTTATTCTCTTTTATGGCTGCATAATATTTCATGGTGTACATATACCACATTTAATCTATCTACTATTGATGGGCATCTATCTAGGTTGACTCTATATTTTTGCTATTGTAAATAGTGCTGCAGTGAACATAAGAGTGCATGTGTCTTTTTGGCATAACAATTTATATTCTTTTGGATATGTACCTAGTATTGGGTTTGCTGGGCCAAATGGTAGTTCTGTTGTAAGTTCTTTGAGAAACCTCCATACTGCTTTCCACAGTGGGTGAAGTAATTTGCATTCCCACTAACAGTGTGTAAGCCTTCCCTTTTAGTTTTGTGAAGTGATGCTCCAGTGTTGGGTAGATTTATATTTAGGATAATTAAGTCTTGTTGAATTGAACCCTTTATTGTAATGTAATGTCCTTCTTTGTTCTTTTTTTTAACTGTTGTTTTAAAGTCTCTTTTATATGATGTAAGAATTGCCACCATGTTCCTTTTTGTTTTTCATTTGCGTGACAGATCTTTTTCCAACCCTTTACTTTGAGTCAGTGGTTATTTTTATATGCAAGATGGGTCTCTTGAAGGCAACAGATAGATGGGTCTTATTTTTTTTTAATCCAGTTCAGTTCTGTGCCTTTTAGGTGGGGCATTTAGACCATTTACATTCAGGGTTAATATTGATATATGAGGTGTTGATCTTATTGTGACGTTGTTGGCTAATCACTTTGTAGTTTCTATTGTGTAGTTGCTTAATAGGGTCAGTGGGCTGTGTGCTTAATTAAGTGTGTTTTTGTGGTGGGAGGTTATTGTTCTTTCATTTTCATGTTTAGAATTCCCTTAAGGATCTCTTGTAAAGATAGTCTAGTGGTAACAAATTCTTTTAGTGCTTGCTTGTCTGGAAAATATTTATTTCTTCTTTGCTTATGAAGCTTAGTTTGTCAGAATATTAAATTCTTGGTTGGAATCATTATAAGAATGCTGAAAATAGGCCCACAATCTTACACAGTTTCTGCTGAGAAGTCCACTGCTAGCCTGATAGGGTTTCCTCTGACCTTTTTCTCTGGCTGCCCTTATGATTTTTTCATTAGCATTGACTTTGAATTGTTTTGCCATTATGTGCCTTGGTGATATTTCCTTTTTGTGTGTAGTATCTTAAAGGTGTTCTCTGAATTTCTTCCATCTGAATGTCTACCTCTCGCAAGATGAGGGAAAGTTTCTTGAATTATTCTCTCAAATATGTTTTCCAGGTTGTTTGCTTTTTCTCCTTCTCAGGAATAGTAGGTTTGGTTGCTTTACATAACCCCATATTTCTTAAAGACTTTGTTTATTTTTTAAAATTCTTTTTACTTTATGTTTGTCTGACTAGATTAAGTCAAAAGAGCAGTCTTCAAGCTCTGAAATTCTTTCTTCTGTTTGATCCAGTCTATTGATAAAGCTTTCACTTGTATTTTGAAATACCTTAAGTGAGTTTTCAATTCTAAAGTTCTGATTGACTTCTTTTCAATTCCAGAAGTGCTGATTGACTTCCTTTTAAGGCATTTATTGCTTCTTTCATTTCTTAGATTGCTTTAGAAGTTTCTTTGTGTTGATTTTCAACCCTTTTTGGATCCCAATGAACTTCCTTGTAATTCATGCTTTGAATTTTTTATCTGTCATTTCTGAGTTTCCATTTTGGTTAGGGATCATTGCTGGAGAGCTAGTGTGATTATTGGGTGGTGTCACTACATTCAGATTTTTTGTTTGGTTGAAATTCTTGCACTGGTTCCTTCTCATCTGGAGACACTGGCACTCTTGATTTTTGTAATTATTTTCATGCAGGTAGGAGTTTTTTCTTTTCTTTTTTTTTTTTCCTGTCTTCGTAATATATTTTTTTTCTTTCCCTTTCCTTTCCCCAACTAGCTAGGGGATATGATTATAGAGAATGCTGGGTAGGATCTTTTGGTTTTGCTTCTATAGCCTTTTTTACTTCTCTGGACAGATTTTTTATTGGGCTGTAGGGTTCGACCTACCATCCAGTAGATGGCGCTTACTGGTAAAAGCCAGCTGTAGCCAGTGTGGCTAGGTATACACTTGATCCTTGTTCACAGGAAGAAGTTCTCTGTTGCCTCAGGCAATGGGTTCATGTGTGGAATGCACAGTTGTCTGAGCTCCCTGCTTAGCCCCAGGGGAGTGGGAAGCTAGATGGGTGGGGCCACATCAGGCAGGCCCACCTGCAGGTCCCCTGATGGCAGGCACAATCACTAACACTGAGGGAGAACCCAGTGGGCAGCCACCAAGCACCCAGAGGTGGTCCTAGGCATGGAGCTGGGAAACCTCCTTAGACCCAAGTTTGCTGTACAGGCAGGGGTGGAGGCGAATGGGTGCTCCAGGTACCTGGAGATCTGCCTGGGCTGAGTGCAGAGCGCCCTGCTGTACCACAGTCTCTACACAGGAAGGAAGAGGGGGCTCAGGCTGGTAATCCAGATGAATGGGTGCCCTGACTGCCTGAAGCTATGCCTGGGAATGGGGCAGAGAGTGCCCTTCTTTACCATAATGTTGGCTTGGGGAGAATGGGCTGGCTCAGCCTGCTGATCCACGTAAATGGGTTCTCCAGTTTCCTGGAGATCTGCCTGGGCATTAAGCAGAGAAGGCCCTGCTGCACCTCAACTTTTAATTTTTAGGAATATCCACATAGTATAGATGATTCAGGCACCAAATCTTCATGATGTCTTTACTAAGGCCAAGAGGTTAGTTTTCCTTGATGTTTGCATTGAAGATGTTTTTAATGTTTGAATTCACCCTTTTCCTGGTGTTATTGTCCTTGGGCCCTGTCTTTGTCTGGTGGTCTCTTACTGACTTTCAGAGGCCTAAACTTTTTTCTCAGTCCTTTCCAACCCTACGTTACTGGGATTTATATATGCCCCAGGAGTATCTAGAAGCTTCATTACATGCTTTTCTGCCTATTATCTCGATTTGTTTTCATTCTTTTTTTTAATGGGGTCTCATACTGTTGTCCAGGCTGGAGTGCAGTGGTGTGATCACAACGCACTGCATGCAGCCTCAACCACCTGCAGTCAGGGGATCCTCTCACCTCAATCTCCTGTGTAGCTGGACTATAGGTATGCACTGCCACTGGCTACTTTTTTGTTTTTGTTTTGTTTTGTTTTGTTTTGTTTGGAGAGACAGGGTTTATCATGCTGTTCAGAATACTCTTGAATTCTTGGGCTCGAGTGATTAATCTTGCCTTGGCCTCCCAAAGTGCTGGAATGACAGGTACAAACCATTGCGCTTAGTCCATTTTCATTCTTCACATCAGATGTTTAAAACAGAAATGTTTTAAGATTTCTAGCCCAGCATATTCTCATATCCCAGGGAGTGGGAATCCTCTTGGAAATTTTTCAAAGGAAGCATTTCTAAAGCCCAGCCCACACCCGCATGTCAGAACTTCTAGGGTGCAGGGCCTGTGGGTATTTTTAAAAGCCTCCTAGATAATTCTGATGCACTACAAGGTTTGAGAACCACTGACAGAAAAAGTTAATTATTTCTTCATGTAAACTTAATACCTAATGCTTATTGAAGATAAGGCATCATATATTGTAAGCATGCACTAATTCTAGCTGTTATTATTAATATTATTATGTGCTAAGCTCCATTCTACGTCCTTCATACCTTGTCATTTATTATTTACAAGAATCCTATAGCTACCACTAGTATTTTCATTTTAGAGATTAGCAAATCAAAGCACAGAGAAATGAAACTATTTAAGTATACATAGCTAGTGAGTAGCAGAATTATTTGAATCCAAGTAGTCATTCTGATTCCAGAACATGTAATCTTAACCCACCATCTTTACAGTCTTCTAGGTAATTCATGGAGTTAATTTTATTGATTCCCAAAGGGGATGTAACATTGCAGAATGTAGCAAGAAAAATATATTTGGATAAATTATGTATTTATGTTGACTTCGTTTGGGTATTAAGGAAACAGAATAACAAAGTAGAAATGGCCTCAGTTTACAGTCAGATAGACTTGAGCATGAATCTCTCATCAATGGCTTGTTACTATGTAGCTGTGAGAAAGTAAATTATCACAGAGCTCATATTCTTTTATTGGCAAAGGAGGATAATTATTTTTACTTCATGGGGTTTTTGAAGAAATAACATAAAATAGAACCTGTAATATATTGCTTGGCACACAGTAAATGGTTAGTGTCAGGACTTAAGGAATTCTCTAAGAAAGTTACGTTGGCTTCTATACAGGAGATTGTTGTAAGCCTTAATCTAGGACGTTGTTGATGGAGCAGTTGATGGGTACTGGTTGATGGTGCTGGTGGGGGCCAATCTGATTGTCAATGTTAAGAATCTACCAAGTGCCAAGCACTGTCCTAGGCTCTGGAGATAAAACAGTAAGACCTAGTCTTACTGCTTTCAAGAAGCTTGCAGTTCACTTACCTATATAATCACACAGAAACATACACAATTACTTTTTTTGCTAGATGCTAGGGCACATAGGAGGGTTACTGAACCAAACCATTGCAGATGAGGAATGGCTTTCTAGAGGGAAGAGGATGACAATGTGAGGAATTAGACTAGAAAGTCCAGATAGGAGGAAAAGTGAAGGCTGATAGAAATTTGTCATTACTACAAAGGTGTTCCATTCATCCAACAGTTATGAAAATATCAGGGATCTTAGGAAACTTTTATCAGGTCAGTGTTAGAATATTAAGAGCCTACTTTTAGGTTTAGTCTTTACTAAAGCAGACAATTTTTTCAAAGTAAAAAATGGCACTATTTATATGTAATATTGAATTTTCTATCAAATAACACTTTTGGAATCTACATGCTTGTTATTTGATAGTATTGTCACATTAGGTTATACATCAGGGAAAGAAGAAGAGAAACAAAGAAACAGTAACCTTCAGAAGATGGAAATGATGATTTGTACATGAGGTGAATTTCATCATGAGCTATGTCTGCTGTTTGCACATTTCCCTTTTCCTATCATCCTTTTTCACGTCTGATGAAAAATAACTTGTTGAGTGGCTCATCCATAGTACATAGTTTTAATTTGATACCATTTGTTGCTTTTGTGTAGATTTGATAGTTGTTGTAAGATTGTATATATAGGAGTTGAGATTTCTTTCCATCTTTCTCTAATGCTCCCAATAAAATAACATTAAAAATGCAAGAGAAAGACCATTTGGTTTGACAAAACTGGGAAAAGTAAAAGAGAATGAGGAAAGAATCTCTTGGAAAGAGGGGAATGTGAGTCTAGGGGAAGGAAGATGATGTTGTAATGGATAAAATGATATTGGGGATTATAGGAAAATTAATGAAGTTGGTCTTTAAAAATATCCCCAAAGCAGAGGCAGTAGTGCTGCATATTTTGGCAACCTGCTGAATGTGACTTGATATAAGAGTACACTTTTGATCTCCTACTTGTATGTCTGTATGACACCTACCTATGAGTACTGTAGGTTTTTGCATGAGCAGTCCCTGACTAGAACTGGGGAAAGTGGAGCAGTTGGTGTGGGTATTTGGAAACATTGGAAAACAGTTGTTAAGGGACTTAAGCTTTTAATCCCTGAAGGTTTAGCAGAGGATAGAAAGAGGAAGGAAAAAATGAAATCAAGTTTGTAAAAAATTGATTCTGAAAAAGATACTTTGGAAAGTCTACAAAACAAAGTTGAAATTGTGAATATGGACATGTTTGCTATGATGACAAATCTTAATATACTAGGAGTAGCCAAAACCTTGGAAGGAGAGAGATAGTTTTAGACACCACCTCCTCAGAAAGAGGCTTTGTAATGCTGTCTTACAAACCTACAATCAAATACTTGTTTGCATCTTTATGGTATGAAGTTGGGGAGGATGTTAGAAACATTGATCATAAAAGCATGTTGCCCCAATGACTGTGTTGTTGTTGGGGTATGTTGAATTTCAGGGCCCTTTGGGGGAAGATTATTCATGCTTCATTCATTTAAAATTATTTAAATTTTAGCAGACTCTTGACTACCTTTGGGCACTTTTCTGAGAGTTTGTTGCGATTTCTTTGGAAGGTAAAAAAATGCTTTTTGAAACTGGATGTTATGATCTCTCCACCTCAACTTCTGCTGGTTTTCCTTTTAGCTTTATCCATTTTCTCTCTTTTTTATTTGTTCTTCCAGCTGTAACAGTCTCCCTTTTTAAGTATTGCAGTGCTTCCATAGTAATCCGTTCTCCTCTCGTTCTGCACACATTCTGTTGGTCATCTCATACACTCCACTATCAATGTGTTAGTGATTCCAGAAACCTTTATATTCCACTTCTTTGAAAGTCATCTGAACATGTATTCTTGGATGTCCTGTTGCCATCTCATGATTAATGTGTACATACTGAGTTCATCTGCCTTTCCCTCAGACATCTGTTATCTCCCATAAACTCAGACCTGGCTAAATGGCATTAATGAGTCCCCCATGCCAGGAACCTTGGTATTCATAGGAGCTTATTCAGAAAATATAAAAAAAGTTTTAGCCAGAAGATGTCTCATCACAGTACCTGTATTGTATTTAACACACACAAAAAATGGAGCCAATCTAAAGTCCTAACCACTGCATTTCTTAAAAACTGTGATACACACACACACACACACACACACACAAACACACACACACACACACACAGAGAGAGAGAGAGAGAGGGAGAGGAAGAGAGAGAGAGAGAGAAATATTTTACAGACAGTAAAAACTGTGGAATATTTAATGACATGAGAAGGGACATACATAAACTTAGTGAAAAAAGATGCTCTTAAGCAATATATGCACTTTGATGCCATAATTACTAAAATAAAACTATATGTATATATAGATATTTATACAAGAATGCATCTGCAGATACTCACTTTAATTCTAGATAGTACAGCTATGGGTGATTTTTATTTTATTTTTATTTACCTGCATTTTCCAAAGTTGTATAGTAAAAATGAATTACTTTTGTAATTCAAACATGCAGACAATTTGATTTCCCCTTTTCACTCCCAACACATCTTGAATTAGTTTAATGTCTTCTTCACTCCAACTATTGCCTAGTTCAACTGCATATTATATCTGGATGAGACTCTCACAGCAGCCCTCTTGACTTTGCTGCTCAGCTGCTGAGTTACCTCCCTAAAAATCCTAGCAGATGCAGTTCTTCACTTGCGTAACTGTTCCAATTAAGTGGCTGTATATTAAATCTCAAAAACCGTCAAGAGCAGAGTAAATTGTGAATGTTACTCCTTATAACTAGTTTACCATCTGGTCTGAAGATCTTCAGCCAGCCGGAATTCAGCCAATTCAAGATTTAATTTAATATATTTGCCTAACCTTAACCAAGTCATTTTTAACCAGAGCATGGATAGTTACTCAGGTTTGGGGTGAGGAGGGGTGAAGGAAGTAAGGGAGGGAGAGAAATGTCATTTGAACTCAGGCCTTTACAAATCTATGCTCATTCTATCTATTCTACCTTGCTGGATGTATTTCCTCCCTCCTCTATTCAATAGACAGTTCACTGGTGTTTTTGAGCATTTAGTCAGTAAGAACAAATAGGCAAATAATGAAAATCCATCCATTTTAGTGCCAGTTATTTTATCAGCAGATCCTATTAGGAGTATTTATTGAAGCATGTCATGCTAATAGTCCCAGAGTGTAATTATACTTGCAGATTTTTCTTGCTTTCAGGGAGTTTGTAATATGTTCCAGATGGTTAAATAGAAAAGAGTAGACAATTTATACTGTCATTTCAGTTATGATTAAAAATTTGATGTTACTTACTACTTATGTTACCATTATTGCTTTGTTGGATTTTTATATGAGAGGAATTTAAACAAAATGTGTGATTTTAAAAACTCTTCTTCTATAGTCAACAATCCTTTCATAGATTCTTTCACCCTGTTCGTTGTTTAATTGCTTCTATTTAGGCATCATTAAAATGATATAATTGTGTCTTAAGTAGTAATTCTTTTATGAATATGGCTTTTATTCTTGGAAAGTATTCACTTGGGTTTGTTTTAGACTTAAAATTAAATAGTGAACCTTCTTGTGAAAGCTTACATGAAACTGAAGAATTTTCTAAACTGTTGAAGATTCTTTGACCTTTTCCTAGAAACTATTAATAATGTGGCCTTAGATTCAAAATTAGTGAATCTACTATCTGTAGTAGGAGTGATGACTTCTCATTGATTCATTCATACTCTCTTGGCTACCCTTATCTGACTAATCAACTACTTCATTTGAAAGGCAGCTTACCAAACATTGGGAATATAGCCCGTGAACTCAGTTTAGAACAATTAATGGATCAAAGGGGTCCAGACCCAGAGCCCTTGGCTTCATTATGACCTTGAGTTAACCAATAAAGGGACTGGTTGGTTAACTTGGAGAAATATGTTGTTTTTCAGTAAGATATAATACTCATGCTATAATTATTTGGTAGGGGTAGGGGGACAGATTGGTTTTGATCCTTAGACTACCATTCTTTGTCCTTGAAGTTTTCTCCCAGACCTCTTTACAAACAAGAAAACAAGCAAAACATTTAAAAAATAATTATGTCTATATAATTACAAATATAATTTTATAAAATTATATTTTTGGTGATAAATAATAGAGACTATTCCTAAAGGGTTTTTTGGAGGTTAAAAGGGAGTAGTTTGATCCAGCAAGAGTTACTTCCTGTAAACTGCCTTTAAGTGTCTTTGTTATTTCTCAGATTTTCCTGTTCCTCTTTAACTTGACACATCCTACCTCTTCCTGACCTTCTCCTCGCAAAATAGCCCACCCTCTCAGCCTTTTCAGACTACTCAGTCCTTCCTAATACCTGCTGTATAGAATTATTTCCAGTTTTTCCAGGTAAAATTCTTACCCTTTTTACAAAATTTAAATTCCTTCTCAGCAAGATCAAAGCCCAAACTAAGACTAAGAAAGGCATGCTTTGGGGAAATTCAGTTCATCTTGTAATAATAAACTGGCAATAATTTGAGATTTCTGTTTTCATGACTATTGCCAAATTTTATATAATTTGGTTTGTGTAGCCTTTTTTTGTTTGTTTGTTTTTGAGATGGAGTCTTGCCCCGTCTCCTGGCTGGAGTGCAGTGGTGTGATCTCAGTTCACTGCAACGTTCACCTCCCGGGTTCAAGCGGTTCCTCTGCCTTAACTTCCCAAGTAGCTCGTACTACAGGCGCATGCCACCACGCTGGGCTAACTTTTGTATTTTAGTAGAGACGGGTTTCACTATGTTGGCCAGAATAGTCTCGATCTCCTGACAGCAAATGTCATGTTCAGGTTGTTATTAACTATTCAATATTATGAATCTTTCTGGGAATATGGAAAACAATATAGACAAATTTAATTCTTATTTTTATTGTGTTTTTAAAGTGTTTTATATGTTCACTTGCTTCACGTGTATACAAATTTGATTTTTTACATATGTGTTAAGATGGGATTAATGTTTTAAAGAATGATTCACAGTAGGATTTCATTGAATGGAATATTGTAGTTTTATATATAAATAATAAGATTTGATTTATAAAAATTTAGAATATGCATAACCTTTCTATACTATTTATGTAAGAACTGTATGGATGTGATGAAATTTAGGCTAATTAGGGAAAATACCTTTCAGGGTTAGTGGTAAGAAATAATAACAGGATATTTGAAAATAAATGCTGCTTTGAATTCATGATACCATGTTACTTCTTGTTAACTAAGCTCGAAATTTTTCCTTATTCCTTTTTTGGAGTATCCCAGCCCTTTTATCTGCCCTACTTTCATCATGGGAAGAGTTTTTACTATGATTCGCATAATCTCGTGTGGAATGTGGGGGTGGGGAGGAGTTCCTGTATTCACCTGGCCCCTTTCCTGGAATATGGCATGTGAAATGCCTTGTCTTGTCTAAACATTTAGAAAATTGCAGTAATGGGACTTCAGTCTTCATCTTTCCTGAGGCTTCCTTCCTCTCCTTAATATCTGGTATATTTATATCTGGTATATTTAAAATCTCTTGATTTTTTTTTTCTCTTTGAACACTTGAACCATGGTACTTAAGTATTTAATTGAACATTGATATTGTCTAGAAATTCAGATTTCGTTTTTTGTGTATGTGTGTGTTCAGGCAGCTTTCTTTTTTCTTTTTCTTTTCTTTTCTTTTTTTTTGAGACGGAGTTTTGCTCTTGTTGCCCAGGCTGGAGTGCAATGGCATGATCTCAGCTCACTGCAACCTCTGCCTCCCAGATTCAAGCGATTCTTCTGCCTCAGCCTCCCAAGTAGCTGGGATTACAGGTTCCCACCACCGTGCCCAGCTAATTTTTTGTATTTTTAGTAGAGATGGGTTCACCATGTTGATCAGGCTGGTCTCAAAACTCTAGACCTCAGGTGATCCAGCCACCTCGGCTTCCCAAGCTACTGGGATTACAAGTGTGATCCTCCATGCCCTGCCACTCAGGCAGTTTTCTAAGCAGAACTCATGAATTTGAATCCACTGTAGGTCTAATTTGTTACTAATCTCTATCTTTCTGTATCCTAGGGGGCTATGATAGGAATTGGTACATGCCTTTGTCCCATTTCCCCAAACCTAATGTTTGACCTTACACTGTTAGCTGACTGTCAGGTTCTGTTCACAGAGTGACACCTCTAATCCCCGTGTGTTTTGGCATGTTAACTGTGTGAGAGGAAAATGCTCAGCCACTCCTGGGAAATCATCAGGCTACATCCACTTACATAACCAGCAAAATAGATGATGAGCATAGGAGATGGAGAACCATATAGCAGTCTGACCTTTTAATGGACACTGATCCCCAATGTAGCCAATTAGTACACAGGAATTTGACTTAAATAAGAACTGATTTTTTTCTCTCTTTCTGAGGAGAAGCAATTGTAGCCACAATGGTAAAAACAGTTTATCCTCCTATACCGCTGTTTCTCAACCACAGCACTGTTGACTTTTGGGTCACACAGTTCTTCGTTCTGGGGACCATACTATGCATTGTAAGATGTTCAGCAGCATCTAGTATCTACCTAGTAGACATCTGTAACACTCTCCACCCTGAGTTGTGATAACCAAAAATGCCTCCAAATATTACCAGTGGTTCCTGGGGGGTAATATAGTCCCAGTTAATAACTACTGCCCTATATTTATGTTTATATCTTTGTACTTTTGAATATATGGTGAAGACAAATTCTTAGAAGATAGATTGTGCACCGTAATTATTTTGTTAACTCCAGAAGGATATACCACTTTCTATTCCTAACAACAGTATTTGCCTAGACCCTTATCATTGCTGGATTTTGTCATTTTTTAAAGTCTTTGGCCATTTTGATGGATGAGTAATTACATTGCCATAATTTTAATTCAAACACTTATTAATAAGATTGGATATATTTGAATTTTTTTGTTCATTTGCAGATAATCTTTTGTGCGTCGCTTGCTTTTGTTGTTTGCTCATTTTTCTGGGGATATTAATTTGGTCATTTGTGGTTTCTCCTAGTAGGTTGAATTTATTGAGATGTCACATATAAGATACTCAATAGATTTTAAAGTTGAATGTAGAAGAACATGATACTTCTCTAAGGAAAGAGAGTATGTATGTGTTGCATGTGTTTGTGTGTGCATGTGTGTCATGTGCATTTATATACACGTAAGTTCGTGTGTATTTATATTCATGAGCACCGAAGAGCAGAGGGCTAAAGACTGAACTGTATGTCCTCATTTACCAGGCATTACAAGGATACTGAGAAGAAGCTGAGGACAACCAGCATACTTTCTTAGAATATGACTTAAAGGTCAAAGAGGAAAGTGACTTTATTTTGATAGGAAATTCACCTCAGATCTAGCCAAATTCCGTTAAGGTCAAATGATGAATATTCAAAGGACTAAAAGAAGTTAGAGGTAGAAAACTTCGAAAAGTGATATAGTAAGGGTATGAGAATGGGAGACTTAAATTTCATAGTATTGTCTAAGTAATGTAATATTTGGGAGATCTAAGTATAGATTGGTGAGAGAGCCCATCTTATATGGATTACCTATGGAATTTTTTTACTTTCTCATTTTTATCAGGGGATTTATCTTCTTCACTGTTCTTGAATATCATCTAATTTTCTTTTTCTGGGCTCCAGATCTCTGTCTTTGTCTTTGAAAGGGTCTTTGCCCTCTTCCTTTAGAGCATATAAAAATTTAATAAGAAATATATATCTAGGGCATCACTTCTCAGCCTTTTGACTAAGATCAAGTGTAACACATATCTAGGGTGAAAGTTCTCATCATATGGTCTGCACACCCCTCAGAGGGTCTGTATTAGTCTGCTTGGGCTGCTGTAGCAGAATACAACAGACTGGGTGGCTTAACTAACAGAAATTAATTTTCTCACAGTTCTGGAAACTGAAAGACCAAGATCAAGATACCATTAGGGTTGATTTCTGGTAAGGCCTCTTTGTATTTGGCTGCCATCTTCCTGTGTCCTCACATGACCTTTCCTCGTTGCCTGTGCACTACTCCTTTTCTTATAAGGACACCAGACTTATTGGACTGGGTGTAATTACCTCCTTGTTGGCCCTATCTCCAAATACAGTCACATTGGGGGTTAGGACTTCAACATAAGAACTTTAGAGGGGGGCACAACTCAGTCTATAGCAGAGCCCCTAAGACCATTTCATGGAGTCCACAACATCAAAATTGTTTTATTAATAATATTAAGATGTTCCTTTTCTGTTGTGTAAACATTTTCACCGATAGTACAAAAATAATGGAGGGTAAAATTGGTGCCTTCTCATAAACTGAGACTGTAGTACCCAGTTGCATTCTTGGTTATCTTCTTTGTTACTACATAGTTGCAGTAAAGGAAAAAAAATGGGTTATTAAAGGGCTGTTCTCAGTTTTAAGTACATTAAATGTTGGTAACCCATATTAAATAAGCTTCTTTGGGTCCTTGATAAGGTTTTTGGTTGTTTTTTTTTTGTTTTTTTTTTGTTTTTTTTTGTTTTTTTTGAGATGGAGTCTCACTCTGTCACCGAGGCTGGAGTGCAGTGGCATGATCTCGGCTCACTGCAACCTCTGCCTCCGTTGTTCAAGCGATTCTCCCACCTCAGCCTCCTGAGTAGCTGGGACTACAGTTGCGTGCCACCATGCTCAGCCAATTTTTTATATTTTTAGTAGAGATGGGGTTTCACCATGTTAGCTAGGATGGTCTCAATCTCCTAACCTCGTGATCCACCCACCTCAGCGTCCCAAAGTGCTGGGATTACAGGTGTGAGCCACCACTCCCAGCTGATAATTTTTAAAAGTATAAAGGGATCCTTAAACCAAAAAAATTTAAGAACTGATGATCTATGGGAAAGAAGGGGCTCTTAAACAACTAATTTTTCTGTTTTCTATTCTTGATTCATAAGGTAAATAGTTCTGTCATAAGCAGAGAAAATAAGGCTTTATTTTCAGATAGCAGACAAGTTACATTTCTGTATTTATCTTTAATAAAAACAAAAAGTTTTGTATGTATGCATATTCATTTTTCAATAGATTCTCTGCCCTTGTTCTCCCTGCCTACCAACCTCACTTCCCTCACTGGCTTTGGTCTTTGCTTCAGATGAGAAGAAGCAAGGGTAATTTTCTTAACTCTGGTCCATTTAGTGGAACAGATGTTCAAATGCTACTGAGTGTTTTGTTGCTGAATGGCAGATACAAATCCTTTCTTAGGGAAGTTGCTGCTAAATGATGAAACAACATATTCATATAGAAGATACTACTCTATATATCAATATAGAATATTTTCAACAGAATATTTTCCAGGAAGTAAAAATGACATTTTTCATAAGTAGATTTTGAGCTGACTCTTGGGATGGATGCATGAACTGACAGAGAATGGAGAGGAGGAGAAAGAGTAAGAGGAGGAGAAAGGACCAGATAGTAAATATTGTAGGCATTGCCAACCATACAGGAGCTACTGGACTCAGCTGGTGTAGTGTGAAAGCAACCATAGACAGTAAGTCATAAGCAAATGAGTGTGAGTGTATTCCAACAAACTTTTTTTATGGACATTGAAATTGAATTTCATGTGATTTTGTTGTCATGAAATGAATATTATTCTTCTTTTGACTTTTTTCAACCATTTAAAAGTGTAAAAACTGGCCAGTTTTGGTACACACGTGTAATCCCAGCTACTTGAGAGGCTGAGGCATGAGAATCGCTTGAAGCCAGGAGGTGGGAGTTGCAGTGAGCTGAGATCGCACCAATGCCCTGCAGTCTGGGTGACAGAGCGAGACTCCATCTCAAAAAAAAGAAAAAACCGTTCTTAGCTCACAGGCTGTACAAAAACAGGTGGTGGACCTGATTTAGCCTGGGAACCATAGTTTGCTGACCCCTGATGTAGAAGATTGGGAAGATTAGCAATTCTAAGAACCAAGAACTAAATGAGAGATGAGTGTGGTTTGTGGCTGAAGGCTAGAAGATGCCTCCATATTGATTTCAGGCAAAGTTCAAGGAAAGGTGAGAATGTGTTCATGGCCACATGAACTGGGATTTAAACTTTTGTTGATCTTTTCAAGGAACTAACTTTTGCTTTGTTAATTTTTTCTACTGTTTGATTTCTTTCATTGATTTCTGCATTGTTTTCTTTCTTTTACTTCCTTTGGGTTTACTTTGCTCTTTTCTTCCTAGCTTCTTAAATAGAATCTTAGGAAATCTACTTCCCCCAAAGGAAACATTTAAAGCTAAAAAATCCTCTCCCCTCTAAACACTGCTTTTGCTGTTAGCCAGATGTTTATATGTGGGTTTGTTGTTGTTTTTTTTTTTTTTTTTTTGAGATGGAATCTTGCTCTACCACCAGGCTGGAGTGCAGTGGCACGATCTTGGCTCACTGCAACCACTGCCTCCTGGGTTCAAGCAATTCTCTTGCCTCAGCTTCCCAAGTAGCTGGGACTACAGGTGCACACCACCACGCCCAGCTAATTTTTGTATTTTTAGTAGAGACGAGGTTTCATCATGTTGGCCAGGATGGTCTCAAACTACAGACCTTGTGATCTACCTGCCTGGGCCTCCCAAAGTGCTAGGATTACAGGCATGAGCCACTGTGCCCAGCCTATATGTATTTTTATTTGCACTTTTTATTACATACCATTTGAAATAATTCAATGGTTTATTTTTCTCTATGGATTATTTAAAAGTGTGTTAGTTTTAAATATTTGAACTTTTGGAGTTTTTCTAAATGTCTTACTGTTACTGGTTTTTAATTTTTAAAAGTTAAACTCTGAAAAGTTTAATACTCTTTAATTTATTTTGACTTATCAACATAAGTCATATCAATCTTGGTGAAATTACATGTACTCAAAAAGAATGTATTCTATAGTTGTTGGGTATAGTGTTCTAAAAATGTCACTTAGGTCAAGGTGGCTGATCAGTTCTACCAAGTCTTTATTGATTTTTGTTTTAGAGGGGTCTGGTTCTTCTATCAAATGCTGAGAGAGGTGCATTAAAATCTTTATAGCAGAGTGTATGTTTTTCTCTATTTAACTTAGTCTCTTTTTCTTCATGTATATTTAAGCTCTGTCATTGCCAGCTGTGATAATGGGAGACCTTGAATGCTAGGTAGCAGGAGTGTGAATTCTGTATCGAAAGGCACTGTTGAGTGGCATGAGGGGTGTGACATTGTGAACATGGGATGTAGGGACTTGTTCTGCAGGGTATACTGTATAGGCAGACCAGGACAGGGGTTAGACATGCTGCTAAAGTGCTTCAGACTTGGATTGCTAACAGTATGGATTATAATGGTGATTTGAAAATAATGAATGTGATGCTGTTCTGATAAACACTAGAGGGAAAGAATTAGCAGGAGATTTCAGTGGATTCAATAAAGGAAAAGCAAGGAGAGCTGACTGAAGCAGTTCTAAGAACCAAGAGAGCTGGGGAAGTGGTAGTATGGTTGCTGGGGATAGCAATGTATTTAGTAGTGACTTTAAGTGGTAGAGATGAGGATTTTCTTTTTGACCTATTAAATTTTGGGTGTTACCTGGATATCTAAATATCGGCACCATTTTGTTAACAGTGAAGAGTTCAAGATTAGTAAAAGAGGATAAGAGTTTCTACTGGGTTTTTATTGCATGCATACTATGAAATTATTGATTTCTGAATAATTATGGGATGAAGATTTTACATGTGGTCTCAGCTCAGATACTCCCCTCATGTATAAACTCTCCTTAATCACTCTTCTAAAATATCTCTGCTAGTCACTCTCTACTGCATTATTCTGTTTCCTTTTCTTCCTGCTGAATGTAAGCTAAAGAAGAGTAGGGCCTTCATCTCTCTTGTTCACTGCTGTATCCCCAGCACCTGGTACAGTGCCTATCGCATATTAGACTTTTAAGTATTTGAGGATTGAATGACTGCCTATTAGAAAAAGATGTATAGTGAGTAAAAGAAATAAAAAACAAGTGTTTTATAATTTGATTTTTAAATGCCTTACTAATGTTTCATACCTGTTTTTTTGTTTTTTTTTTAAGTTAAGGCCAGGTTTCTGTTTATCATTTCTCACCTCCTACCCCACCACTGTGCATGTCACCATATGGAAAGTAATGGTTAAGTGTGATATAAATTAGCACACTTAGTTATATAATTGAACTTTGCATCCCCCTAAAATGGAATTACTTATTAAAATCTCTAAGCACATATGCTGGTCACTATCTTAAAAGGTAATATGTCATTTAGATATATGATAAAAATAAATCTCAATGTTTAGAACCAAATGTTAGCTTTAGTAGCTGTTCTTTGCTATCCTTAAGGGGTACAAAGAACTGGTAAGACTGTCTTTCTCAGTTAATAGTGTGGTGGAGTACATAGAACCTGCACATAGAAAAAATTAGTAATGCAAACAGATAAAATATATGCCAGTTTTAAAGAGATTTACTTTGTCTTGGGCCTTACTAGAATGCCATTTTCTAACACATATAAAACTTATATTAGAAATTAAAATCCTATCTGAGTATCCTGCCTTAATGCTTTGGAGATTTAGAACAACCTGGTTTTGATGGTCCTCGGCAGAAACTTTTTGATTAAGTAGAATTTTTCTTTAGGAAAGAGCTAAACCCTGCAGTTCAGGTGTTAGGTTTAATTTTTAGCTTTTTGAATGTGGATTTTCTGTAACACCCTGTTGTTTCTCTTTTCTTGTGGCAAATACAGAGAGAAATTGTATTGCAGAATAATAATTTTTAAAAAACCCTCTTCCTCCAAGTAGTAGAGGCTAATCTGGCAGTTTTACTAATTATGTTTTAGTTTTCCTTCCTCCCTCTGTTCTTCAAATCTGTGCCTAATTCCTTATATTAATAATCTGATATGTACCCCACTCCATGCCATTTATTCTGCTCATGGGTTTGTATAGAAAAATTTGTAATGTCCTTTGATCAGTTTAATGATTAGAGCTCATTTTCTTTGAGCTTTTAACTATATTAGGATTGCTGAATTAGAGCAGGTTCATTAATTCCATACATTAATTTTTTAATGTTGTGTATCTACTCTGCTCCAGATTAAAAATACCTACATGGAGCTTACAGTTTAGTGAGAGAGGTCTGCACTAAACATATAATCACACAACTCATATGTAAATCAAAATAGTGGAAAAAATGCTGTGAAGAAAAAGTTAGAAAATGACATGAAAGTGTAATGGAAGGCTGATTTTGATTATTGCGTTAAGAGAAGTCAAATTCTAACTGAAGTTTGAACAATGAATAGGAATTGGATTAGATGAAGAAGGTATGAGGGATTATTCATAGCAGATAATATATTGTAGGGAAGGCCTTAGAGTGGGGAAGAAAGATTGGGAAATAGGAGAAACTTAAGAAAGGCCAGTGTGGCCAAAGTATAGTATGCTTTGGGAAGAATGGCTATGCTGTGAGTTTTGGATTTTATCATAAATGAGATTTGACTGTGTGGAAGGGGTATTTGAGCAGGAATAGGATACTGGATTTGTGTGTGTTCAGGGGAATAGATTAGGTGGTGCTTGGTTTGAATATATAAGGTGAATAAGCTTGATTGAATATATAAGGTGTGATACAGTAAAAATTTCAAGGGTGGTAATATCTAGGTTTTGGATGGCAGTAATTGAATGAGTATGAAGGTACCTTTTTGTGGATGGGAAAAAATAAAGTAAAGGAGAATGGAGGAATTTAGTTTGGAACTTAATAAATAGGCAAATGCATGCGGACACTTAGAATAGAGCATTTAAAAAAAAGTAGCAACAGTCTTTTGAGAATAATTTGTCTTCAAAATAGATTTCCAGAATTAGTAATATTGAAATCTATTAGTTTAGGCTTTTCAGTGCTTATCTCTTTAACGTAAATACAATGGTGTATGTAAGAGTCATGAATATTTTAGATTTAGTAGTTAATATACAGACTGTCAAACACGTTTTATAAATGTTTATAATCTGCCTTTTTTCAAAGGCAAGAAGTAAAAATTAAGATATAACAAAATACTTCAGCTTAAGTCATTCAGAGCCAAACATCTATAGAATGACCAAAATGAAATCTTTATTTTTATAACTGTATAAATGAAAGTGTTGTGCCATCATTTCACCTGATGAACATTCTTGGAGCCTGCTAGATATCGTTAGGTGCTGAGGCTGTAAAGAGGTCTTCAACAGAAGGTAAAGCAAACTTACTTGTAATTACCTTATTCAGCCCATTAAATATAGTACTAAAGTTTTATCTCTAGTCCCTCAAATCGGCATCCGGTAATGTACTTTGTGAGGTAGATTGATAAATGACAGTGCAGCATCTTACCAAGAAGTAAATACGACCTGATGACCTGAGTGTCGTGTAAGAGCAGGTTTTGAAACTTGGAGAGTTGTTTTCTTACATTGCGTACACTTGCCCCAAATCGTAGTCTTTGAAATCATATGCATTGCACATTGGATGAGCCAGGGAAATTATTACAGTAACAAGCATTTTGTGTGTATGTAGTAGTTACTTTGTACTGAGAGAATTTGCTTTGGGGTGTAATTAAACAATAAACTGATTTTATTTGGCAGCAACAGGGAAGGGTGCACTTATTAGCAACCTAAGCATAATTTTTCAGCTTTTGCCCTTAGGGTTTAAATTGCAATTCCAAAATGCTAGACATACTGTATCTTTTTCTTCAGTGTGCCCCACCCCCCCCCACCCCCGACCCTGCCATGGTTGTTCTTTAATGCCTTTTACATTTGGACACAGTTTATGCTTTTTAGATTTTGGTTGCTATCTTGCCAAAATAAATGTTTACTGTGTTTCAAATTTGATTTTTTTTTCCTCCCCAGAATGTCTTATTTAAAAAGAAAGCTAAAAGTATACTTCTAAGTCAGATCCTCTATTTTGGTGTAAGACTTGGGATATTTTTTACTTCACATTGAATATAGCCAAGCACCCAAGAGGTCTGATGGCCACTTGAGTGCAGGTGACAAAGATCTGACAGACCCTATGCAGAGCTTTAGAATTGGACACACAAGAGTCGATAACTTGCCTGTGAACTCCTTGCCTGATATAAACTCAATATGGGTTCTGACTGTGTTTGAGTAATCATCTTCAGGTTTAAACTTGTTGACCGTTACCCCTTTTCACAAAGTGCACAGTGGGAATTGAGAATGAATAGGGTTAATTTTCGAGCAGTGGCTTATATATCATTCACCTCTTTTTTTGTGACTTATCTCACAGATAATAAGACCTTAATAACAAGCATAAAAAATTTTTCACATTGAAACAACACAAACATTTGATGTAATAATAAAAAAAAGATATAGCCAAATACTCTGGGTTGACTTTGTACTGTACTTTTAAAAAAACTTTATCTTTAAACTTAGAATGTAAACATTAATAGCTTCCTAGGAACAATGAAATTTGAAAACAAAACAAAGCAAAAAGGTACATAAAATCTCCTAAATATATGTTACTGAAATAGGAAGATAAAATGAATAATTAAAGGAATGTGTGACACCCAAGTCAGGCAGAAACTAAGGGAAAACATAATGCCGCCGTCATTTATTAGAAAGATGGGGGCCCGTAGAAGACAAATTAGCTGGCTGTGGTCTGGTTATTAATCAAACACTTTCGCAGTGTTTATCATGTGCCAGACACTGTTTTAAGTAACTTAAAAATATTAAATGTTTACTCTCTGAACAATTCTTGACTAGGTGCAAGTATTATCCCACTTTTTGTAGATGAGGAAATGAAGGCATGGAAAGATTAAGATCAAAAAGCTGCCTATGGAGTTGGACTCCAGAATCTTTACTTTTGATCTTAGTGCTATACTGTCTCAGTTGTAAGAAGAAAATGTGGTTACCTGTAGGCAGATGTGAATAACCGAAGCTGTTAATTTATTTCACTGGTGTGAAGTTTTATTGTCTCAACATACCAGATTCTATTATTGATGGACATTTGAGTTGTTCCTGTTTTTTGCTCTTATGAACACTGCTAGCATAAACATTCTTCTTCATATGTCTTGTTGCACATATCCAAGAGACTTTCTCTGAGGTCATGGTCCACTGGTGGAATTCTTGCCACGTACTAATGGTGCTCAGATGGATTACCCAGTGAGATTCCCCTTGGAATCTTGATGTGGCCACAGAGCAACAGTTTTCATATCTTTCCAACATAATGCAATTATGTCTTCTAACAGCACTCATGAATTCCTAGATTTTTAGTCACCTAAAAAATTATGTGAAGAAATAAGTTATTTTCTGGAGAGAGACTGCAGATTTTTCAGAAAAGCATTTTGTAATCATTAAAAACAATGAAATCACTTTTTTGAAGTGAAAGAGTAACAAAGAAGAGTAAGTAAATATTGCTATTCTATTACAAAAAGCAAACAACTTTATTTTAAAGTCTACAGAGAAGTCAGACTTTACAGATGTATCGAATATTTTATAATGTTTTAAATGTTTACAATGTTTTTAACATTATGGATGATTTGATTTCAAATTGTATTTAAATCTTATTCATTTGCAATTTAGAGAGCATGACTTGTGTCGTCATTAATAGGAAAGTTGGTATATTCTTTCTTCATTCTTCTATTAATCTTGCATTCTTTCAACCAAAAAACTGATCTATTCAAACCTTCTTTTTCAGGCACCTTCTTTTTAAATTTATTTGAGGTGTAATTACAAGTAGACATAAGTTACTATGGAATCACAACTCCATGCTACAAAAATAATTTATAATTGCCATTAGTGTTAATGGTTTATTTATAATGACTCACTACTGGATGGCAGCATAGCTAACATAAACTATGAGTCCCAGAACACTGGGAATTTTGACTAACTTTATTCATTTATCTCCCTATCAAAACGTATATCCTAAAGAGGATAAGTTAAAGTCATATTATAATAATCTTGAATCTACTCTAATTTTAGTAAATGTGTAAATCATTGGTATTTTAATTTTTGTTGTAGTTAACAAATTTTCATCACACCTCAGTTAGTATACCAGGGTGAGAGAATTTACTGTCCTTTGAGGTAGAACTGTGCTCTAGTTGGTAAGTTTGTTTTTTACTTTCTTACAAGAGAGAACATTATTAAGCGATACTTAGATAACATAGATGTAAGAACAGTGATTTAAAAAGAGAGGGAACATTAAACCACAGTTTCTTTTGACAGGCATGTCATAGGCAATATTTGGTAATGAAAGATGGATTTTTTTTTTCTGCTTTGTATGTCGCAATCCAAGATGTCAGCTTGTATGTACAGACAGGCATTCTCTTGGTCGAAAGTTGGTTCATTTCTCAAACCTTTCCAGTGAACTGTTGCATAGGCCTTGCTGCCTATTGTTAATTCTATTTCTGTCATATAATTCTTTATGTCATTGAGTAATTTCAGTTGTTTACTGGTTCTCAAGAATGTTCAGCCTGGTGATAGAGCAAGACTCCGTCTCAAAAAGAAGAAAAAAAAAAAAATGTCAGGATAGTGGATTTTTAAATTCACAAAAAGATTAAGGTGATAATACATACATGAATTAAAAATTTTGAATAATTATAAAATCACAGAAAGATTAGAATAAATAAAATTTTAGAAATAATAGTACATAGTCGGCTGGGCGCGGTGGCTCAAGCCTGTAATCCCAGCACTTTGGGAGGCTGAGGTGGGTGGATCACGAGGTCAAGAGATCGAGACCATCCTGGTCAACATAGTGAAACCCCGTCTCTACTAAAAATACAAAAAATTAGCTGGGCATGGTGGCACGTGCCTGTAATCCCAGCTACTCAGGAGACTGAGGCAGGAGAATTGCCTGAACCCAGGAGGCGGAGGTTGCAGTGAGCTGAGATCACGCCATTGCACTCCAGCCTGGGTAACAAGAGCAAAACTCCGTCTCAAAAAAAAAAAAAAAAAAGTACATAGTCTTTGATTCCAGGTAGAAGTGGTAGACTGAGCACATACTAAGTATTGTTCCCTCTCAAAACCAGTTTAGTTAAACAACAACAAACAAACAAAAAAAGAGAAAGAAAGAAGAAAGAAGCGTTTTTAAAAGTCATAAATCCAGGGCAACTAGGAGAATGGGAGGGAATATGACAAAATTTTTGAAGAGGTAAAACAGAATAGTAGTAGCAAACTCACTGAACTTGAGAAAGCCCAGTTTTAAGGGAAGAAAGCTAATGATCAATTGAACTGATACTGGTGAGTCTTCAGAAGGCTCGATAGTAGTATTATGTAACTCTGGAAGTTAAGAAGGGAAGCAGACTAAAATAAGGAAGATGGTTTAAAAGCTATTTAAAAAGCCGTTAGATGCCCTGGTCTCCTTCTTCACTCTTTTTCACTGTTTATGCACTTCTCTCATCCTGACAGGTGGAAGACTTGAGGTCCATCTTCTAGGTTAAAACAGAGAGTCTTTTGGCTAGTGGACACCAGTCACATTGAAGGTGGAGAGGAATTAAATGAGTACTGGCATTTCAGATGCTGAGAACCCCTGACCCCCTTCTCCATTATTGTCTCCCAAATGGAAAACTAGGCCTTTAGCGTCCAGGGAGGAAATAGGAGGAATCTTTTCGGGAATCTCAACAACTCAAGGACCTAAAGACAAAAAGAACTATACATAAATACTTTACTCTACTTGGTAAGGTTTCTTATAGGGGTATAGATTAACAATGTGAAACTACTTTACATATGTACATGTGTTTGAAAAATAAGCTAAGCATTAGAAAATGGGAGGCAGGTTTCTCACGTAAATGTTGTGCCCTCACAAAGAGCCTGGACATATTGCCCTGTTGTAGGGAAGGTCATAGTCAGTAAATCCCATGTATATAACTAGAGCTTTCAATCAACTTTGTGTACCCAAACAACTAAATACCATTGGGTATCTGAGGAAAGCTTCTAATATGAATAACAGAAGCCAAAATGAGCAAATAGGAAAAAAAAAAAAAAAAAAAAACTGGAGAAAATAGACCATGCAGCCCAGAAAACTTTGTGTATATGTATGGATATACATACATATATACATACACATATGTACACATATAGCCATATATACATACATATGCATACACACATATATATACAAATACCCATGTATGAGCATGTACAAAATACCTGCAGAAAGACTGGATACTGCATCCATAAAGCAAGAGTGGGATATTTTAAAAAGAACATTGGGAGAACAAAAAAGAATTTTTACCAATTAAGAACATACAGTAGAAAAGAAGAACTCAAAGAAATATCGGACAATAAGTTGAGAAAAATTTTCTAGAAAGTAGAGCAAAACGGCAAAGAAATAATAAGCAGAAGATGAAGAATCTAGTCCAGGAGGGCCAACTTTGTATTATGAAGCATTCCAAAAAAGGGAAAACAGAATAAATGAAAATAAAGAAATAATGAATAGTATAATTCAAGAAAATTTCTCACAATTGAAGACAAAGTGCTTATTGAGTGCCTAGAGTAATAGATGAAAAGAGACCAATACTCATTTAAAGAATAGGAAATCTAAAAAGCAAACTTAGATGCCTAGGCTCCTCTTCAGGGAAATGCAAATTGAAATGAAATATCATTTTTCATCCATTTGAAAGAGTAAAAAATAAAATCTAATGATATTGAGCATTGGGAAGGATATGGGGAAAATGGTTCTCTCAAATTACACACCCTGGCGGAAGTGTGAAACAATTATTTTGGTAAGCAGTTTGCTGGATGGCAAGTGGAGTTAGACATATGCATGTATTACAATCTAGAAATTCTACTTCTGGATATTGCCACTAGAAATTCTTGTACTTGCTGTGCATATGAAGATCTGGACAAGCTGCTGTGTATAAGAACATTCATTGAGCTATTATTTGTAATAATGGAAATGTATGGACAACCTAAATACAAAAAAGGCTAAGATGTGGTGGTATATTTACATACACATATGAAAGAACACATGCACACTTCAACATGGATAGAACTCCAAAACATGTAATGTATGAAGTCAGCAAAATGCAGAATATGTATGGTATATATAAATTTTAAGTGTATATTTCAAAATGTAGAACATACTGTTTATGGATATATGTATGTCTAAAAATGATACAGAAAATTGACCAGGAGGATATGTACCAAATTCATGATAATGGTTACCTCAATCAAGGGGAGGGGGAAGAAACAGGGTGGGCTGTGACTATGGGGACATTAGCTTTGTCAGCAATGCTTCATTTCTTTAAAAAGAAAATAAATATATCACAGTGTTTACCATTGTTAATTCTGAGTGATAGACGTGTAGCTATTTGGTCGTCGTGTTTTTCTTCTTACCTTTAAATTCTGGCCCTTTGCCTAACTCCAAAATAACAAAGCAAGAGTGTTTTCTAGATATCCTTTTTGCTCCTTCTGTGTGTTAGGTGCATTATAGGTAGTCTTTTATCACCTTGCTTTCTTACCTGATTCTTAAATGAGAGTTGACGTACTGCATTAGCCAGTGTATATGCCAGAATCCAGCATCAGAAGGAAATCATGAAGATAGAAGGACCTTTACCCATGAGGGACAAATTAAAACTAGGAATTGGAAGCTTCTAGGCATGTCCAGTCTCTGTGGGGGTTTATTAGGGGTTTGCTCCGTCCATATCAGGTGTCCTACCCTGGATTCCTAGGGGGGAAACCCTTTTTTTTTTTTTTTTTTTTTTTTTTTAAACCTAGGGATAAGATCACACTCTTTCACACAGGCTGGAGTGTAGTGGCTCGATCATAGCTCACAGCAGCCTTCAACTCCTGGGCACAAGCGATCCTCCCATTTTAGCCCGCTAACTGAGTAGCTGGGAGTACAGGCATGCACCACCTTGCCTGGCTTATTTTTAAATTTTTGTTAGCGACCCAGCCTCACTTTTTTTGTTGCCCAGGCTATTCTCAAACTCCTGGCCTCAAGTGATCTTCCTGCCTGGACCTCCCAAAGTGTTGAGATTACAGGTGTGAGCCACCCTATACCTGCCCTAGAAAACACTTTTAAAATATTGAACTCTGGATAACACAGGTGATCATGTAATAATCATGTAATAATTACTAAATAATTAATATTTAGAAGAACAAGCTTACTGATTCCATAGTAACAAACATCAGATTAGCTGCGTCATTCTTTCTCCCCTATTCCTTCATATATCCCCTGTCTCTTTTGGTCTTTGTGTGTCACCTATCTCTTGCTTTTCATATTTTTCACTTCTCACCATCTGCATATCTTTTTTGAATATGGATTCATCATATGCTTTCTGCCTTCATGCAGTCCCTAAGTGACTATGCTCAGCCTCCCCGTCAGCATGGTTTTCCTGTTCCCTTGCGTGATTGGCCATGAGTTCATCAGCATGAAAAGGCATTCTAGGGACCCTGACTCATTCGTAGGTTTCCATCTGGCTTTAGTTACTGCTTGGTTTTGGAAAAGGACCAACGGAAACTCTCAGGTTTTATAAAAGACAGTGGCATTATTTGGCAAACATTGTACATACAGAGTAAAGTACACAAATGATTTTTGGGAGTGCCTTTTCTTGGAAGTCAAATAGTAAGGCAGAACCTGGGTTTGTGGATGACTATAAATAAATATAATGACTACTTACCATTTACAAAGTAGTAATCAAAAGGAATCTCATCCCCTACGAAATGTTTTAGGGTACTAAGTTTATTACAAATGCAGGTACACTAGACATATACAATGGGAACTATGGGCTAATCTAACTACAAATCCCTTTCTTTAATAGTTTAACTATAAGCCTATATGAAAAGCTGGAAGTTTAAGTTTCTTTGAGTTTTTGAAGTATGAGTTTAAATCAAGGAAAGAAATTGAAAATATAAAAAGCACTTAATTTGGAGGGGCAGTAAGAGGTCAGGATCCATTTGATAGGAACAATTCAATTTTCTAACATTAAACATTCTACCTTAAAATGGAATTTACCATTGCGGACATCATCATGATTTAGAGAAAATATAGTTTTTATATAAAAAGCAAAAACCCCAAACAAACATTAAAAAACTTTACAAATATATTGTTTAAAATAGGTTTGTATTTATTAACAATAAAATACATTAGATATGCATAAAGGAAGCCACTCATTTTCTTTTTGAATATATGAATTAATCTGGGAGTGGACTGATAACTTAATAACTTTGCAGTCTTTAAACCCATAAACATGCGAAATCACTGCTTTTCAGACCTCTTTGGGTCTTTCAGCAAAGTTTTAAGTCTTGCCATAGGGTCTATTAAATTAATTCCTAAGTATTTTGTTTTTGATGCTATTATAAATAAATTTTTTAAATGTTATTTTCCAATTGTTTGCTATATTTGTATAGAAAAACTTTTGTATACATACCTTGTGAATTCACCTTACTAAATTCACTTATTCACCTTTGTATCATATATTCATCTTGCCATATTCACTTAATTCTAATAATTGGTTTTCATATTCCTTAAAATTGTTGACAAAAAAATTCATTTTTAAATAAATTTAGACAATTGTAGTTCTTTCTTTCCTAAATTTTTTTTTCTAGCCTTTTTGCCCTGAGTAGGAACTCTACTATATTCAATGATAAATAGAAATGGTGAGAATGAACATTCTTGACTTGAATACAATATTATGAGAACTTGAAATATTTTACCTTTATATAAAATACTAGCTGTAGGTTTTTCATTTATCCCCCTTATCAGATTGAAGGAGTAACTTAGAGTTTTATCGTGAATGGGTGCTCATTTTTCTCAGATGTTTTTTCTACATCCACTGGGATTTTTTTAAAGATTCTGTTAATATGGTAAACTACATAGATTTAATTTTTTATGTTAATTATTAAATTGACAAATAATAATTGTACATATTTATGGGATACATAGCGGTGTCTGATACATCTAATATATGGTGATCAGCTCAGGATAATTATTAATAGAATGTTCATCATCTCACACATTAATCGTTTCTTTGTGTTGGCAACACTCATTACCTTTCTTCTAGATGTTTGAAACTACACAATATATTGTTTACTGTAGTTATCCAACAGTGTTATAGAACATAAGACCTTATTCCTCTTAGCTAACTATAATTTTGTATCCTTCAACAAATTTCTCTCTATCCCTTTCTCTCTTCCCCCTACTCTTCCCAGCCTCTAGTACCTTATGTTCCATTTTTATTTCTATGAGGTCAACTTTTTTTTAGCTTCCACATAGGAATGAGAACATGTGATGTTTAATTTTCTGTTCCTGACTTATTTCACCTAACATTATGTCTTCCAGTTCCAGTCACATTGCCATGAATAGTAGGATTTCTTTTTTTTTAATGTCTGAATAATACTCTGTTGTGTATCTATGCCATATTTTCTTTATCCACTTATCTATTGTTGGACACCCAGGTTGATTCCATATCTTAGCTATTGTACATAGTGTTGCAGTCAACATGGTAGTGCAGATGTCTCTTGGATATACTGAGTTCTTTTCCTTTGGTTAAATGCCAAGTACTGGGATTGCTGGATTATATGGTAGTTCTATTGGTAGTTTTTTTCCTTTTGAGGAACCTCCATACTGTTCTCCATAGTGGCTGTACTGATTTACATTCCCACCAATAGTGTTTAAAAGTTCTCTTTTCTCCACATCCTCACTAGCATTTGTTATTTTTTGTCTTTTTGATAATAGCTATCATCCTAACTGTGGTGAGATGATTACTTCGTTGTGGTTTTGATTTGTATCTTTCTGACCATTAATGATGTTGAGCATGTTTTCATGTGTCTTCATTTTTTTTAATGACTTCTTTTGGCCACTTGTATGTCTTCTTTTTAGAAATGCCTGTACAGATTGTTTGCCCATTTTTAAATCAGTTTTTGTTTTGTTTTGTTTTGTTTTGCTGTTGAGATGTTTGAGTTCCTGGTATATTCTGTATATTAATCTCCTGTCAGAAGATTGGTTTTTGAATTTTAAATCAGCCTTACATTCCTTGGATATACCACTTGATAGTAGTCTATTCTTATATATGTCTGGATTCAATTTGATTTTTTATAAATCTGTACTAATGAGGCTGATTTTCTTTTCTGTTAATATCTTTGCCAGGTTTTAGTATTAGGATTCTGCTTGCCTAATAAAACATATTGGAGAAGGCAGCAAATTACGCTGTCATGTGTATACCTATGCAACGATCTTGCATGTTCTTCACATGTTCCCCAAAACCTAAAATGCAATTTTAAAAAAAACTGAAAAAAACAAAAAAAAACCGTATTGGAAAATATTCCTTTTCTGTTTTCCTGAAAGTGTGAAAGATTGCCATTATTACTTCCTTAAATGTTGGACAGAACTTACCTGTAATGCCATTTGGACCTGGAGTTTTGTTTTTGTTTTTTAATTACAAGTGTATTTAATACATACAGTCTGTTTTTTTGGTGATTTTAATAAAAATTAAAACAAAAAATTTAAAATTACAGATTTTTAAATTTTATCTCAATTACTGAATTGATTTGTTTAATGTTCAGAACACTCTATTTGTAGGATCTGACTTTTTTTTTTTTTTTTTTTTTAAAGACAGGGTTTCACCATGTTGGTCAGGCTGGTCTTGAACTCCCAACCTCAGGTGATCCACCCACCTTGGCCCCCAAACTGCTTGGATTATAGGCATGAGCCGCCATGCCTGGCCTATCCCTGACATTTCTCATATTAGTAATTTGTGTTTTTAAGTTTTTCTTGATCAGTCTTGCTACAGTTTTATCAATTTTTTACCTTCTCAAAAAACCAACTTGTAGGGTTTTTTCAGTTATTCATATTTATTCCATTGATTATAATATTAAATATATTATCTTTAGTTTGTATCTATGATTTTACACTTTTGTTTTAAAATATAAGCAGTGTATAAATGCAGCTTTAGAGTCATTGAACAGATTTTGATGTCATATGTTTATTTCAGTTTCACTTATTTTCTAATTTCCATTGCATTTTCTTCTTTCACTGTAGGTCATTAACAGGCATGCTGTCAAATTCTGTATAAATTGATGGTTTCTAGTTTAATTCTGTAGTAGTGAAAGAACATACCCTTTAAGATTTCAGTATTTAGAAATGTGTTATGTAAAAACTGGTTCACCATTTGTTTCATCTGGAATAATATTTCATGAATATTTGAAAAAAAATGTACATTTGCCAATTGTTGGCTGTACTGTTCTATGAATGTCCATTTAGGACAAGCTAGTTATCACTGTTTTTCTTTCTTTCTTTTTTTCTTTTTGCTAGGGAATCCAGAAGCATATCACTGTTTTTCAATTATTCTGTTTCCTTATTGATTTTTAAAAATCTAGTTGTTCCATCTGTTATTGAGAGGAATGTTAATATCTTCAATGATATGTACATATTTTTCTGTTTCTCTTTTTAAGTTATGTTAGGTTTTGCTTCATTTATTTTGAAGCTCTCTTATTATTTGCATAACATTTATGATTCTGGCTAGGCATGGGAGCTCACACCTATAGTCCTAGCACTTTGAGAGACCACAGAAGGAGGATCACTTAAGCCTGGGAACACAAGACCAGCCTGGGCAAGCTAGCAAAACCCCATCTCTAAAACAATTAAAATTTTTTTTTTAATTATGATTCTGTCTTCCTGATGCATTGGCTCTTTTATGAAACTTCCCTTTTTATCTTTAGTTACATTCCTAGTCCTGAATTCTACTATTGCTAATATTTATATTGCTTAGTGTGGGTTTGCTTTTTATCTAGTTTACATCTTTTAATTTTTAACGTTTAGTTATTTTATGTTTAATGTAATTAATATGGTTGGGTTTAAGATCCCATTCGTTATGTGTTCTTCTTTTCCTACTTTCTTGCCTTCTTTGGGCTTAGCCAAATATTTTTTAGTAGGGTGCTGAAAATTCCTGTTAACTTTTTAGCTATACTTTTTTATATTTTCAAATACCTTTATGACCTTTTGAACACTACCCTTTTACAATTTTTAAGTGGCTGCTCTAAGAATTAAAATATGTATCCTTAATTTGTAAATGCATTTATAGTTAATGTTATAATACTTTATGTAAAATTTAAGAGCCTTGCAACAGTATAATTCCATTTATACCTTCCCATCCTTTGTGCTATTGTTGTAATATAACTAACATTTAATGTGTTGCAAATGCTATATTTTATATATTTTAATATATTTTATATAGTCAATTATGTCTTAAGAGAATAACAAATACATAGTCCTTTTTATTTACCCTCATATTTATTATTTCTGATACTTTTGCTTCTGTTTTGTAGATCTGACTTTATCTAGCATCATTTCCCTTTAGCCTGAAAAATTTTCTTTAGCATTTCTTATATATTAAACTTACAACAGATTACGTTTGGTAATGTTAAAGTGTTTTTAATTTTGCCTTCGGTTTTTTGACGGATATTTTTGCTGGATGTAAAATTGGTGGTTGATAGGTTTTTTTTCCCCCTTGCATCATTTTAGTGGAAGAAATTATTTCATTATCTTTTTTTGTTTGTTTGTTTGTTTGTAGAAAGTGATTTATTTAAAGAGAGAGAGAAACAGGAGAAGGAGAGAGAAAGAAACAGCTAACTCTCACATTGAGTGAGAGAATCCAGAAAGATGGAATCCAGGAGAGAAAAGCAGCTTCCACGAGAATGTTAGGGAGTATTTCATTATCTTCTTACCTCTGTTGTTACCAATGAGAAATCAGTTGCCATTTATATCTTTGTTTTCCTGTATGTGATGTGCTGCCTTGCCCAAGCTACTTTCAAATTTTTCTCTTAAAAATTTTTTTTAAGCAGTTTGACTCTACTTTGCCAGAGTTAGTTTCTCTGTATTTATTCTGAGTGGGATTTATTGAGACACTGGATCTGAAAGGGTTTTTTTTTTTTTTCCACCAGATTTTTGAAATTTTCACACATTATTTTTCCATAATACTATTTCTGCCCAGTGTCTTTCTCCTGTCATTCTGGGAATCCAGTTACATGCTTGATATTGCCAACGGATTACAGAAGGGGTGTGTGTGTGTGTCTCTGTGTGTGTGTGTGTGTGTGTGTGTGTGTGTGTGTGTATGTATTACATGCTTGGTATTGCCAACAGATTACAGAAGGGGTGTGTGTGTGTGTGTGTGTGTGTGTGTGTATTACATGCTTAGTATTGCCAACAGGGTGTGTGTTTAGTATTGCCAACAGATTATAGAAGGTAGGGGTGTGTGTGTGTGTGTGTGTGTGTGTGTGTGTGTGTGTATTACATGCTTAGTATTGCCAACAGGGGTGTCTGTGTGTGTGTGTGTGTGTGTGTGTGTGTGTGTGTGGTTTCCCCAGATTACAGAAGGGATGTGTGTGTGGTTGCATGGTTTCTTTTCTCTCTGTTCTTCAGACTGGATACTATTTTCATTTCAAGTTCACTGACTTGTTTTTCTGCTGTCACAAATCTGTTAAGTCTGGCCAGTGAATCTTAAAACCTGTATTGAACTATCTAGCTCTTGAATTTCCATTTAATTATCAGTTTCTATTTGCTGCAAGCATTTCTCATATATATATATATATAATCTTTAAACATGTTTATAATAAATACTTTCACATCTTTGTTAGGTAATTCCAGCACCTAAATCATCTTCTGTTGTGTTTCTATTGACCACCTTTTCTCCTGATCTGAAGTTACATTTTCTACCTTCTTTGCCTGTTTATTAATTTTTTTGTTGTGTACTGGATGTTGTAGATGATATTGTGGATTGTTACCTCTTTTTGAAGAGTCTTGATTTACCTTCTAGCAGACAGGTAAATTACTGGCTGGCAAAAATACACTTAACTGTACAATCAGCAATTACAGTTCTAGGCATTGAAATGAAAACAAACATTTTTACAAAAACCTGTACACAAATATTCATAGCAGCTCTATTTGTAATTGCCAAAACCAAATAACCCAAATGCACTTTAAAGGACAAATGGTGAAAAAAACTGTGGTACCATTGTACCACGGAGCAATAAAAAGGAATGAACTGTTGATACATGCACGAAACTGGATGGATCTCAAGGGCATTATGCCGAGTGAAAAAAAGTCAACTTGAAAAGATCTGATCTTATGATGTATGATTCAATTTATGTAGTATTCTCAAAGTGACAAATTATAGAAATAGGGAACAGATTGCAGTTGTCAAGAGTTAAGGAAAGGGGAAGGTGGATATGATTATAAACAGCAAGAGAGAATTCATTTACCTGTGGTGATGGAGCAGTGAATCTCGATTGTGCTATAGTTATATGAATCTGCACATGTGCTAAAAGGTCATGGAATTTAAATGAAGACATAACAAAAAATTAGTGTGTGCAAAAACTGGCAAAATTCAAGTGAGGTCTGTAATCTAGTCAATTTTCAGCTTTCATTTAGCTCTGATATACATTCTCTAATGCCTCAAGCCAATAAGACTATGGTTTTCTCCTTTAAGGCTAGCCTCTCTGCACTTAATGGGAGTACTGGGAAGAGTTCCTTTACTGGGGAGTCTTATAAGTGTGTATCTAACCCAGTATCGTTCCTTTCTTTCAATGATCAGAACCTCTACAATTTGTCTGCCTTGGTCACTTTGCAATTTCTTCAAACAGTTGTTTTTTATATTTTGTCCAGAGTGTATAACTGTTATCTGTGAGCGACTTCGTTTAATATAATTTATCATTACTAGAACCAGAGCTTAACTATCATCATTTTGAAGTATTACAAATATAAAATGTTTGTAAACTTTTTCAATTAATTATTTGAAGGTAAAATATGATAGGAGTATTACATAAGTAAAGAATTATGTGATAATTGAAAATATGAAAAAAATCTGAATTTATAAGCAGGAAGAAGGATATATCTACAAATGCAGCCAGAAACAACTTTTAAGAGATGCATAAATGGATCTTTCAGAAGATTAAGGATAGAATGCAATTAAGCAACATTCGCAAATAGGAATATATACTTAATCACCAAAAAGGACTTCAGCTGTAAAATCAGATCTTTATCCATTGTCTTTTGAAAATATTTTTCCATTTAACTCTAAAAGTTGCATTTCTTTTATTTTTCTAGCATAACTGACCTTTATTATTTCTTGGAGAATAAAATGGCAGTCTAACTTCCCTTCTGCTTTTATTTTTGTCTTTCTATTTTAGTTTGTATATTTGGCCTTAAATGAGGTGAGAGTGAAGAGACTAGAGCCACCTCTGGAAAACGTCATTATCCCCATTCCCCAGGAAGCTACGCCCTGGAACACAAGATTTGACCATATCTGTTTTGAGGATTCATTATGAACAAAGAAGTCTCCCAGGTAGGAATTGTAGTTCTATTTTTAAAGAGCTTTGTCTCTGTAAAAATATGGAGGGAAAATGATTACCTGTTGACTATTATCTTTTATGGAAATGTGTGTTTGATCTGGGATGCTTCAAGGTTAGTGTAAAACAGGTGCTGACATTCCTAAGTGAAAGTGATAGAAAGGTTCTAGTATACACTTTATGAGCCATTTTAGTGTATGTTGAAATCACTATAGGCCTCAGGCCTTATATCTTATGATGAGACCCTCAAAGTCCTTGCTGAATTGAAAATGGCAGCAGAAAAACTGTAGTAAATCATCCCCAAATTTGCTTCATACATTTTTAACATATATCCAGTGGAAATTACATAATATATACCTACATAATTATAGATATACCTGTATAATATATAGGTAATTATAACCTATGTAATTTATGTATATATAGTGTCCATATGGGCATTTTTACATTGTTGCTGTTTCAGAGTTTGTGAACTAGCTGTGAATAAAACCAGTGTATCCATGAACATACTAATAGGAGCAGTAGAAAAATAAACACGCACCAAGCCAGGACAGGAGATAAAGATATGAAGAGTAATCAGAAACTGATAAATCAGTAAGGGGAAACTTCTAGGAGAAAATTTGCTAATTAATAGACTTTTAATTGAATTATACATAGATAAAAATTAAAAAAAAAAATTAAAAATTAGGAGGGGCGCCAAGATGGCCGAGAGGAGACAACACTGGAATGCAGCTCCCAACAAATGAGATGCAGAGGGCTAGAAGACCTCACAAGTCCAAGTGAGGTGCCGGGTTCATTTTGGGGGGACTGGAAGGACTCTGAAAGTAGCCCAGGGAGGGAGCCAAAGCAGGGTGAGAGCCGCCCAGGCAGAACAAACCAAGATAGGGTAGGGCGAGTCCCCACCTGAAACAGCCAGCTGGGAGGGTTGGGGGACTTTACCCCCGTGGTGCTCTGATTCGGATCCTGTGCTGATGTCATCCCTCCTGCAAGCCACGGCCCACAAGAGCCCTGCCAGACTGAGGGGCGCTGTGGGTTGTTGATGCAAATTTGAGCCACCACTCCCACCTGGTGCCATAAGTTGTCAGCCAGACCAGGGCAGAAGTTTGGACTAGCACCAGCAGGACAGAACAACATATCCCACAGAAAGAGGCAGAGTTGAAAGCAGGGAAACAGGTCATAAGGCCTGGCAAGCCCCACCCCCAACAAAACTCAAACTGAAGCCCGAGTGCCAGAGAACTTGGCAAGGAATATAGCCGTTTGACTCCAACTAGGAAGATTGTGCTCAGGGAAGGAGAGATGCCATTGGGAAGGTGGGGCTAATTTCACCTGCAAACAAACCCCAGGGGAAGACCACCCACCCAATCAACCTGATTGAATCTGAGGCAGCCTAGCAGCACCTCTACAGGCCAAAAAAGATATAGCTTCAACCACAACAGAAAGGACATCCACCCAGAGATATCTCCCAAAATCACCAACTTCAAAAATCAAAGGGAGATTAATCCACGAAGATGGGAAAAAAACAGCGCAAAAAGGATGAAACCTTCAAAGATCAGAACACCTCCTCCCCTCCCAGGGATCACAACTCCTCACCATCAAGGGAACAAAACAAGACAGAAAATGAGTGTGATTAATTGACAGAAGCAGGCTTCAGAAGACGGATAATGACAAACTTCTCTGAGTTAAAAGACCATGTTCTAACCCAATGCAAAGAACCTTGAAAAAAGATTAGACGAAATGCTAACTAGAATAACCAGCTTAGAGAAGAACATAAATGACTTGATGAAGCTGAAAAACACAGCACGAGAACTTCATGAGGCATGCACAGGTTTCACCAGCCAAATCAATCAAGCAGAAGAAAGGATATCAGAGATAGAAGAGCAAATCAATGAAATAAAACGAGAAGGCAAGATTAGAGACAAAAGAGTGAAAATAATGAGCAAAACCTCCAAGAATTATCTGAAAAGACCTAATCTACGCTTGACAGTCATACCTGAATGTGATGAGGAGAATGAATCCAAGTTGGAAAACACCCTTCAGGACATTATCCAAGAGAACTTCCCAACCTAACAAGGCAGGCCAACATTCAAATTTAGGAAATACAGAGAGCACCACAAAGATATTCCTCAAGAAGAGCAACCCCAAGGCACATAATAGTCAGATTCACCAGGGTTGAAATGAAGGAAAAAATCCTAAGGGCAGCCACAGAAAAAGGTCGAGTCACCCACAAAGGAAAGACCATCAGACTCACAGCAGATCTCTTGGCAGAACCTCTACAAGCTAGAATGGAGTGGGGGCCAATATTCAACATCCCTAAAGAAAAGAACTTTCAACCCAGAATTTTGTATTTGGCCAAATTAAGCTTCATAGGTGAAGGAGGAATAAAATCCTTTACGGAAAAGCAATTGCTGAGAGATTTCATCACTACAAGACCTGCCTTACAAGAACTCTTGAAGGAAGTACTAAACATGGACAGGAACAACCAGTACCAGCCACTACAAAAACGTACCAAATGGTAACAACATAGAAAGGAACAACCAGTACCAGCCACTCCAAAAATGTACCAAATGGTAAAGAGCATTGACACAATGAAGAAACTGTGCCAACTAAGGGGCAAAACAACCAGCTAGCATCAAAATGGCAGGATCAAAGTCACACATAATAATATTAACCTTAAATGTAAATGGGCTAAATGACCCAATTAAAAGACACAGACTGGCAAATTGGATAAAAAGTCAAAACTCATTGGTGTGCTGTATCCAGGAAATCCATCTAACATGCAAGGATACACATAGGCTCAAAATAAAGGGATGGAAGAAGATTTACCAAGAAAATGGAGAGCTAAAAAAAAAGGAAGAGTTGCAATCCTAGTAGAAGGGCATTATATAATGGTAAAAGGATCAATGCAACAAGGAGAGCTAATCATCCTAAATATATACGCACCCAATACAGGAGCACCCAGATACATAAACAAGTTCTTAACGACCTACAAAGAGACTTAGACTCCCACACAATACTAGTGAGAGATTTTAACACTCCACTGTCAATATGAGATCAATGAGACAGAAAATTAACAAGGGTATCCAGGACTTGAACTCAGATCTACACCAAGCAAACCTAATAGACATCTACAGAACTCTCTAACCCAAATCCACAGAATATGCATTCTTTTCAGAACCACATCACACCTACTCTAAAATTGACCACGTAATTGGAAGTAAATCACTCCTCAGCAAATGCAAAAGAACAGAAATCATAACAAACAGTCGCTCACACCACAGTGCAATCAAATTAGAACTCACGATTAAGAAACTCACTCAGAACCGCTCAACTTCATGGAAACTGAACAACTGGCTATTGAATGCTGACTGGATAAACAATGAAATGAAGGCAGAAATAAAGATGTTCTTCAAAACCAATGAGAATGAAGACACAATATACCAGAATCTCTAGGACACATTCAAAACAGTGTCTAGAGGAAAATTTATAGCAATAAATGCCCACATGAGAAGCAAGGAAAGATCTAAAATCGACACCGTATCAAAATTGAAAGAGCTAGAGGAGCAAGATCAAAAAAAAAACTCAAAAGCTAGCAGAAGACAAGAAATAACTAAGATCAGAGCAGAACTGAAGGAGATAGAGACACAAAAAATCCTTAAAAAAAAATCAATAAATCCAGGAGCTGGTTTTTCAAAAAGATCAACAAAATAGACCACTAGCCACATTAATAAAAAAGAAAAGAGAGAAGAATCAAATAGATGCAATAAAAAATAATAGAGGGAATATCACCACCGATTCCACAGAAATACAAACTACCATCAGAGATTACTACAAACAACTCTATGTACATAAACCAGTAAACCTGGAAGAAATGCATAAATTCCTGGACACTTGCACCCTCCCAAGCCTAAACCAGGAAGAAGTTGAAACCCTGAATAGACGAATAACAAGGTCTGAAGTTGAGGCAGCAATTAAGAGCCTACCACACAAAAAAAGCCCAGGTCCAGATGGGTTCCCAGCCGAATTCTACCAGACATGCAAAGAGGAGCTGGTACCATTTCTTCTGAAACTATTCCAAATAATCCAAAAAGAGGGAATCCTTCCCAAATCATTTTGTGAGACCAACATCATCCTGATACCAAAACCTGGCAGAGACTCAACAAGAAAAGAAAACTTCAGGCCAATATCCATGATGGACATAAATGCAAAAATCTTCAGTGAAATGCTGGCAAGCCAATTGCAACAGCACATCAAAAAGCTTATCCACCATGATCAAGTAGGATTCATCCCAGGGATGCAAGGCTGGTTCAAAATACGCAAGTCTATAAACGTAATTCACCACATAAACGGAACCAAAGACAAAAACCACGTGATTATTCAATTGATGCAGAGAAGGCCTTTGACAAAATTCAACAGCACTTTATGCTAAAAACTCTCAATAAACTAGGTATCGACGGAACGTTTCTCAAAATAATAAAAGCTATTTACGACAGACCAACAGCCAATATCATACTGAATGGGCAAAAACTGGAAGCATTCCCTTTGAAATCTGGCACTAGACAAGGATGCTCTCTCTCACCACTCCTATTCAGTATAGTAGTGGAAGTTTTAGCTACAGCCGTCAGGCAAGAAAAAAGAATAAAGGGTATTCATTTAGGAAAGGAGGAAGTCAAATTGTCTCTATATGATTATATATTTATAAGACCCCATTGTCTTAGCCCAAAATCTCCTGAAACTGGTAAGCAACTTCAGCAAAGTCTCAGGAAACAAAATCAATGTGCAAAAATCACATGCATTCCTATTCACCAATAACAGACGTAAAGAGAGCCAAGTCAAGAACGAACTGCAATTCACAATTGCTACAAGAGAATAAAATACCTAGGAATACAACTAACAAAGGATGTAAAGGTCCTCTTCAAGGAGAACTACAAAGCACTGCTCAACAAAATAAGAGAGGACACAAACAAATGGAGAAACATTTCATGCTCATGATTAGGAAGAATGAATACTGTGAAAATGACAATATTCTGCAAAGTTATTTATAGATTCCATGCTATCCCCATCAAGCTACCTATGACCCTCTTCACAGAACTGGAAAAAAACACCTTAAACTTTATATGGAACCAAAAGAGAGCCCGCATAGCCAAGTCAATTCTAAGCAAAAAGAACAAAGCTGGAGGCATCATGCTACCTGACTTCAACCTATACTACAAGGCTACAGTAATCAAAACAGCATGATACTGGTACCAAAACAGAGATACAGACCAATGGAACAGAACAGAGGCCTCAGAGGCAATGTCACACATCTACAACAATCTGATCTTTGACAGACCTGATAAAAACAAGCAATGGGGAAAGGATTCCCTGTTTAATAAATGGTGTTGGGAAAACTGGCTAGCCATGTGCAGAAAGCAGAAACTGGACCCGTTCCTGGCACCTTATGCTAAAATTAACTCCACATAGATGAAA
This sequence comes from Saimiri boliviensis, assembly GCF_048565385.1. NCBI lineage: Eukaryota > Metazoa > Chordata > Mammalia > Primates > Cebidae > Saimiri > Saimiri boliviensis. Next base: position 24,139,463 of record NC_133449.1, read on the forward strand.
GACTTAAACATAAGACCCAACACCATAAAAACCCTGGAAGAAAACCTAGGCAAAACCATTCAGGACATAGGCATAGGCAAGGACTTCATGAATAAAACCCCAAAAGCATTGGTAACAAAAGCCAAAATAGACAAATGGGATCTAATTAAACTCCACAGCTTCTGCACAGCAAAAGAAACAATCATTAGAGTGAACTGACAACAAACAGAATAGTAAAAAAATTTTGCAATCTACCCATCTGACAAAGGGCTAATATCCAGAATCTACAAAGAACAAAACAGATTTACAGGAAAAAAACAAACCCATTCAAAAGTGGGCAAAGGATATGAACAGACACTTTACAAAAGAAGACATACATGAGGCCAACAAACATGGAAAAATGCTCATCATCACTGGTCATTAGAGAAATGAAAATCAAAACTACATTGAGATACCATCTCTTGCCAGTTAGAATGGCAATCTTTAAAAAATCTGGAGACATCAAATACTAGAGAGGATGTGGAGAAATAGGAACACTTTTACACTGTTGGTGGGAGTGTAAATTAGTTCAACCATCGTGGAATACAGTGTGGCGATTCCTCAAGGACTTAGAAATAGAAATTCCATTTGACCCAGCAATCCTATTACTGGGTATATATCCAAAGGATTATAAATCATTCTATTATAAAGACATGCACACATATGCTCATTGCAGCAGTGTTTACAATAGCAAAGACCTGGAGCCAAACCAAGTGCCCATCGATGATGGACTGGACAAGGAAAATGTGGCACATATACACCATGGAATACTATGCAGCCATAAAAAACGATGAGATTGTGTCCTTTGTAGGGACATGGATGAACCTGGAAACCATCATTCTCAGCAAACTGATACAAGAACAGAAAATCAAACACCACATGTTCTCACTCATAGGCGAGTATTGAACAATGAGAACACATGGACACAGGAAGGCGAACATCACACACTGGGGTCTGTTGGGGTAGAATAGGGGAGGGACAGCATCAGGTAGGGAGGTTGGGGAGGGATAACATGGAGAGAAATGCCAGATATAGGTGATGGGGGGATGGAGGCAGCAAACCACATTGTCATGTATGTACCTATGCAATAGTCCTGCATGTTCAGCACATGTACCCCACAACCTAAAGTACAATAAAATAAATAAATAAATATAAACAAACATATAACTTTTTATTTATTATGTACTGAACATATTTGTGTAAACATTGCCTGGATTAAGAAGTAGAACAATACCACCATCCCAGAAATCCTCTTCATCCATGTGCCCAACTGTGCGCCCATTCACTTTTAAAAGTGGAGACACTTGTCACCATAGAGAGTGAGGTTTTGTAGATCATAGAATTAAAAGTAAAATTTAGTTGACCAACAATGCCTGTGTTTAGAAAAAAACAGTAAGTTTGGAAATTTGAGTTAAGACTCTCAGTTGGCGGAGACATTTAATGCAGGGACTGGATGTACAAAATTATGTAAGAAGGTATTCATCTAATCTTACTATCTCTGCCTCTTTAAAATTTCATGAGTTTCTAGAACAAATACAACTCTCAGTTTCTGGCTTTTATTGACTGATGATACATTTGTATTTACAGGCCGAGTGCCCCTTATCTGAAATGCTTGGGACTAGAAGTATTCCATGTTTTGGATTTTAAAATATTTTATATACTTATCAGCTGAGCATCCAAAATCCAACATGCTCCCATGAGCATTTCCTTTGAATATCATATGGCTGCTCAAAAAGCTTCAGATTGTGGAGCATATCTGAATTTGGATTTGGATGCTCAGCCTGTATTAATTTATGTTTTCTGTTGTTTCTAATCAGACTGTTGGTTCTCCACAAGGAGAGATAAATGAATTAACCTTTCTGATTAAAAAAGAAAGTTTTGCAGAGCAGGATGTATTATAATAAAGAGAAGTTTTAATTAAGTGAGAGAACCATCTCTTTAAGCGTTTTCAGGAAAGGAATGTTAGTATCTTGACTTTATGAAAGAGAAAGGGGGAGAAAATAGAATAATGTAGTGATTGAACATTAGCTTCGTATCTGTCTTTCATCATTGTTCACTGACTGACTTAAGAAAATCATGTTTTCCTCATTATGACATTTTTTTCATCTTTTCTATTTCTTCTTAACTCTAAAAACAATTTCAAATGTACCGAATAGTTACAAAATTGCTAGACTGAACACCTGCATGTCCATTGCCCAGTTACACCAATTGTAAACATTTTGTGGCTTTTGCTTTATCTCTCTCTGTATTTACTTTTACCCTTCCCCCTCTACCATTGTGACGATGATGATGAACCATTTGAGAAAAAGTTGTAGACAATCATGATCCATCACTCTGAAATATTTCCTGTGTAACCACAACATAATAATCAACTCAGGAAACTTAACATTTTTTATTGCTGTTATCTAATATATAGTCCATATTAAAATTTTACCATTTGTCTGATTCACAATCATAGATTGCATAGTTATCTCTTTTGTTTGGTTTTCTTTTTTTTTTTAATTGCATTTTAGGTTTTGGGGTACATGTGAAGAACATGCAAGATTGTTGCATAGGTACACACATGGCAGTGTGATTTGCGGCCCTCCTCCCCATCACCTATATCTGGCATTTCTCCCCATACCATCCCTCCCCCAACTCCCCACCCCCCTGCTATCCCTCCCCTATTTCCCTCCAACAGACCTCAGTGTGTAGTGCTCCCCTCCCTGTATCCATGTGTTCTCATTGTTTAACACCCACCTATGAGTGAGAACATGCGGTGTTTGATTTTCTGCTCCTGTGTCAGTTTGCTGAGAATGATGGTTTCCAGATTCATCCATTTCCCTACAAAGGACACAAACTCATCGTTTTTGATGGCTGCATAATATTCCATGGTGTGTATGTGCCACATTTTCCTTGTCCAGTCTATCATCGATGGGCATTTGGGTTGGTTCCAGGTCTTTGCTCTTGTAAACTGTGCTGCAATGAACATTTGTGTGCATGTGTCCTTATAGTAGAACGATTTATAATCCTTTGGATTATACCCAGTAATGGGATTGCTGGGTCAAATGGAATTTCTATTTCTAGGTCCTTGAGGAATCACCACACTGTCTTCCACAATGGTTAAACTAATTTACACTCCCACCAACTGTGTAAGAGTGTTCCTATTTCTCCACATCCTCTCCAGCATCTGTTGTCTCCAGATTTTTTAAAGATCGCCATTCTAACTGGCATAAGATGGTATCTCAATGTAGTTTTGATTTTCATTTCTCTAATGACCAGTGATAATGAGAGTTTTTCCATACATTTCTTAGCCTCATGTATGTCTTCTTTTGTAAAGTGTCTGTTCATATCCTTTGCCCACTTTTGAATGGGCTTGTTTGTTTTTTTCTTGTAAATCTGTTTTAGTTCTCTGTAAATTCTGGATATCAACCCTTTGTCAGATGGGTAAACTGCAAAAATTTTTTCCCATTCTGTTGGTTGCCGATTCACTCTAATGACTGTTTCTTTTGCTGTGCAGAAACTGTGGAGTTTAATTAGATCCCATTTGTCTATTTTGGCTTTTGTTGCCAATGCTTTTGGTGTTTTGGTCATGAAGTCCTTGCCTACGCAAATGTCCTGAATAGTTTTGGCTAAATTTTCTTCTAGGGCTTTTATGGTGTTGGGTCTTATGTTTAAGTCTTTAATGCATGTAGAGTTAATTTTAGTGTAAGATATCAGGAACGGGTCCAGTTTCTGCTTTCTGCACATGGCTAGCCAGTTTTCCCAACACCATTTATTAAACAGGGAATCCTTTCCCCATTGCTTGTTTTTGTCAGGTCTGTCAAAGCGGATGGTTGTGGATATGTTGTGTTGCCTTCGAGGCCTCTGTTCTGTTCCATTGGTCTATATCTCTGTTTTGGTACCAGTACCATGCTGTTTTGATTACTGTAGCCTTGTAGTATAGTTTGAAGTCCGGTAGTGTGATGCCTCCTACTTTGTTCTTTTTGCTTAGAATTGACTTGGCTATGCAGGCTCTCTTTTGGTTCCATATGAAGTTTAAGGTGTTTTTTTTCCAGTTCTGTAAAGAATGTCATTGGTAGCTTGATGGGGATAGCGTTGAATCTGTAAATTACTTTGAGCAGTATGGCCATTTTCATGATATTGATTATTTCTAACCATGAACATGGAATGTTTCTCCATCTGTTTGTGTCCTCTCTTATTTCCTTGAGCAGTGGTTTGTAGTTCTTGAAGAGGTCCTTTACGTTCCTTGTTAGCTGTATTCCTAGGTATTTTATTCTCCTTGTAGCAATTGTGAATGGCAGTTCATTCTTGATTTGGCTCTCTTTAAGTCTGCTATTGGTGTATAGGAATGCTTGTGATTTTCGCGCACTGATTTTGTATCCTGAGACTTTGCTGAAGTTGCTTATCAGTTTCAGGAGACTTTGGGCTGAGACAATGGGGTCTTCTAGATATACAATCATGTCATCTGCAAATAGAGACAATTTGACTTCCTCCTTTCCCATTTGAATACTCTTTATTTCTTTTTCTTGCCTGATTGCTTTGGCTAGAACTTCCAGTACTATATTGAATAGGAGTGGTGAGAGAGGGCATCCTTGTCTAGTGGCAGATTTCAAAGAATGCTTCCAGTTTTTGCCCATTCAGTATGATATTGGCTGTTGGTCTGTCGTAAATAGCTTTTATTATTTTGAGATACGTTCCCTCGACACCTAGTTTATTGAGAGTTTTTAGCATAAAGTGCTGTTGAATTTTGTCAAAGGCCTTATCTGCATCAATTGAGATAATCATGTGGTTTTTGTCTTTGGTTCCGTTTATGTGGTGAATTATGTTTATAGACTTGTGTATGTTGAACCAGCCTTGCATCCCTGGGATAAATCCTACTTGATCATGGTGATAAGCTTTTTGATGTGCTGTTGCAATTGGCTTACCAGTATTTCATTGAAGATTTTTGCATCTATGTTCATCATGGATATTGGCCTGAAGTTTTCTTTTCTTGTTGAGTCTCTGCCGAGTTTTGGTATCAGGATGATGTTGTTCTCATAAAATGATTTGGGAAGGATTCCCTCTTTTTGGGTTATTTGGAATAGTTTCAGAAGAAATGGTACCAGCTCCTCTTTGCATGTCTGGTAGAATTCGGCTGGGAACCCATCTGGACCTGGGCTTTTTTTGTGTGGTAGGCTCTTAATTGCTGCCTCAACTTCAGACCTTGTTATTCGTCTATTCAGGGTTTCAACTTCTTCCTGGTTTAGGCTTGGGAGGAAGCAAGTGTCTAGGAATCTATCCATTTCTTCCAGGTTTACTGGTTTATGTGCATAGAGTTGTTTGTAATAATCTCTGATGATCGTTTGAATTTCTGTGGAATCTGTGGTGATATCCCCTTAATCATTTTTTATTGCATCAATTTGGTTATTCTCTCTTTTCTTTTTTATTAATGTGGCTAGTGGTCTGTCTATTTTGTTGATCTTTTTGAAAAACCAGCTCCTGGATTTATTGATTTTTTGAAGGATTTTTTGTGTCTCTATCTCCTTCAGTTCTGCTCTGATCTTAGTTATTTCTTGTCTTCTGCTAGCTTTTGAGTTTTCTTGATCTTGCTCCTCTAGCTCTTTCAATTTTGATGATGGGGCGTCAATTTTAGATCTCTCCTTTCTTCTCATGTGGGCACTCATTGCTATATATTTTCCTCTAGAGCCTGCTTTAAATGTGTCCCAGAGATTTTGTTATGTTGTGTCTTCATTCTCATTGGTTTCGAAGAACATCTTTATTTCTGCCTTCATTTCATTGTTTATCCGGTCAACATTCAAGACTAAGTTGTTCAGTTTCCATGAGGCTGTGCGGTTCTGAGTTAGTTTCTGAATTCTGAGTTCTAACTTGATTGCACTGTGGTCTGAGAGACTGTTAGTTATGATTTCCGTACTTTTGCATTTGCTGAGGAGTGATTTGCTTCCAATTACGTGGTCAATTTTAGAGTAGGTGTGATGTGGTGCTGAGAAGAATGTATATTCTGTGTATTTAGGGTAGAGAGTTCTGTAAATGTCTATTAGGTTTGCTTGTTCCAGGTCTGAGTTGAAGTCCTGGATATCCTTGTTAATTTTCTGTCTGGTTGATCTGTCTAATATTGACAATGGGGTGTTAAAGTCTCCCACTATTATTGTGTGGGAGTCTAAGTCTCTTTGTAAGTCATTAAGAACTTGCCTCATGTATCTGGGTGCTCCTGTATTGGGTGCGTACGTATTTAGGATCATTAGCTCTTCTTGTTGCATTGATCCTTTAACCATTGTGTAGTGTCCTTCTTTGTCTCTTTTGATCTTTGTTGCTTTAAAGTCTATTTTATCAGAGACGAGAATTGCAACTCCTGCTTTTTTTTGCTCTCCATTTGCTTGGTAAATCTTCCTCCATCCCTTTACTTTGAGCCTTTTTGTATACTTGCATGTGAGATGGGTTTCCTGGATACAGCACACTGACGGGTTTTGGCTTTTTATCCAATTTGCCAGTCTGTGTCTTTTGATTGGGGCATTTAGTCCATTTACATTTAGGGTTAATATTGTTTTTTTGTGAGACAGAGTTTCGCTCTTGTTACCCAGGTTGGAGTGCAATGGCGCGATCTCGGCTCACCGCAACCTCCGCCTCCTGGGTTCAGGCAATTCTCCTGCCTCAGCGTCCTGAGTAGCTGGGATTACAGGCATGCGCCACCATGCCCAGCTAATTTTTTCTATTTTTAGTAGAGACGGGGTTTCACCATATTGACCAGGCTGGTCTCGATCTCTTGACCTTGTGATCCACCGCCTCGGCCTCCCAAAGTGCTGGGATTACAGGCTTGAGCCACCGCGCCCGGCCAGGGTTAATATTGTTAAGTGTGAATTTGATACTGCCGGCTGTTTTGCCCATTAGTTGATATAGATTCTTCTTTGTGTATGCTCTTTACCATTTGGTTTATTTTTGGATTGGCTGGTACTGGTTGTTCCTTTCTACATGTTGAGCCTCTTTTTGGAGCTCCTGTAAAGCAGGCCTGGTGGTGATGAAATCTCCGAGTACTAGCTTGTTTGCAAAGGATTTTATTTTTCCTTCACTTATGAAGCTTAGTTTGGCTGGATATGTAATTCTGGGTTGAAAGTTCTTTTCTTTAAGGATGTTGAATATTGACCCCCACTCTCTTCTGGCTTGTAGGGTTTCTGCTGAGAGATCTGCTGTGAGTCTGATGGGCTTCCCTTTGTGTGTAACCTGACCCTTCTCTCTGGCTGCTCTTAGCATTTTCTCCTTCATTTCAATCCTGGTGAATCTGACGATTATGTGCCTTGGGGTTGCTCTTCTTGAGGAATATCTTTGTGGTGTTCTCTGTATTTCCTGGACTTGAATATTGGCCTGCCTTGCTAGGTTGGGGAAATTTTCCTGGATAATATCCTGAAGAATATTTTCCAGCTTGGATTCATTCTCTTCGTCACATTCAGGTACACCTATCAAACGTAGATTAGGTCTTTTCACGTAGTCCCACATTTCTTGGAGACTTTGTTCATTCCTTTTTACCCCTTTTTCTCTAATCTTGCCATCTGGTTTTATTTCATTGAGTTCATCTTTAACCTCTGATATCCTTTCTTCTGCTTGGTCAATTCGGCTGTTGAAACTTGTGCATGCTTCGCAAAGTTCTCGTGTTATGTTTTTCAGCTCCATCAGTTCACTTATATTCCCCTCTAATTTGTCCATTCTTGGTAGCATTTCATCAAATCTTTTTTCAGCGTACTTAGTTTCTTTGCATTGAGTTAGAACATGTTCTTTTAGCTCACGGAAGTTCCTTATTACCCACCTTCTGAAGTCTGATTCTGTCATTTCATCACACTCATTCTCATCCAATCTTGTTCACTTGCTGGTGAGGAGTGGTGAACCCTTGTAGGAGGAGAGGTGTTCTGGTTTCGGGTGTTTTCATCCTTTTTGTGCTGGTTTCTTCCCGTCTTTGTGGGTTTATCCACCTCTTGTCTTTGTAGTTGCTGACTTTCAGATTGGGTCTCTGAGTGGACGTCCAATTTGTTGATAATAAAGTTATTTCTGTTTCTTAGTTTTCCTTCTAACAGTCTGGCCTCTCTGCTGTAGGACTGCTGAGGTCTGCTGCAGGCCCTGCTTGCCTGGGGATCACCTGCAGCAGCTGCAGAACAGTAACAGTTGCTACCAGTTTCTTTTTCTGCTATCTTTGTCCCAGAAGGATACCTGCTAAATGTCAGTCTGATCTCTCCTTTATGAGGTGACTCTTTGGCTATATGGGGGTCAGGGAGCTGCTTGAGGAGACAGTCTGTCCTTTATGTGAGCTCAAGTGCTGGGTTGTGAGCTCTGTTTTTCATTCAGGGCTGCTGGGCAGGTACATTTATGTCTGCTGCAGCAGAACTCACATACACCTTTTTTTTCCCCAGGTGCTCTGTCTCAGGGAGTTAAGGCTTTATCAGTTTCTGCTGTGATGCTGACTTTTATTTTTTTTCCCAGGGCTGCCCTGCGCAGCAGTGAGGCAGCCTAGTCAATGTCTGCCTGCAGAGGCTCTGTAATGGCGGACTCTCACTGTAATGGCAGGTTGCTTTGGCTACGGCAGGTTGCCTGGGCAACAGCGGGCTGCCTCGGCAATGGCAGACGCCCCTCCCCCATAGCGTTGGACAGTCCCAGGTTCAGCTGTTCTTGCTGTGAAACTCGCAATCCAAAGAGTTTCTGATTGCTGTTCTTTTATCAGGGTGGGACCAGCCGAGCCTGATCACCTGGCTCCCGGCCTCAGAGCCTTTTGCTTTTAAGTTGAACGGTTGACTCTCTCCCAGGTGTTTCAGTCACCTGTTGAAAAGGCGCCGGGGTCTATGTGATTTCCCCTGCGGCGACTCACTGTGCCTTTACCGGCTGAAACGACACTGAGATTTGTGGGGCTTTTTGTTTGTTTGTTTTTGCCTGGGAATCTCCTGGTCTGGCTCCCTGTTTCAGTCCCCCTTTTTAGTCAGATGAATGGGCAACTGCGCCTTCCCAGGGCTCCAATTGCCAGCTGAAAGGGCACACGGACCAGTGTATTTTGTATGGAGAACTGCCCTGCTGGGCCCCACAAAGCAGCCGCGCGGGCCAAAACAGCCGCGGGGACAAAACGGCCTTGCAGGCCAAAACAGCCACGGGGATGAAACGGCCTCGCCGGCCAAAACAGCCGCGCTGGTGACCTGTGGGGCTCCTCCGCCTGTGAATCTTCTGGTCTGTAGGCAATAAAAATCCGTCTGGAAATGTGGCGTCCACTCACCCTCTGCGCTTTCACTGGGAGCTGCAATCCTGAGCTGTTCCTAAATGGCCATCTTGGATCCGGAACCCTTGTTTGATTTTCTTTTACCTGGAATAGTTTATCAGCTTTTCTTTGTTTTCAAAATAGGGCCTTCCATGATAAGGACATTGGGGAAGAATACAGGCCAGCTATTTTGTACAGTGGCCCGCATTTCAGGATTGTCTGTTTCCACTTATCTCCTTCCTAAAAAGACTGTGATATGGGACTTTTTTTTTTCTGAGAACATTGTCTTAAATAACAAAGCTTACAAAGAGTTTTCAGGATAAAGTCTGTTAGAACAAAAGAAGAGCCCAAAATCCTAGAAAGTAGAATCACTAAGATAATTTAGGTGTTATTGAAAGGAATTACATACATATGTACACACACACACACATATACACTCTCTTTCTCACACACACATTTTCTCTCACACACAAATTTGTGTGTGTGTGTGTGTGTGTGTGTGTAATTTTAGAATCCAAGATTTATGAACTTTGGAACAAAATTAGAGTTTGTAAAATGAGAACTTTTGATTTCGATGGAACAGTGCATTTCTATTTTAAAGTGCTTGACATCTTATAGGAAATAGTTTGTTTTATATTATAATGTACCATAGAAGGTAAGTCATGATTAGCTATATGAATAACTTTATTTTCATCTGATGTTTTGACTAAGAATAGAAAAGATTTTTTGTCTGTATGTTTGAGTACCTTGTATACTACCTAGTTTTTAGATGTGGTATACTTTAATGTCACCTTTTCTGTAAGTCTCTTACTGGATATATTAGGGAAATGTTTTGATATGGAGACCAAAGCAAAAGATTGGCACTATATCGATGGCTTTTCTGTTGATTAGTTATGTGACTGTGGGTTGGTTATATAACTTAAGGCATATGCAAATTCTGGAATCAGACTACCTAAGACCAGTTTCTTCCTTTGCCACTTAAGTTGTTGGGCAGATTAAGTAACTTGTCCATGCCTTGGTTTTCTTATCACTGAGATAGATTATAATATGACCTACCTGATGTTTTATAAGTGAATGAGTTAGTAAGGTTTATGAGGGAATGAACTAACATAGGTTAGGAATTAACACAGAATAGTGATTTGCACATAGTAAATCTTAAATAAGTGTTAATATTCATTATCATCATCATCATCATCATTGAGCATAGTTTATTAGTGTGATAAAACTGTCAAAATGGAGATTATAATATACTTCATAGGGTAATTGTAAGGAATAAGTGAATTAATGCATATAAAACATATGATACATGTTTAATATATATAATATTGTCACATCCTTTAGTTAAATGCAATTAATGGGCTTACATTTTAACTTTGAAGTTTTTATTAATTTGTTTCTCTCTATTTCTTTGTTACTATTGACTTTCTAATGTGAAAGTGGCATCTGGAAGGGTAAACATGCTTATACCACTGAAGTGGCCTATAGTCAGAATATTTGAGAAGTACTCTACTGGGTGACAATTGCAGGGGTTCTTTTTCTAAAAATTTAAAAGTCTGCATCTCCAGTTTAAAATGTATGAGCATTCCTTTTATTGTTATTATTCTGTTTTCATAATTATCCTGTTGAGAACAGTGGAAAATGGAATTTGAGTTTCACTTGTTCCAAGTTAGTCTTTAGCTGGTCATTGCAGTGGAAGGAATATAGCTAGCTATATTTAGTATGAGCATTAAGAGGATATTGATGCTATTTAACCAGCTGTTTACATGAAATGCTTGGGAATTTTTTTTTCATTTTTCAATGGACATCAATAAAGTATTGCAGAATGTAAATGAATCAAGTAAGATGACTTAGGTTTTAAGCTGGACTTTAAAAAATGCTTACCTTTTATATAAATGTGGTCAATGAAGATTGGCTCATATTGTGATTTTATCTGTGCCCTTTCCCTTTCAGATTGGGAGGGTGACCCTGAAATTAACTGGAGATTTTCCTGGCTTGATCATTTTTCTAATACCCTCAAAATACAATTTCATTGTTTTGGTAAATTATTTTGACCCATTTGACTCTATGACTTTGGTACTTCTACCATGTACCATTAGAGAATAGATTTTAGTGTATTTATTTTTTTTTATTGCTTTAGATATGTATATTTATACTGAATTCTGAAGTGGGTTTCTAAAATGGTTGATGAAAATTGAACAGCTTCTGATCTGGGGCTGAATTCTTTATTTTAGATATTGGAGTAATTTTATGTGATAAATGTTATTATTTAGTGTGATAATTCACTTTTTTTATTTAATTTTTTTTTTTTTTTTTTTTTAAGAGGCAGAGTCTAGCTATTTAGCCCAGATCAGACTTGAATTCCTGGCTCAAACGATTCTCCCACCTCAGCCTTCTGAGTAGTTAGGATTATAGACACATACTCCTGCACCCAGCAACACTGAAATTTTTATCACTCAGTTTTGTCTGTGTAAATGACAAAGCAAAATGATTATCATTTTTTGTTTTAAGGCTGCTTCTCCTAAACTCTTATAAAACTCTTCTCCTGTACTCCTTCAAGTAAATATCGAATACTTACATTGTTGTTTATACCAGCCAAACATAGCTATAGTTGTAAAGACTGATTTTTTCCTCAATAAATACCAACACAAATTAGAGTGGATTTTGGAAGTCATGTGCAGTATACCTGCAGTAACTCTGTCACTCTAAGATAACTGGACTCATAGTTTCATAAGGAAATGTTTAGTTATTTTTGCTAATTTGTTCTAATAAGGTAGCTGTCACAAATATGTGTTGCAATGCTATTTTTTTCTACGTCATGAATTAATATACTAGGAATATTTTAATAAGGCAAATATATGTATATTCTTTATCTTAAAATTAAATTTTAAATGAAGGCAATATGAGAAACATATTGAGTTTTAAAACTAATTTCATTTTTCTTTTTCTATGTATTTGTTAATAGAAAACAAAAATGAACTTTTATTCTTTTTTCAAACTTATTTGTATTTAGAAAAAATTAATGCAAATAAAAAAAGCATTATCTCAATCTGTGGAATAAGCTTTTAGTGGTAAACACAAATGTATTAAATATATTGTTTCAATCATTAGATATATTTAGACGTTAAGTTACCAAATCCTTGATAATGTCCTTATTAGCATAATAAATGTAAAAGACTGCAGAGAATCCTCTTTTACCAAAAGCACTTTAAGAAAAATCTAGTATTTTATAGAATCAGTGAAATAAGATTAAATGGTGTTTTGATTTCTAAAAATTCATTGATTGCTTTGAATCCATTTATTTGCTTTTGCTTTTTATTCTTGGCCATAATGGTTAAGACACTGACAAGTCATTTATGGTAGAAGCTTATCAGAGCAGGATCTCTTCTCTGGACCGAGGATAACTACCATCTGAATTCGGGCCCCTGGCTTTGTGGATTTTGAGAGAATTTTTGTTTCCAGACATTTCAGAAAATCCCTGCCCATTCATTAGCTTCAAAATATCTAGTATTCAACAAAAATTAGGCATGCCAGGAAACAAAAAAGTATGGCCCATATACAGGAAAAATAACAATTAGTAGTATCTGTCCTTAGGGGGCCAGACATTGGACCTATTAAACAAAGAAGAAAATGTAGATAAGTCGAACTTTACTAAAATTAAAAACTTTTGTTCATCAAAGAATACTATAAAGAAAATGAAAAGATAAACCACAGGATTGGAGAAAATCATCTGCAAGTCATATATCTGACAGGGGTCTAGTATCCCGAATGTAAAGCACTCTTATGACTTAATAAAAAGACAGCTTAACCCAACCCCAAATCCTACAATTCAATAGCAAGAAAACATGTAAGCCAGATATCAAAGGACCTGAAAAGACTTTTCTTCAAGGACGACATAAAAATAGCCAACAGGTATATGAAAGGTTCTCAGATTCATAAAAAAAATTAAGGAAATGCAAGTAAAAGCTGCTATATCACCTTACATCTATCAGCTATTAGGATAGATGTTACAAGTTGAATATCACTTATCCAAAATGCTTGAGGGACCAGGATTGTTTCATATTTTGGATTTTTGTGGATTTTGGAATATTTGCATTATACTTTTCAGTTGAGCATTCAAAATCTGAAATGCAAAATGCTCCAATGAGCATTTCCTTTTAGTGTTATGTTGGCATTCAAAAATTTTTGGATTTTGGAGCATTTTGGGTTTGGGATTTTTAGATTTGGGATGCTCAATGTATATAAAAAAGACAAAAGATAACAAGTGTTGGCAAGAGTGTTAAGAAAAGGAAACACATGTACACTTTTGGTAGGAACTTAGAATGGAGCAGCCATTATGAAAAACAGTATAGATACTCCTAACGAAGTTAAAAATAGAATTACCATATGACCCCAGCAATCCCTTTTCTGGGTATATACTCAAAAGAGATGACATCAGCTCATAAAACTATCTGCACTCCCATGTTGATTGCAGCATTATTCACAATAGCTGAGATGTGGAAACAATCTAGGGGTTTGTCAGTGGACAAATAGGTAAAAAAGCTGTAGCATATATGTACAATGAAATATTACTTAGCTGTTAAAAGGGAGGAGATCCTGCTATTTGCCAAATAAGTCAGACACAGAAAGAAGAATATTACATAATCTCATTTATATGAGGCATCTTTTAAAACAAAGTGAAATATACAGAGATAGAGAATAAAACATTGCCATACTGGGAAAAAATGGGTAGCTATAGGAGACGATGGATATGTTCATTTGTTTCGTAATAATAACCATTTTACTACATATCCGTATCTCATGACATCATGTTGTATGTCTTAAATATACACAGTAAACTTTAGTTTTTAAAAAACAGGCAAAGGACCTGAATAGACACGTCTCTAAATAAGATATACAAATGGCCAGTGGTGTAAGAAAAGATGCTTGGTGTCATTAGCGATTAGGGAAATATAAATCAAAACCATATTGAGATATCATTTCACACCCTCTAGGATGGCTATAATTTTTTTAAAGGCAGGAAGTTGTTTAGCAAGGTTGTGGAAAACTGGAACCTTTGTATATTACTGTTGGGAATTTTAGATGATGTAGTTACTGTGGAAAACTGGTTTTGACAGTTCCTCAGAAAGTTAAGAGTTACTGTATGGCCCAACAGTTCCACTCCTAGTTAAATGCTCAAAAGAATTAAAAACATGCCCATATAACCGTTTGTATATAAATGTTCACAGGAACATTATTGATAATATTCAAAAAATGAAAACAACCTAAATATCTATCAACTGGTGAATGGACAAACAAAATATGGCCTCTCCAAACATGGGGATATTACTCAATTATTAAAAAGACAGTGAAAATCCTAAAGTCTCTATCCTTCCTTAACACATGAGAAAGATTTTGGTTGCCATTGAAATGAAAAACTAAAATGAAAACTTATTTCAAAGACCTTTATAAATCTGAGGACTCCAGTTTGAGAAACATTTTTTATGGAAATTAGCTAGTTCAGAGCTTTATCATGTTTTTCCTGTGTGATGCCCTTTATACAACTATTAACTTGGGGAGGTTTAGCTTTTAGAGTGTCCTTCTCATGTACACGTACACACACACACACACACACACACACACACACACACACACAGACACACACACTTCTTTGTGCTCATTGACTGCTAAGCATTTTAAAGTATATTATTAGAAATGTTTATTAACTAATTGATGGGTTTTTTAAAATTATGCCGTTCTCAGCTAAATCCAAGAAATGTATGACAGATTTCTTGTGTAGAAATTTTAAAATCAGCTGAATTATAAGGCACTGTTCTATTTCTTCAGCCTTCACCTATTTAGTTTAGTCTGGTACATTTGAACAGAGATAGAGTTTCTAGTTCCTAAAACTACTATCTAGAGATTGCATAGGATTGGGTATAATTTAGCAATTCTTTTTAAATCAACAGGGTACTTTTACTTAGAAACTTTACCTCTTTTTAAAGGGCGATATGCAAATTGGTTTCCTGAAACCAAATTTTCTTTTCTTAATGGTCCTTATTTAAGTATCCTAACTGCCAAATGTAGAGCCATTCTACATAAATACAACTGTAATAGTTTTTCCTCATCGGAAGTTTTACATTGCTCTGTGTATTGTGTTTTGTAAACAGAAAGCAGTTAATTCCAGAATCATACTATCAGCAAATTGTGGGTGAGTCTCA
Source organism: Saimiri boliviensis (assembly GCF_048565385.1). Lineage (NCBI taxonomy): Eukaryota > Metazoa > Chordata > Mammalia > Primates > Cebidae > Saimiri > Saimiri boliviensis. The sequence continues at coordinate 24,154,883 of NC_133449.1, forward strand.
TAGCTCTTCAGCTCTTGGCTCTTATTTCAGTAGGCCAGCCTGTCTGGCTGCTGTTGAGTTGTTTGTTGTTGTCTCTCCCCAGCCCCAGAATCTCAGACATAGCAGTTGTAAATCTCCAGCCAGTAGTCCAAGGGTAGCACAGTATGGGAATATTGCTTTAGATCCAGATTTACTTATTACTGAAAATTATTCAATCTATGAGATTATATTATTCAGATCATATAACTGCAGCATGGCTTGGGTCTGCAGTACTATGAAGTATCACAGGTTTTGTGTTTTTTTTTTTTTTTTTTACAAACTAATAGATCTTTACTTTTTCAAAATTAGAAGAAACATTTCCTAATTTCTAGGCCAAGAAGGCAGTTTGCTGTTTTTTTCCCATTGAAAGTAAGACAGTAAGGATTTCAAGAAAGTTCATGTTTCTCAATTATAAGAAATAATTTCAAAGATTTTAAAAATATTTTGGGAAATATTTAACCGTAAAAACTTAACTATCTTTGTTTTAGAAATGTCAACTGTCATATTAGTAAGATAGGTTAATTTTTTTTAAGTTCATCACCTATTTATTTAGCTTCTCTATCTTTTAGGTATTTTGTTAAATATTAAATATACAATAAAAATATCTATAACTGGCTTTGAGTTCACAATCCCAAAAGGGAAACAAAAGAATTATATCTTATAGCACATTATAATAAAAAACATATGCCCAGGATTATTTTGAGAACAAGTAGAATTTCAGATGGGTAAAGTTTTACATGGACGTAACCTAATTTCATCAGAGGCGGAAAAGATGGCCAGCTAAGGAAACAAAAAGGGCCACCTGAACATGAAGCACGTGTTAGCTAACTCTTTGCTTTTGAATCTGGGCAAATCCTAAAGTCTTATCTTTCAACTTCCTTGTTCAGCATTTTCTTCTCTCCTTTGTTTCTACTTTTGTAGAAGAGTTTAGAATTGATGCTTCATTATTATAAATTTATTGCATTATTTCATTTTTATATTACTGAAATTAAATGACTTCTTTACTTATATGATATTTGGTTAACCTTTTTTATGCTCTGTGAATCTCCGCAGGAAAAGAAGGTATATATTTTGTTCCAGTAACACAGTGAACCAATTACATTTATTTTGTGTTTGAGTTTTAGAGTGGATGGTAACAAAACCATTGTTGGTCTCTTGACTTTCTTGTTGCAAGTCTGGTGTATTTGCCTTGCGTTGGGGTTGTTCACCTTAAACTGTAAATTTTGCAAAGGCTAACTAGGTTTCTGTATTTTCCTTATTGTGTGTTCCTTCCTCTCCAGTCACCCCCATGGAAGGTTTAATACATTGTTTTTAAAGATATTAATGTGTAATGTAGTTCCTCTCATTTATCATTAGTAGAAATCTGAAATTTAAAAGGGTGTCATATTTTATACATGTTTAATTTGCGGTGACAGTGGGATACCCAAATGGAAATGTCCAATTTACAAGTGGACATTCAGATACCAAATTACTGAGATGAGAAAGATTGTATTTATCCTTCAGAGGAAGTCTTAGAATATAAGTCAAATCCTGTCGTCCTTCTGTTGTTAATCCTCCAGTGACTGCCTCAGTCACTGGGACTTAAAGTCCTTACAATGACTTTAAAGGCCTTACATGGTATACCCTCCCATTATCTCTCTGACCTCATTGCCTACTCCCCCATTCCGCAGTTCTAGCCATGCTCACCTCTTTCATGTTTCTCAAAAAGCAGTTATGCTCCTGCCTTAAGGCCCTTCTACCTCCCCCTGCCAGAAGCACATTTCCTCCATATATCATTCTGTTGGCGCTCTCCCTTACCTCCTTCTTACCTTGGCTCATATCTCTCACTTTTTCAGTGAGTCCTTTCCTAACTATCTTACTTGCTTCCCTTCCACTTCCACATAATTAAGCCTCTATTTTTTGCCTTATTTTTCTCCATAGGGCTCAACACCTTTTAATATACTATAAAATTTCCTTTTTCATTTTATGTATTGTCATCTCCCTCACAATAGAATGAAACTTTATTAGGACAGTGATTTTGTAAATTTTACTCATGGCTGTATCCCTAGTGCCTAGAACAGAGATTGGCATATGGTAAGAGCTCAGTAAACATTTGTGGCTAATTTAAATTGGTCTGCTCCCACACTGAGATCAATTTAAAGTTTTTTAGCTAATATTTACCTTTTTGTCTAATATTTAACTTTGCTGAGAACATGAGATATTACCAAGGTTTTTAAAGTCTTTTCTTGAGGTTGAAGCTAAAGTTAACATATATAATCTATATGCTTATATATATATATATACAAATGATATATATAACTTTATATGTAGATTACATTGTAATACATAATACATGGCATATATAATCTATGAACACTTGATTGGACCGTCATTTAGTAACTCATTCACCAGATTCTGTAATAGACTCACACAATAAGTGAGAGCTGATGCAAACTTTATATATTATGTTTACGAGGTTGGATATTGTCCTATGGATAATGAGGATTTAATAGACCTACACTTGGTAGCCTACTCCTGTGGGTCTACAGAGGATAAACTTAAGGAGGATAAGACTGGAAACAGGGAGAAGCTATTTGGGAAGCTATTTTAGTAGTCCACTAAGAGTTAAATGAAAACCTGAATTGAAATATTGGTAAAGGAGAATATGAAAAGGGATGGATTTTGGAAATACTTGAGAAGTAAAAACTGACAAACCTTAGTGTTTGCTTGCATGCAAGATATGAGAGAAGAGGCTAGAATGACTGCAGTGTACCAACTGAGACAAAAAATACATGAGTAGAAAATAGGTTTAGAGAGAGACTTTGCCCAAGGTCAGACAGGTAGTGTTTAATCCAGGACTTGAACAAGGTTTTTCTGGCCCCAAAACCCTGGGGTTTTTTTGTTTGTTTGTTTTTACTTTTATTGCTATTTTTAATTGATGCATAATAATTGAACATATTTATGGAGTACAGTGTGATATTTTGATACATGTATACAATATGTAATGATCATATCAGAGTAATTAGCATGTCCATCACCTCAATCATTTTTCTTTTCTTCATGTTGGGAACATTCAAAATCTACTCTTTTAGCTATTTGAAAATAAATTTTTGTTATTTATATTTACCTACAATGCTATGGAACACTAGAACTGATTCCTCATATTTAGCTGTACTTTTGGATCTGTTAAACAGCCTCTGGCTATCTTCTCCTCCCTGCATCCTTCCCAGCCTGTAGTAACCACTATTCTACTGTCGACTTCTATGAGATTAACTTCTTGAGTTTACATGTGAGTCAGAGTATGCAATAAATTTGTTCCCCTATGCTAGGCTTATTCCACTTAGCATAAGCCCTCCAAGTTTGTCCATGTTTCCATCAATGACAAGATTTCATTCTTTTTTGTGGCTATATGGTATTCCATTGTGTATATATACCACATTTTCTTTATCCATATATCCATTGATGGACACTTAGGTTGATTTCATATCTTGACTTATTGTGAATACTGCCATGTAAATATTGGAGTGCACGTATCTCTCCAACATATTGATTTCATTTCCTTTGGCTATGTACATATTTTTAGGATTTCTGTATCAGATATATAGTAGTTCTATTTTTAGTTTTTTTGAAGAACCTCCATGCTGTTTTTCAAATGGCTACACTAATTTACATTCCTACTAAAAATGTGTAAGATTTCCCTTTTCTCCTCATTTCTTCCCAGCATGGCAGCCCATCCTTTTAACTACCATGTTGCAGTAGGCAAATCTAGTTGATTCCTTATCAGGGAAATGAGACCTTGAAAATGACATTTAAGCAGGGATGCTTTTGCTGCTGTTTATAGGACAGATTAGAAGTGAGAATGACAGGAATTGAGAAGCAAGATTAAAGGATCTGGCATTAATCTAGAATTAGGTATTTGGTTCCAAACAAGGATTATAACTGTATCTGGGAATGAAGAAGGAGGAGACAATCTTGTCAAGGAAAAATCAGCAGGATTTGGATTCCAGTTAGAAATGAGTAAAAAAGAATAATAAAAAATGATAAGATTGTAATCGTAGAAGCTGGAATTTTTCATAAATAGCACTTCTAATATGGAGAAATTGAAAATGTGCCATTTTTGGTTGCGTGAAATAATAAGTTTTTGATTAAAATTTTAGGAATTATTTGTGCACCAAAAAGATATGACAGTCACTGGTCTTCAGAAAAGGGCTAGAAGCAGAGTCAGTTTTAGGGAAAAAGGTTTACTTAGACATACCAATTAAAGCTATGTGAGAGATTCTCAACATAATAAAGTTTCTCAGCATGGCTGCTAACATACAGTGCTGTCGTTTAATAATTTAGAACGTTAGGAAAAGCTAAAGTTTCGCCCATTTAACAAGAATTGTCTTTCCTTTTATGAGGATAGATGAAGTAAAAGAGAACGGTGAAGTATGTTGTTTGGCACTAATAAAATCCAAACGGTAGTGATGATTGTAAGACAAAGGATAGGGTTCTGAGTTTCATTAGGGATTATATGGAGAATAATGGTTGATGAGGGACAGATCAGCAGGGATCTTTAAGTGCAGTTGCTAACTGGTACAACATGTGAGAAACCTGGCTGGCATGCTAGGGGGAATGACTTTGTGTTCTCTGGCATCTATACCAAGGTCCTAACATAGACTAAACATTTGATCTTTGTTGCCTGACTACGTAAACAAAAGGTTAGGAGTATAGAACTCAAAGCGTAAAGTACAATTCAAAATCTAAATCTAGTTTATCACTTTAACTTAATTCTATATGTATTATTTATCTATAAATATAAAATCCCAAACGTTATGAGTAAAAGTTATTTTAAATTCTTTTGAAAAGCAGGTTCTAAATAATAAATGCAAAGAATAATTTATCTGACTCCAGTTCAACATTCAGCTTTTACATTTACACATAAAAATGATTTTTTTTCTCTTTGGAAAAAAATCTCAGTATCTGTTTAATTATTCTAACCACGTTTTCATCCTACTTGGTTGTAACAGTTTCACAAAGGATTATTAATTTTATTTTACAGATATAGGAAAGGAAATATAGAAACACTATCTGATGACCTCTGTACTTTTATATAGATACTAATGTTTTTATGATGGCTGTAATTATCTATGCATTAAAATAGCACAATTTTTAGAAATTTTCTAACATAGGGGAGCTTCCCTACCTTTATTTGGTTGGAGAGGTCATAAGGGTAGATTTCTTACTGTTGTTCTTCCTGTTTAGGTGTGAAGTTTTTCAACATGAGTGGCCTCGGGGACAGTTCATCCGACCCTGCTAACCCAGACTCACATAAGAGGAAAGGATCGCCATGTGACACACTGGCATCAAGGTAGGAACACTCTTCTTAGTCTATTTTCGGTAGAGCTGCTTTATTACTTTCACTGCCACTTCACAGCTTTTGTTTAATCTACCCCAAGTTTAGTGTCTTTCTTTGAGTACTTCATACTCACCATGTTCTCTTCCTTCCCCCAGGGTCTTTGCACATGCTTCTCCCTCTATTCAGTATCCAGCCTACTTCCTCTTGATTTCCTTTAGTTAACACCTACTCATCCTTCAGATGCCAGCTTAGTCATTACATCCTTAAAGGGAGCCTTCTCTTCCTTCCATAACTGTTAGATCAACTTACTTCATTCATGTATCTGTCTCAGATGTTTTCATAGTCATGATCCATAATTGCAGATTTTTACTAGTTTGTGTGATTATTTCATGAATTCCTCCTGGCTTCTCCGATAGACTCTGAGCTGCCATTTGGTAAGGAACCTTGCCCATTCTTGTTCATCATTGTATCCTTAGTTCCTAGCACAGTGTGTGGCTTATATGTAAAGATTTGTCAAATGAATATATAAATCTATTATACATCTTTCATTGCTGTCATAGAACATTATGGCATTAGTGGAACTAAGAAATACCGGGATTTTAAAAAATTATTATTGTGTAGTTAAATATTTGGATTATTATAAGAAATATAACCACCTTGAATGAGCTAAAAGAGAACTAATGCTAAGGAGACCCTCACAAAGGCCACTTAGAGAAGAAACCTCAAATGCCATACAGATTTAAATATGCATAGTTACATTCAGTCCTATTAACTTTTGATTAGTATTGCATTAACATGAATATACCACATTTGAAAAATATGTTTTTCTACAAATATATTCCCTAGGTACTCATTTAACATTCGATTTAAAAAGAGCAGCTAGCTTCCTACCTGAGAGCAACTTCCTACAATGAGTGGAGATTTTACTCCATTCATCTTCCAGAATTTAGAGGAAAGTGTTTCAGACTCCACACTATTGACATTTTGAGTCAGATAATTTTTGTTATAGGGGAGCTGTCCTGTATTTTGTAGGATGTTTAGCAGTAGCCCTGCTTCTACACACCACATGTCAGTAGCATCTTAGTTGTAACAACCAAAAATGTCTGTAGACATTGCCAAATGTCCCCTGGGGCCAGGGAAAACAAAGTCACCTCTAGTTGATAATCACTCATCTAGAGAGTAAAGCTACAGAAGACTCGTCTGTCTTTGAATTACATGCTTCTTTCTCATGGGAGGGAAGAAGAGAGGATTTTAACAGGAGAACGCCAGGGCTCCAGGCTCGAGAAAGGGAAGTGACCATTTCTCTGACTCAGTTCAGAGAACTGTTAGAGAGAGACAATAATCTGAGTACTCATAATCGCAAATAAGTGTCCAGATGCAGGGAGGAATGTTGAGATCAAGATACAATCTAGAAATGTGCTGTCAAAAATTAATGCTCTTGTTAATATCTGTATATAAAGTCAGTCCTTAAAGGAAAAGATAAGAATAAATAAACCATCTTTTGCATTTTTTTTTTCTTTTTGAGAGACAGAGTTTCACTACATCTCCAGGCAGAAGTGCAGTGGCGCGATCAATCTCGGCTTACTGCAACCTCTGCCTTCCGGGTTCAAGCGATTCTCCCGTCTCAGCCTCCCAAGTAGCTGGGGTATAGGCATGTGCCACCACACCCAGCTAATTTTTTGTATTTTTAGTAGAGATGGGGTTTCATCATTTTACGCAGGATGGTCTCGATCTCCTGACCTCGTGATCTGCCCGCTTCTGCCTCCTAAAGTGCTGGCATCACAGGTTTGAGCCACTGCACCTGGCCACATTTTATTTTTTATTTGGGGAAATTTTTTAAATATATAAAAGAATATAGACTGAGAAACTATATATAGCCAACACAATGTAATTGATACTGTTTTATCATATCACTGTATTTTGTTAATATTTGATCATATTTGTATAATCCTGTTTAAATAAAAGTAATATATTAACAAATGAATTGTTTTGCTTGTAGTAAATTTCTCCAATCTATTTTAAATAGTTATATATACACACAAAGATATCTTTGAGCCATATAGAATATTTATTAAATTTACATAATTTATATAATACTATATATTTTCTATGCTATACTTTTTTCAACATGGATTTTGAGATTTAAATATGCATAGACGTATTCAGTCCTATTATTAACTTTTGATTAGTATTGCATTACATGAATATATCACATTTGAAAAATATATTTTTCTACAAATACATTCCCTAGAGATAAACAGCCTGTTATAAATTTTCAGTGTCACAGCCAGCCCTGCAGCAAACATCCTCACACGTATCTCCTATTTTTATACATAGGAGTTTCTTTGGCTAGGCACAGTGGTTCACTCCTGTAATCCCAGCACTTTGGGAGGCCAAGGCAGGTGGATCACCTTAGGTCAGGAGTTTGAGACCAGCCTGGCCAACATGGTAAAAACCCATCTCTATTAAAAAAAAAAAAAAAAAAGACCAGATGTCATGGTGGGCACCTATAATCCCAGCTATTCAGGATGCTGAGGCAGGAGAATTACTTGAACCCTGGAGGAGGAGGTTGCAATGAGCCAAGATTGCACCACTGCACTCTGGCCTGGCCAACAAGAGCAAAACTCCATCTCAAAAAAACACAAAGTTTCTTTAATATCTATGTAAATTTTTATGTTTACTAGGTAAGTACCACATTGTTTTTCAAATAACAGGCATTGAGAATTCCTCTTTTCCCACATTCTTACTAATACTATTCTCTTCTCATTTTAACACTTTGCCAATCTAATGGGTGTGGGGTTATAGTTTTAAGGGCATTTCCATGATAATTAGATAAATTGATCATCTTTTTTTGGTCTTTTACTCATTTATATTTTTCTCCTTTGTGAATTTCTTGGTTGTATCTTTTGCTTATGTTCCTGCTGTGTTGTTTGTTCTTTTCTTTTTAATTTCTAAGACTTATTTAAAATTTTCTACTTACTAACCTTTTCTTGCTTATAATTGATACAAGTATCTTTTTCCAACCTGTTGGTTAACGTTAATAATGATGTCTGTTGACATACAAAGCCTTAGGTTTTCATGTGTCGAGTGTTTTAGGGTCTTGTTTAATGATTTTTCTTCTACTCTAAGGCTTTAAATACATTTTTGTATGTTTTCTTCTAATGCACATTTAGGGTTTTGATTACTCTGTAATTTATTTTTGCTCATGGTGTAATGTAAGGACCTAATTTATTTATTGTGTTTCCAGTTATCAGTAATAACATTACCCTTGACTGGTTTTGCTGTTACCTTTTATTATAATTCAAGTTTCTGTATATATAGAGATCTGGTTCTGAGCTTTTTTTTTTTTTTTTTTTTTGAGACAGAGTTTCGCTCTTGTTACCCAGGCTGGAGTGCAATGGCACGATCTCAGCTCACTGCAACCTCCGCCTCCTGGGTTCAGGCAGTTCTCCTGCCTCAGCCTCCTGAGTAGCTGGGATCACAGGCACGCACCACCATGCCCAGCTAATTTTTTTGTATTTTTCATAGAGACGGGGTTTCACCATGTTGACCAGGATGGTCTCGATCTCTTGACCTTGTGATCCACCCGCCTCGGCCTCCCAAAGTGCTGGGATTACAGGCTTGAGCCACCGCGCCCAGCCTGAGCTTTCTTATGATACTTGCCTTGATATGTGATGGAGCAAGTCATTCTTCTTTGTTATTCTTCAAATTCATCCATTGTGCTGAATCTTCTTATGTGTTTTATCGGTTTATCTGTAGATGCTCTTTGGTGTTTTTGTGTACATAACATCATTACAAATATAAAAGTTTCACATCTTTTTCTCTTCTTTAGATATCTTAAAGATAATAATCTTCATATTTGCTTTAAAAATACTTGAAAGTACCATCTCCTTGAGGTTTATAACTGAAATATGGGCTTCAGCTTTAACAAAATGATGTGTAATTTTGAAACTGAGTTTATATATGATACCACCTTGTAATGTCTCTGTCCTTACAAACATATATGAATTCATTAATCATAAAGAGCATCTGTTAGATGTTGTACTGGACCGAGCATAGAAAGTCAACACCAAGACAAAATTATGCCAGTTGCAGGGTTGATTGCCGGTGGCCATGGAGGACTCGCGTTTTTCCAACCCGTGGCCCCGAAAGGAGGGTGACAAGACCTTTTTATGCCCACCTTTGGGGTTGAGAGTGTGAGGCGGGGGTGGAGGTGAAGGGATTCAGACATTCTGAGGGACAGGGGATTCCGTAAATCACTTCCCGGGCAGGGAGGAGGGTGCGGGTCTCCAGACATTCCGAGGGCTGGAGGACTTGTTGTCACTTTGTTACCTAAGTGGCTTACAGAAGTCAAGATAAGCGTTAGTTTGTACATTGACTGAATTAAGGTAGAAATAACAGATCTTAGTCACTTATTACAAGTTGCAGGAGCCAGGATGGAATTAGATTGAGCTGCTTGTCCTGGTCATTACTGGTAAGCAAAGGCTAGCAATTCTGGCAGTTACTGATAAGAGAAGGTGATCAGCTTTCCTGGGCATTTTGCAGAGCAAACTAGCAGTTTTATTTACAGACACCAAGGCCAGCAGTTATTGTGAGGAGAATGGGGCAGCCGTTAGAACTTACCTTAAAAACAGCTTTTACTTTTATAAAATGGCGTTGCTTAGGTTCTAACTTTAGGCTAGCTATGTTACATTAGACATCAGGGTATTACAAGTATTGTACACAGATCCTTGGACAGGAGAGTTTCTCAGCAACTGTTTGGTGGGCTGAGATACCTCATATCTCCCTTCTGCTACCTCTTCTCCATTCATTCATTTTTCTAGAAGGAGGATTAAAACGTTAATCTCAAAATTATAGGTACCTGTGTTTATACTTGTTTAACATTTTCAGTTCAACTCAAGTACATATTAAGTGCCTATTCTTCAGCCAGCATCATTTGCTTGATGTTTTAAGGATACAAGAGAGGGTGGGCGTGGTGGCTCACACCTGTAATCCCAGCACTTTGGGAGGCTGAGGCAGGTGGATCACAAGGTCAGGAGTTGAGACCAGCCTGGCCAACATGGTAAAACCACATCTCTACTAAAAAAATAAAAAAGTTAGCCGAGCATGGTGGCATGCACCTATAATCACAGCTATATGGGAGGCTGAGGCAGGAAAACTGCTTGAAGCTGGAGGTGGAGGTTGCAGTGAGCCAAGATCACGCCACTGCACTCCAGCCTAGGCGACAGAATGAGGCTTCATTTCTGTCTTTAGGGAGCTTACAAATCTGGTCATGCTACTCATTCTTCTTAAACCCTTCTGGGCTCCTCATTTCCCTGAAAATAAATAATTATAATAAAAATGATAATAGATAACATTTACTGAGCTAAAAGCATATGCCAGGAACTCTGCCAAGCATTTTACATGTATCCTCTTTTTTAATACAAAACCCTGGGAAGTAATGTCATTATCCCAGTTTTACAGATAAGGAAATTGAAGCTTAGAAAAGTTAACTTGCCACTAAGTGACTTGTCCAAGATTGTATGGCTAGTAAATGACAGGAAGCTTGGGCCTGTGCCTTTTTGTTGTTGTTATTAAGAAACAGGATCTCATTCTATTGCCCAGGCAAGAGTAGAGCAGCACAATCATAGCTCACTACAACTTCCAACTCCTGGTCTCAAGCAATCCTCCCACCTCAGCCTCTGAAGTAGCTGGAACTACAGGCTCACACCATCACTCCTGGCTAATTTTTTTTTTTTTTTTTTTTTTGAGACGGAGTTTCGCTCTTGTTACCCAGGCTGGAGTGCAATGGCGCAATCTCGGCTCACCGCAACCTCTGCCTCCTGGGTTCAGGCAATTCTCCTGCCTCAGCCTCCTGAGTATCTGGGATTACAGGCATGCACCACCATGCCCAGCTAATTTTTTGTATTTTTAGTAGAGACGGGGTTTCACCATGTTGACCAGGATGGTCTCGATCTCTTGACCTCGTGATCTACCTGCCTCGGCCTCCCAAAGTGCTGGGATTACAGGCGTGAGCCACTGCACCCGGCCTTTTTTTTTTTTTTTTTAAGAGACAGGGTCTTGTTGTATTACCGAGGCTGGTCTTGAACTCCTAGCCTCAAGCTATCCTCCTGCCTCTGTCTCTCAAAGTTCTGGGATTACAGGTGTGAGCTGCTGTACCCAGCTGAACCTGTGCTTTTAAGCAGTATACCATGCTTTTTATCATGGCATGCAAGATCCCTTGGGATCTGATCTTGACCACATCACTTGCCCTTGTCTCTTATCATCTGTAGTTTAGCTATACTGAACCACTTGTAGGTTCTTTATCTTGGTATTTTCACTCTTACTTTATACCTTTGAAAAAGTTGTGTTTTTTTTCCTTTCAGAAAACCAGCCTCTCCCTACCACTAAGTTCATGCATCTCATTTTCTAGGTCTAGAGATGTATACTTTTGTAGTGTTCTAGTCTTGTCGAATAGTATTATAATGGCCTGTTTTCTTTGTTTTCTAAATAATTGGGAGCTACATCTTATTTATTTGTTTATAATGATTTTTATTGCTGCTTATGAAACAAAGAGATACTTGTGACCAATTTTTCGTATTATATTAGTTTGATAATAACAAAGTTTCAAAGTCATGCTTCACTGTCTTTATATGTGTCACAAAACAAATTGCCTGATGACTTCGCTAAATGAACCAGGGCTAATGACTGGAAAGCAAAAATGAATCATAGTCATTCAATACATTTGGTATACTTTTTTTAAAAAAGTGCTACCTGTACTGTATGCACTGTTATTCCTTGTTCTCATTATTTTTCTTTAAAATAAATTGTTTGATTTTGTTTATTGCATTTATGGGAACTTATAAATAGTTTTTTAAATATTTCTTTTAGGACACAGCTGTACACAGAATACATTGTTCACTGCACCTTCATTTCTGATTATTATTAGCCTTCTTATTTTGCTTTTGAATGGATACTTTTTTGATGAGGATCAACGAATGGTTTAATCATTATAAGAAATAAGAGGTTATCAGATTTCTGATTATAACTTATTTGAATTCTGGTATTGTGTTCCCTGCTTAATTTATAACCGTTATTTGTAAATTTAGATTTTTCTATTTCAAGAAGTTATTCATAATATAAAGTAGTTCCAAATCCAACTAACGTATTTATTATGTTTACTTTTAATATCTAGTAATTGTTATTTGAAATATTCAAGGTATATATATGATTGGAGAAATACATCTGTTATAGCAGTCAATTTACTTTATATATTTTAGCCAGAATTGTTTTCTAAACTTTGGTATTTTGTAGTATCTGCTTTTTAGATGTGAATTTATGTCACTTTCTAAATCTAGTTTTATATTTTCAATAAAAATAAAGATCTTACTAAATGTGTAAACATTAGATATTTGATCAGAGAAGGAAATATGGTGATACAAATGTACACTAACTGGATTTTCTTTGTGTAACAGCACTGAAAAGAGGCGCAGGGAGCAAGAAAATAAATATTTAGAAGAACTAGCTGAGTTACTGTCTGCCAACATTAGTGACATTGACAGCTTGAGTGTAAAACCAGACAAATGCAAGATTTTGAAGAAAACAGTAGATCAGATACAGCTAATGAAGAGAATGGAACAAGGTAAAAAAAATGGCTGTGTGCTTTGTTATTAAGACATTTATAATACATGATTTTACTTTTTTATTATTAAGAAATTACATTGAACATTATAATTTTATATAGAAGTGTCTTTAAGATCCTTTTTATTTTAGAGAGTGAACCTGAGAATCTTCTTGTTGAAATGTCTTAATAAGTTAACTCAAAACCTGGTTGTTTTAGGAGATTATGGACTCAATATCATAGGGGATTGAGTCAGAAGACACAAGTTGTGGAGTTTGGCCTGAGGCCCTCACATAGAGTTCTTTAGGACAGTGAGAGTTCTTTTCTTTTTTTTTTTTTTAATTTTTTTTTTTTTTTTTGAGGCAGAATCTCACTCTGTCGCCCAGGTTGGAGTCCAGTGGCACAATCTCGGCTCACTGCAACCTCCACCTCCCAGGTTAAGTGAGTCTCCTGCCTCAGCCTCCCTAGTAGCTGGGATTACAGGCGTCTACCACTATGGCCAGCTAATTTTTGTATTTTTAGTAGAGATGGGGTTTCACCATCTTGGCAAGGCTGGTCTTGAACTCTTGACCTTGTGATCCATCCACCTTGGCCTCCCAAAGCGCTGGGATTACAGACATGAGCCACCATGCCTGGCCAATGGGAGTTCTTTAGGACAGGAACTCTATGAAGGGAAAAATCTCTCCACTTCTTTGAGGAAGTTTATCTCTACCTGGGCTCCTCTCTGAAAAAAAACCTGATTTTTTTTTTTTTGAGAAAGAGTTTCACTCTGTCACCCAGGCTAGAGTGCAGTGGTGTGTAATCTCAGCTCACTGCAACATCTGCCTCCTGGGTTCAAGCGATTCTCCTGCTTTAGCCTCCTGAGTAGCTGGGGTTACAGGTGTGCACCATCATGCCCAGCTAATTTTTGTGAAAGAGACGGGATTTCACAATGTTGGCCAGGCTGGTGTATCTTTAAGGTTCATATTTATACTTCCTATGTTTACTGGGAACCCCATACCATCAAACTTTTTGCTTGCCTACCATAAACAAAGGCAAAGCACTTTAAAGAAACAATCCCACAAGCTGACCCCATGGAAGTGCCACAGAAAAAGTACTTCTGAGGGTGATTTTACACTGCAAAGTTACTTAACATATGAAGAAATAATCTAGAGTAACAGCACAAATAACAGAATGACTGACCCCAGAGAACTTCAGATTATTAGCATTAAAGTTTTATAATTTTAAGTTCTTAGAAGCTGGAAAACAGTGTAGTGACAACTGATTTAGCCAGCAGGAGAAACTGTACTGTAAAACTGCAGAGGGGAGCACCAGCAAGAGGCTCTATGCCACCCTTCCTTGCTTGATCTCAAAACACTAACAGCCTAGCTCATACTCCCTAAATTGAGGGTGGCAGGATTCCTCTGGGTATACTGAGCAGTCAGAGGGCAAAGTCATGTGGGGATGATCCTCAAATGAAAAAATTAGCTCCTTATCTTGCCTCCACTCCTCACATAACTTCCAGCCAACTATTTAATGTGAACAAAAAGCCAGGTATTGGAGGAAAATCTGTAATATAAAAGAGAGCAAACCAATCAAACAAACAGAAAAAAGGGAACTCGGTAAGCAGAGACAAGGCAGGGAGCTGAAGAAAACTTAGAAAGATACCAGTCCTTCGGAGACATAAGGGATGGTATTTCATAATAAAATGAGAATAATTGCTACAAAACGAAACATTCAAAACCAGAAATAGCTTTTGGAACTTAAAAACAGGATGGTTGGAAAAAATTTTACCTCTTTACCTTGTTTCTGCTCTGCCTCGTCACACTCTCTGCACATACCAGTTACAGACACACTCTGCCCCTGATATTTACACTTTGCTGTTCTCTTTGTCTGGAATACTCTCTCTCTAGATATATACATGCTTTATTCACCCCTTTCATGTCCTTGCTCAGATATATCTTTCGAGTGAAGTTGTTCCTAACTAACCTATTTGAAATATTTTAAAAAGCAGGAAACAAAATCTGTACATCTTTTTACACCTTCCTTATTTTCTCTACAGTACTTTTTCTGACATATTACATATTTTATATATTATTTGCCTGCCTGCACTAGAGTTCCACAAGGGCAAGGATTTTTGTTTGTTCATGACTATATCCTCAGTACCTAAAATAGCACTTGGCTGGGCCGGGCACAGTGGCTCAAGCCTGTAATCCCAGCACTTTGGGAGGCCGAGGCAGGTGGATCACGAGGTCAACAGATTGAGACCATCCTGGTCAACATGGTGAAACCCCATCTCTACTAAAAATACAAAGAATTAGCTGGGCATGGTGGCGCATGCCTGTAATTAATCCCAGCTACTCAGGAGGCTGAGGCAGAAGAATTGCCTGAACCCAGGAGGCGGAGGTTGCGGTGAGCTGAAATCATGCCATTGCACTCCAGCCTGGGTAACAAGAGCGAAACTCTGTCTCAAAAAAAAAAAAAAAAAAAAAAAAAATAGCACTTGGCTACATAGTAGGCTTTCAATGCATACTTGTTGAATGAAGGGATGAGATTTGAAGAAATGTCTTAGAAAATAAGCAATGGAAAATGAGAGAAAAAATAAGACACTTACAGGATTAGTTCAGGAAATCTAACATATGATTAATCCCAGAAAAAGAGAATAAAACAAATAGAAGGGAAGAAATGATAAGAGAAATTATACCAAAATAATGTTCTCAGAACTAGAAGAATATTGGTTTCCAGATTGAAAGCCCTCATGTAGTGCCCAGTGCAGTTGTTGAAAAAGAAAGATAAAGAAACTCATACTAATGCACAATTTAGTGACCATTTCAGAACATCAGGGAGAAAAACAAGAGAGAAGAAAAAGCAGGTCTCACACACACTAGATTGCTTTCAGAATAGGTTCACATTTCTCAATAACAGCATTGAAAACTAGGATTCTAGGCCCAGAATTCTGTGTTCATCCAGTTGAAGTTATGAGTGCCAGTTGGCCTGTTCAGACATTCAAAGTCTCAAAGGTATTACCTCCTATTAAACCTGTTTCAGAAATCTCTGTCATATCCAAGATAGTAAAGCTAGAAAGAAGCACAGATCACTCAGGGAAACTACGGAATCTTTTAATCTTAAGAAAGGTAAAAGGAGCCCCAGAATTACAGTTGTGCAGCAGCCTAGAAAATAGCCAGTCACAGTTGGAGCAGGTGGATAGAGGACTTTAGGGCATATTTCCATGGGGCGGGGAGTAGGTGGGGGAAAGCAACACATAAGAGTATCTGCCAGTTGACTGAATCGAGATGAATTTTTCAGCTCTGGAGGGGAGTTTAGGGTTGAATTAAACTACACAAAATCTGAAACAGTATAAGAAATGTAAATTATAACACACACACCTTGGCTCCCTTATAAAGTATGTGACCATAGTAACATAGATATTAAATATTGGTTACCCGAAAAAATTGTTAAGACTATACCGAAAGTATGAGAAGAGGAGTAATTTGTGTAGCAAGTTGGTGTAAGTATGTTAAATTCTTACCTTTCATGATAGCATGATAGATTATGCCTAACATGGACAAAATCAGGTTATAGCAAATTCACGTTACTAAGAAGTATGAAACTTATTAATTAGAATATAGTAGAACAAGTAGAACAACACACCCAAAATACAGTGGTTTTAAACAGATAGTCTAGAAAAGTGTCAGGGATTGACTCCTTCCATCCTTTTTGCTCTGCCATTCCTAGGGTATTGCCATTATCCATGTGGTTAGACATGGCTCCCTTGTCCATGTCCCAGCTGACAAGAAGAAGAAAGAAACAAACAAGAAGGCATGGTTCTTTCCCTTTACGGATAAGACCCAGAAATTGCATGTCACTTCTGTTCACATTCCCTGAGGCCAGAAACTAGTCACATAGCCATTCCTACCTTAGGTTTTTCCTAAAATGTTAAATGTTTTGCACTTCACACAAAAATTATTTAATCTACTTGAACTTGATAGTTTATGTTTGTTAGAACTTGCTTAAAAACAAAAGCCATCCTTACCTTCATGTAATAAAACACATGAAATGATGAAGGAAATGTATCTCAAAATGAGAAACTCCTGCACCATAATAATAATAAGATAACCTAATTAAAAAATAAGCAAAGACCCTGAATAGACATTTCTCCAAAGAAAATGTACAAATGGCCAACAAGCACATGAAAAAGATGCCCTATATCATTAGCCATTAGGGAAATGCAAACTAAAATCATAGTGAGATACCATTTCACACTCACTAAGATGGCTGTAATCAAAAAGACAGATAAGGCTGGGTGCTGTGGCTCATGCCTGTAATCCCAGCATTTTGGGAGGCCAGGGTGAGAAGAGTGCTTGAGCCCAGGAGTTTGAGACAGCCTAGGCAACATAGCGAGGACCTTATCTCTACAAAAATTTAAAAATTAGTCAGGCACAGTGGTACATGCCTATAGTTCCAACTGTTCAGGAGGCTGAGGTGGGAGGATTGCTTCAGCCCAGGAGTTTGAGGTTGCAGTAAACTATGATTGTGTCACTGTACTCCATCCTGGGCAACAAAGTGAGGAGTGTCTTAGGGAGAAAAAAAAGGGGGGTAATAACAAGTGTGGGTGAGAAATTGAAAGCCTCACATACTTCTGATGGGAATGGAAAATGAAGGAGCCACGTTGGAAAACAGTCCAACAGTTTTTCAATTAGAGAGTCTAGAGTTAAACATAGAGCTAGCTATCATATCCAATAATTCCACTTCTAGGTGTATCCCCGAGAGAAATGAAAACACATCCATACAAAAATTTGTACATGAATGTTCACAGCATTATCACAAATGGCTAAAAAGTAGAAACTACCCATATGTCCATCAGCTGATGAACAGATACATAAAAGGTCATATACTCCTATAATGGACTATTATTAGGCAATAAAAAGGAATAAAATACTGATCAATATTTCAACATGGTTGAATCCTGAGAACATTATGCTGAGCCAAAGAAGAAGCCCAATCACATGTGACCACATATTGCATGATTCCATTAATAGGAAATGTCAAGAAAAGGCAAATTCATTAAGATAAAAAATAAGCTGGTCATTGCCTCAGGCTAGGGGTATTGGAAAAATGGGGAGTAACTGGTAATGAGAATGGAGTTTTTGGTGGGTGATGAAAATATTCTAAAATTGATTCTGATGGTAGTTGCACAACTGTGAATATACTAAAAATAATTGAATTGTGTGCTTTAAATAAGTTAATTGTATGTAATATAAATTATAGCTCACAAAAGCCATTATTAAAATATTAAGTGAGATAATGTTTTACACCACAGATCTGCAAAACTTAAAAACTATGATATTGTTTTTCAGTGAGGATGCAGAAAAGCAAAACCAATGTTACAACCTCTTTGGAGAGCAGTTTGTCTTATATTAATACCTAGTAATATAAATTATGCAGACATTACGATCCTACAGTTTCACTTCTAATATTTATCCTGAAGAAACTGTGACACATCTACAAAAGAGGAAATACCGAAAATAGTTTATTATAGCACTGTAGTTATCAAAAGACCTGCCAGTAGGGGAGTAGAAATCAACTGTGGATTACTGTATCAATGTGGTTAAATCTCAAACATGATATTAAGTGAAAAATGTAAGTTGAAAATGTCTGTACGTCCCTTGGTATCTGTAGGGGGTTGGTTCCATGACCTCCCACTGATACTAAAATCTGAGTATGCTCAAATCTCTGATACAAAATGGTGTAGTAGCCGGGGGCAGTGGTGTATGCCTGTAATCTCAGCTACTTGGAAGGCTGAGGCTAGAGGATTGCTTGAGCTTAGGAGTTTGGGGCTAGCCTGGGCAACATAGCAAGATCCCTCTCTCTTAAAAGAAAACAAAACAAAATAAAAAATAAAATAAAATGGCATCATATTTGCATATAATTGGCGCACATCCTCCCATGTACTTTTTTTTTTTTTTTTTTTTTTTTTTTTTTTTTTTTTTTTGAGACAGGATCTCACTCTGTCACCCAAGCTGGAGTGCAGTGGTGTGATCTTGGCTCACTGAAACCTCCACCTCCCAGGTCCAAGCAATTATCATGCCTCAGCCTCCTGAGTAGCTGAGATTACAGATATGTGCTACCACACCCAGCTCATTTTTGTATTTTTAGTAGGAGACAGGATTTCACCATGTTGGCCAGGCTGGTCTTGAACTCCTGACCTCAAATAATCTGCCCGCCTTGGCCTCCCAAAGTGGTGGGATTACAGACATGAGCCACCTCACCCAGCCCATGTACTTTAAATAATCTCTAGATTATCTGTTATAATGCCTCCTACAATGTAAAGGTTATATAAATAGTTTTTATACTGTATTGTTTAGGGAATAATGATGAAAGAAATATATGTGTTCAGTACAGACACAATTTTTTTTCAAATATTTTTGATCCGTGGTCAGAAGAATGTGAAACCCATTAATTTGGAGGGCTAATGGTATACATAACTATACATTCATATAAACTTTAAAACACAAAACAATCATATATTGTTTATGAAATTATACATATGTAGTAAAAGTATAAAAACATGCTTAGAATGATTTTGACAACCTCAGAATAATGGTTATTTCTGAAAAAAGGAGGGAGGGCAGGGCTTTCACTGTATTTGCATCATGTGTTTATTTAAAAAGAAAAAATCTGAAGCAAATGACATTAACATCCTAAAATCGAATGGTGGCTATATTAATATGTGCTGTTATTTTCTGTATGTTTTGGAATACTTGAAATCCTTCTTTTTTTGAGACATGGTCTCATTCTGACCCCCAGTCTAGAGTACAGTGGCACAATTATAGCCCACTGCTGCCTCAAACTCTTGGACTCAAGCAGTCCTCCTACCTCAGCCTCCTGAGTAGCTAGTATTACAGGCATGTACCACCATGCTTAGCTAATTTTTAATATTTTTTGTAGAGATAAGGGTCTTGCTGTGCTGCCCAAGCTGTTCTCAAACTCCTGTTCTCAAGCAGTGCTCCCACCTCTGCCTCCCAGAGTGCTGAGATTATAGGCTTGGGCCACTGCACCCAACCCTGATGAAATACTTCCTGTTTTAAAGTGAAAATGTGAATTTCTATGCTCAATAATACCATATTTGGCTTTTGGTTAACTAGTCTGACAGATAAGAAACTTTTATTATTTAAGTATAATGCTGCTTTAAGATGATGGGATATGCAATATCACCTCACAAAAGAACTCTATATTACTTAGCAGTTGCAGTTTTATCAATCAGAGCATCGTAGCATGAATGTGAAATGTTAGTGAGTTCATGGAGGCCCTCAAAAGGAAAAATTATATTTTCATTCTCCCTTCAGTGGTACTTGATCAAATCAGAAAAAGAAATAGAAAAATTGAGGAAATAATTATTCTTTTACAACTTACCCATTTCTTAAAACTTTTGTCATAGACTTTTTAAAAAGGCTACATTTATAGCATTTTTCTCATTGTTGAAACACTGGATTTAGTATTCAAATCTTCATGCTACTATGTATTAGTTATATAATTTTCACATACATTACTTAACCTTTGTGATGTTCCATTTTATAATCCATAACATGAGTATAATTAAGGAGTGTGAAAGTGCCTAGATACTGACTAAATGTCATTTGAATTTGAAATTTGGTGGATCTATGTCTTCATAAACTTACCTTTATGGAAATGAGCCCTTTTCAGATATGTGATTTTTTAAGTTTCCTTTTTACAGAGAAATCAACAACTGATGACGACGTACAGAAATCAGACATCTCATCAAGTAGTCAAGGAGTGATAGAAAAGGAATCCTTGGGACCTCTTCTTTTGGAGGTAGGTGCCTTCATTGACTCAGAAAGTGATTAAAATCTTTGTTGTAGCCAATTCGGTTTTTTATTTTGTTTTGTTTTTTTGGGGGCAGGATCTCACTCTGTCACCCAGGCTGGAGTGCAGTGGTGTTATCTCGGCTCACTGCAACCTCTGCCTCCCAGGATGCCTTGGATATAAGGCATTTTAAAAAATTAAAATTATAAAACAAAGTATAGAACTTTTAATAATTATTTTATCATGAAAAACATTTGACATTTGTTACTGTTTCAGAATCAGAAGTGAATAATGAATATAAGAAATTTTCATGAAGGCCTTCTTTTTTTTGGGGGGGGGCGGGTGGGGACGGAGTTTCGCTCTTGTTACCCAGGCTGAAGTGCAATGGCGCAATCTCAACTCACCGCAACCTCCGCCTCCTGGGTTCAGGCAATTCTACCTCAGACTTTTGAGTAGCTGGGATTACAGGCACGCACCACCATGCCCAGCTAATTTTTTGTATTTTTAGTAGAAATGGGATTTCACTCTGTTGACCAGGATGGTCTCGATCTCTTGACCTCGTGATCCACCCGCCTCGGCCTCCCAAAGTGCTGGGATTACAGGCGTGAGCCACCGCGTCAGGCCCTCATGAAGGCATTCTAACCAGTGAGATGGAAAACTGAAGCTTACTGTATGGCTTTGCCTTTTATTTCTGCAGTGGTTAGGCCTAGTTGGGAAAATAAAATACTAGAATTACTTAGCTAACTAGTGTTATATATATGTATATCATAAAATTTTACTTTTGAGCGAAGGATCCCTCATTTTATTGCAGTACATGATTTTCTGCAAAGTTTTCTGAATAAAAATGTTTAAATTAGATGGGTGCGGTGGCTCACGCCTGTAATCCCAGCACTTTAGGAGGCCGAGGTGGGTGGATCACGAGGTCAAGAGATCGAGACCATCCTGGTCAACATGGTGAAACCCCGTCTCTACTAAAAATACAAAAAATTAGCTGGGCATGGTGGTGCATGCCTGTAATCCCAGCTACTCAGGAGGCTGAGGCAGGAGAATTGCCTGAACCCAGGAGGCGGAGGTTGCAATTAGCTGAGATCACGCCATTACACTCCAGCCTGGGTAACAAGCGAAACTCCATCTCAAAAAAAAAAAAAAAAAAAAGCTTAAATTGTTTATATAAATATTCTAAGAGAATTACTATTTTAGCTGTCAAACTTTGTAATGTAAAGAACTTTTAAATTTGAATGACTTTGTAATTACTGTGTAATTTTCACCTTTGCATTTTCTATCTAATCTTTACTCCTTGCATTCTCAATACATATGTCTTATTTTCAAGCATCCTCATTACTTTAAGTGCTTTGCCTCCTATGTGAATGTTTAAAGACATATATAAATATATATACACTCACCCCTCACAGTGTACAATTTCTATCTCTAGGTCTAATTATATATATTTATTTATGTCAGGATAGATAAAACAAAAATTTTCCTTTCCTTATCTTTCCTCAAGGCTCTCCTCTCTGGTGAAATATTCTTTACTCAGACTTGCATAGGTCTCTTTATTTTCTGACTCCTTTACATGTTTTGTGGTATTACCCTGCCTTGTCCTGTCTTTGTATTAACCATAATTCCCTCTACCTACTGCTAATGTAAGAATAGTCTCAAAATTCAATTCTTGCTTTTACAGCCCCAGAAATATCATGTATTTTCATTGCTTCACTTTTTACCTCTATGGAGATGATACTCAAATATGTATTTTTTGCTTTTACCTCTTCTCATACTTCATTCCTGTAATAAATGAATACTACTAATAATTAATAAATGCTAAATATTTTCAAGCCTCTTGTTAGCAACTTCTCCCTCTGAATCTGTATTTTTTATTTCCCTACCACATTATGCAGCCACTTTATTGCTTCAGACTCCTGGTTTTAATGGTCTTACTAGGGGAACAAGCACATAATTTTGTAGAGTTATAAAAGACATTGGCCATTGAAACTAGGATGGAAACTACTCTCTGAGCAAGTGCATGCACATATAACTGATGAGGGGAGCTAGTATGTGTGATGGATGTGGATTTCTGATTGTCATTACATTCTTTTCACAACCTATCAAGTTGATTATATGGCATATGACTGCATGTTGGAAAACAGTGTTGTAACAAGTATAGTAAAAATGTTGATGGTAGAATCTAGGCGGTGGATATACAGGTGTTCACTAAGAAATTCTTGAAACTTTGCTGTATTTTGAAAATTTTTAATATAAATTGCTGGAGGAAAATAAATAGGTATCTTATGCTCATTTCCTATTTCCATCTTTATCTCTGCCCCTGCTTACCACCTGCCACCATCCTATTACTTGGTGATATGTTTGGCTGTGTGAACATTGATGTGAAAATCCTCAATAAAATACTGGCAAACTGAATCCAACAGCAAATATGAGTTTATTGGAATGCTATTTGGATATCACAGAACCATGCTTGGAAACAGAATGAAATCAAGGTATCACAAGGAGGCTAGAAAGCAAAAGCTTTGTTAATGATCTCTTAGAAAGAACCATCCAGGCAGTGCCCTGCCGCTAGAATGCATATACTTTTGCTATGTTTGGCTTTTTGTAATTCTTCTCAAGATTCACATTTAAAGAGGAAGTCTCCCAATGGCCTGATTAAGAACCCCATAAGATTTTATGTAGTGTAGATGAAAATTTCCCAGAGGAAATCAGAATATTCTTTACTAGGGGAAAAGATGATTGTAGTTAAAAACAAATAAACAGGCTGGGCGAGGTTGCTTATGCCTGTAATCCCAGCACTTTGGGAGGCCGAGGCAGATGGATCATTTGAGGTCAAGAGTTCAACATCAGCCTGGCCAGCATGGCAAAACCCCATCTCTACCATCCCAGAATCTGGATGGCAATTCAGAATGTAGATGGCAACAAAGTTCACTGAAATTCAGAATGTTGAAACCCAATCTAAGGAATCTAAGGAATCCAATAAAATGATAGAAGAGATTAAAGATAAAACAGCCATTTTAAGAAAGAACCAAACTGATCTGACAGAGCTGAAAAACTCACTACAAGAAAAATTTCATTATATAATTGGTAATATTAACGACAGAATCAACCAAGCTGAGGAAAGACTCTCAGAGCTCAAAGACCAGTTCTTCAGTCAACTTAGACAGAAATAAAGAAAAAAGAATTAAAAAGAATGAATAAAACCTCCGAGAAATGTGGGATTATGTAAAGAGACTCAACCTACAGCTGATTGGTATCCCTGACAAAGAGGGAGAGTTGGTTTTTTTTTTTTTTTTTTTTTCTAATTTGCTTGAGAGAATTCTTTATGTGCCCCATACATGCCCCTCACAGCCTGATCCAGGCAGCAGCTGCCCCTACCTCCATGTAGGCTGCATAGAGGTGGACTTGGCAAGGTTTATGTGGATGGGCACAGAGTCCATCTCCCGCCAGGTCCTGAGAGTGACTGAGGGAAAGGGGTAGATTTCAGTGGGCTTTCTTGCTGTGTTGAGTGCTCTTGGAGAAAGGCTGTGGGCCCAGCCAGAGCTGCATCAGGATGACAGCATGGCACACATGCAGGGCCGCAGAGCTGCAGGATGTGGAGGGGTATGTGTTCCAGGAGAGCTCAGTGAGCCCCAGCACCAACAACCTGAGCAGATATGTGAGCCAACATGCAGGCATGGCCCGCAGGAGGCAGGGCAGTGTGTGGAAATACCAGATGTAGAACTGGTAGTGGAGGAAGTGGCTGAAGCAGATGCCAATGAAGTTAGAGGTGAAGAGGGTAGAAACAATCTGGTTGGGTGTAAGGGGCTGGCGTGGAACCTTCCTTTTGGAGGGATCCCTCAGCAGCGACAAGGTACTTTCCCCTGTCCTATGCCACCTACAGAGAGCAAACTACAGGAGCAGAGTGAGGTGGGCAGCCAACAGTCAGTTTTCACACTGCTATAAAGAATACCTGATACTGGGCTGGGCATGGTGGCTCACACCTGTAATCCCAGCACTTTGGCAAGCCACAGTGGGTGGATCACTTGAGGTCAGGAGTTCGAGACCAACCTGGCCAACATGGTGAAACCCTCTCCCTACTAAAAATAAAAAAATTAGCCTGGCGTGTTAGCACATGACTGTAATCCCAGCTACTCGGGAGACTGAGGCAGGAGAATCACTTGAACCTAGGAGACGGAGGTTGCAGTGAACCAAGATCGCACAACAGCACTCCAGCCTAGGTGACAGAGCAAGACCCTGTCTCAAAAAAAAAAAAAAAGAAAAAAAAAACAAAAACAACCTGAGACTGGGTAATTTATAAAGGAAAAAGGGGTGTTTTTGTTTGTTTTGTTTTGTTTTTCGAGATAGAAGTCTTGTTTGTTCTGTCACCCAGGCTGGAATGCAGTGGTACAATCTTGGTTTACTGCAACCTCCCCATCCTGGGTTTAAGCAATTCTCATGCCTCACCCTCCTGAGGACCTGGAACTACAGGCATGTACCACCATGCCCTGCTAATTTTTGTCTTTTTACTAGAAACAGTGTATCACCATGTTGGCCAGTCCGGTCTCAAACTCCTGGCTTCACGTGATCCACCCGCATTGGCTTCCCAAAGTGCTGGGTTTACAGGCATAAGCTACCATGCCTGGCTAGAAAGAGGTTTAATTGACTTATTGTTCCACATGACTATGGAGGCCTTGGGAAATTTACAATTACAGCAGAAGGCCAAGGAGAAGCAAGTACTTTCTTCACCAAGCAGCACGAGAGAGAAGGAGTGAGAGAGCGAGGATGTGCCACACTTTTTTCCTTCAACTTTTAAGTTCCAGGGTACGTGTGCAGGATATGCAGGTTTGTTACATAGCTAAATGTGCACCATGGTAGTTTGCTGCACAGATCAAACCATCACCTAGGTGTTAAGCCCAGCATCCATTAGCTATTCTTCCTCATCCTCTCCCTTCTGCCACCCTTGCCCCTGACAAGCCTCAATGTGTGTTGTTGTCCCCACATATGTCCATATGTTCTCATTGTTCAGCTCCCACTTGTTAGTGAGAACATGCAGCATTTGGTTTGATGTTCCTGCATCAAATTTGCTAAGGATAACAGCTTTCAAAGAGTTTATCTATTGTTGAGATTTTAAAGATTATTACATCCCTGTCTCCTTTGCATTATGGACTAAGTCACAGCAATTAAGTAGAACAAAAATAGCTTCATTCCTTTTTGTTCTTGCTAAGGAAAATATTAGCAGTATTTTAAATGAGAACAACGGATTGTGCTTCACTCTTGTTTTAAATCTTGGTTATATACTTTGTGATGGAGTGATAATGGAGATGTATTTCTAAATTTAATTTATTTTAATATTTGGTTTTAATTATCCATTCGTCTGTTGGCAGACACTTAGCTCGATTCTCATGTCTTGGCTATTGTGAATAATGCTGCAGTGAACTTGGGAGTGCAGACATCTCTTTGATATACTGATTTCATTTCCTTTGGGTATATACCCACTACTGGGATTACTGGATCATATGGTAGTTCTCTTTTTAATTTTTTGAGGAACCTCCCTACTGTTTTCCATAATAGATGTTCTCTTTTCTTCACATCCTCACCCACACTTAATAGATTGAAGTGATGTCTCATTATGGTTTTAATTTGCATCAACCTGAGTATCCAAAAATGGATGAGTGGATAAAGAAAATGCAATATATACACAGAGCAGAATACTATTCAGCTTTTAAAAATAAAGGAAATCCTGTAATTTGCAGCAACATGTATGAACCTAAAAGACATTATGCTAATTAAAAGCCAGACTCAGAAAGACAGATACCACATGATCTCACTTATATGTGGGATCTAAAAGAGTCAAACTCATAGAAGGAGGGAGTAGAATGGTGATTACAAGAGCCTGCATGAGGGTGGGGGGATTGGAGGGATGTTGGTCAAAAGATAAAAACTTTTCAATTAGGCAGGAAGAATAAGTTCAAGAGGTCTGCTATACAGTATAGTGACTATAGTTAATAACAATTATTTTATACTTGAAATTGCAGAGAGAGTAATTTTTAAGTGTTTTTACCACAAAAAAATGATAAGTGCATGAGGTAATGCTTTTATGTTCATTAGCTTGATTTGGCCATTCTACAATATGTACATATTTCAAAACATGTATACCATAAATATATATTAATTTTTCTCAATTAAAAATAATCATCTTAGCTGAAAAAGGCACCTCATAAAAATAAGGTAGAAGCAAATGGAAAAGTATGTCATTGGATATGTTTGCTAAATTATGATAGTCATCTTTAAATCCTACCCACCAACTGTGCAAAGGTTTTTATTGACATTCCATTTTCCTTGATCTTAGGAAAAAAAAAAAAAAGATTCTTTCAAACATCAGAAGATGTTGCATTTTCACATTAAAAAAAAAAAAATAGGGCCGGATGCAATGGCTTATGCCTGTAATCCCAGCACTTTGGGAGGCCAAGGCGGGTGGATAGCCTTGAGGTCAGGAATTCAAGACCAACCTGGCCAACATGATGAAACCTCATCTCTACTAAAAATACAAAGATCAGCTGGGCATGGCGACGCATGCCTGTAATCCCAGCTGCTTGGGAGACTGAGGCAGGAGAAACACTTGAATTCAGGAGTCAAAGGTTGCAGTGAGCCAAGATGGTGCCACTGCACTATCTCAAATAAAAGAAAAAAAAAATAGGGCCAAAGCCCACTGAGACTCTAATTGGAAGATTTTTCAACAGATAAAATGCTCTGAGTTTTTAAACTGATGAGATAAAATAAATTGTCCAAGCTGTTCACGTCATTTTCAGGAAAAAAATTGTAATCATGTCATTTTCAGGAAAAAAATTTTAACAGTGGTAACATTTCCAAACATCCATTTTCACATGCTATCTCTAAAGCATTAGTGTCTTTTTAAAAAGCAGTTTACTTTTTATTCATTCTTAAAATTTCATCTTAATCCCAAAGGAAAAAATTGTGTTTATTTTTTAGAGAATATCTTCTAGAGAGCAAATTTGGTACCCTGGCCTTTTTTAAAAAAGAAAAATGAGTAGCCTGTCAACATTGTTAGACAGGTCTTTTAAGCAATTTGCCATAGATAGCCAGCAGACCCCTGTATGATCCAAAGGATTTTTATGGTCATTTTACATTTTGTTGCAAAATTCTGTAAATGTTCTGTTTTTTCGGGGACTTAATTTTATTGCTTATATACATTCTGCAGCAAGTAAGCTGCAACATGTTGCAATAAGTGGAAAGATTACAAATAAGTAAGATGCCACAGTCAACCTCTGCATTCTGGCTCTTCCTCAGGATTCCAGGGCTTGTGTGATATGTGACTGTCTGGACTGAGTCAAACACTAGGGTGTTACTACGCTTAAGCTTAATTTCTTAATTATGTTTTAGATTATAATATAAATAGAGGTTCTAACTTTTCCCCTGAGCCCTTGTGGATATTATATGCCCCTTAGGATGCATGTGTCTCCTTTTGGAGACCCCTGGCTCCATCTCAATGCAAAGGAAGCACCTGTGATTTGACTCCTGTCCACCTCTGCTGACTCACCTTATACCATAGAGTCTAGCAACTCCAAACTGCCAATTTGTTTTCTTTTTGTGCCATGCTCTCTCCACTTCCTAGAATGTTCTTCCCTCAATCCTCTTCCTCCTCCACTGTGTCTTTTATATGTTAAATAGGGGTCTGTACCTTTCTTTGACCCCCACCCTGATCCCAAATTAGGCATCCTTTTATGTGTTCATAGACAATTTTGTGTATGTCTCTTATCTGCATTTAATCACTGATATTTTATTATGTTTGTGTCTCTCTCTCCTACAGTATCACAGTTTCCTTGAGGACAGAGAGCAGGTCTTGACATATATTCCGATCTCTTTTTTAATAAAAAATGTATGGTTTTATTTTTCTTCCAATCTCCAAACCATTTTTTTTTCTTTTGGTTTTGCAGGCTTTAGATGGATTTTTCTTTGTTGTGAACTGTGAAGGGAGAATTGTATTTGTGTCAGAGAATGTAACCAGCTACTTAGGTTACAATCAGGAGGAATTAATGAATACCAGCGTCTACAGCATACTGCACGTGGGGGATCATGCAGAATTTGTGAAGAATCTGCTACCGAAATCACTAGGTAAAGAGAAATCTAGTTCTCTGTAGCTTCTCCTTATATGATATGTATAATCTATAATAATATGTGATTATTTATAATATATAGTATTATATATGTTGTGTGTTTTAAATATTTTTGAATGTAGTTTCAGTCTCAAATATAAATATAAATATGAAGGGGAGTCTTATCAAATATCTGATGAAGAGCATTCCTTTCAGCTTCTTCCCTTATACTGTGTTGTGCCACAGTCATGCCACAGTAGTTGGAGAGAGTTGTTTTCAATTTTGATTACGTTCAAGAAAGAGACAAATGTGTATCCTTTCCATTACCCTGCTCACAGAGAAAGGAATAGAAAGGAGAAAGGGAGGGAGTGAGAAGGAGGGAAGAAGGGAAGAATATATGTCATATACCTACTAAAATTAATGTTTTTAGACTTAAGTGCTTTAACTGAGGAGTTCCATGTATGGTTGGATGGGCTCTTCACTGCTGAGGAGCCTAGCTGAAAGGATGGATGGAGTCAGATTGCCATTCTGTGTTCTGTTCACTGAACCTTGTGCCTGGGGCAAGGCTGGGACCTTAGGAGTTAGGGGACTTTTTACTAATTCTTGTAAAGGCACAGATGGACTAACAGCAACCCTTTGTTAACTTCTTGAATTTTCAGACTCCTCTAAAGTTTTTAAGTGCTCAAGTTCCAGTTACTCCTAGTTATTGCATTGCTATATTTACATCTGAGTGGGTATGTTTTTCAATAGTCAGTGTACATTTTGTAGATAAACAGGAAATTTTTCATATTACATTTCACATGCCATTCTGTTTCAGATTTTTTTTTCCCTATAGTTTATTTGTTCAGTGAGCTCTGAAATAAAAGCAATTTATCACAGAGATAAATTTACCACACATCAGCTTTTCAGACAGATACTATGTGATAAAGTATCTTAGTTGTAGCGTTAGAATTCTACGGTACCATTTAGTATGGGAACTGAGACATGTGGTCAGGGAAGTCAAACAATATTTAAGGTTCCGTTGATGTCACTATAGGTAATACTTAAGATTTCTTTCCCTGGCCCTGGACTCTAGATTCTTTTGTTCTACTGTTCCACAATTTTTGTTGTTGTTGTTTTTTGAGATGGAGTCTCTCCCTGTCACCCAGGTTGGAGTGCAATGGTGAGATCTCAGCTCACTGCAGCCTCTGCCTCTGAGTTCAAATGATTCTCCTGCCTCAGCCTCCCAAGTAGCTGGGATTACAGGCACCTGTCACCATGCCCAGCTAATTTTTGTATTTTTAGTAGAGACGAGATTTCACCATGTTGGCCAGGCTGGTCTCGAACTCCTGAACTTGTGATCTGCCCACGTCAGCCTCCCAAAGCGCTGGGATTATAGGCACGAGCCTCCACACCCGGCCTGTTGCACAAGGACTACTGGTGTGTGGATTTAACTGAGCTATTGCATTTTAATTTTGTATCCAAAAAAACCCTCATTTAATTTTAGTCTCATGTTGGGTTTAGCAGCCTTCCTGATTGGAAGGAGGCCTAGAGTCACAGAAAACAAGAATGAGCTGTTTTCTGACTCCTGAAGAAGGGACTTATTGTTTGTGGAAGGGCCACATTACCTGTTCTGCCTGGTTCTCAGGATGCTGTAGATCTATGACTATTCAGGTTCCCTCAAATCACTGCCAGTAGGTAAATTTCCTGGGAGTGTCATCTACTAGCTGATCTGCTGGTGGTGCTGCTCCCGGCTACTTACAAGACAGCAATCCTCAGCTGGCCTGACAATTCATTGTTACCCCTCTGAGCAACCTTTCACAATAGGGAGGAATATGAAGTTTTTGCTGTAGAGATATTTTTCTCTCATTCCCCCCATAATGGAAGAACATTGAAAAAAAATAATGCTACTTTTTTTTTTTTTTGAGACGGAGTCTCGCTCTGTCACCGAGGCTGGAGGTCAGTGGTGCCATCTCAGCTCACTGCAACCTCTGCCTCCCGGGTTCAAGCCATTCTCCTGCCTCAGCCTCCTCAGTAGCTGGGATTACAGGCACACACCACCACACCTGGCTAATTTTTGTATTTTTTTTAGTAGAGATGGGGTTTCACCATGTTGGTCAAGCTGGTCTCAAATGCCTGACCTCATGATCCTTTCGCCTCAGCCTCCCAAAGTGCTGGGATTCAGGCGCATGCCACCACGCCCGGCTAATTTATTCATTTATTTATTTTGTAGAAATGGGGTTTCACCATGTTGGTCAGGCTGATCTCAAACTCCTGAAACTTGATCTGCTCGCCTTGACCTCCCAAAGTGCTGGGATTATAGGCATGAGCCACCATGCCTAGCCAGAAAAAAAAAAAAAAAAAATACTACTTTCTTACACAATAGTGTAGACAAGCAAAGATAGGGCAAGCTCTAGTAATAATAGAATAGATCACCTCATCTTACAGTGTTAGTTGATCATCCATGAGAAACCAATAATATGGTCCCACCAAAAGAATAAAGCCCAACTACACTAACTTAGAAAAGCCAGTAGCTTCTTTCAAGGTATTTCCAAGAAGCATTTAGGATAAAATGAATTATAGTACCTATATTTAAACCTTTATTATTAGAATAATCAAATTTTTAGAAAATTAAGGAATTAGACCAAGTAGAATTATTTTATATGTGTTCCATTTTCAAACACTGGGAAAAAATCAAGATTCAGAACCTATCAAGGAAGAAACTTGAAGAAAAATTTAGGATCGTTATTTATATATGTACTCACGTTATATACATATATCACACATACATGATTCAAAACACTTCTTATTTTTGATTTGTTATTTTCAAGGAGAAATTTTGAAGAAAAAAGTTAAAAGTCAAACTTTTTAAATCGCTTTTGAATTTACAGATTTAGAAGATTTCAGTGTCTAAAATCTGTACTTTTTAAGCATAACATTTTATTTATAAGAAACAAAATCTGAATGCTGGGAAGCTGGTATGGTGAGAAATTTTGTCCAAAAGAACAAGTATACATGGATATACTTATACTTGCACAGATGGTTATAAAAAGATTATATTGTGAAAGGCTAACATTACAAAGAATGAGATGTTAGTGAACATAGACTTATTTGTGAAATTCTAATAAATTGGAATTTGAAATTTCAAAAAAAATTTTTTTAAAGCAGGTCTTTTTATAAATTCATACCATTCGTATCTCAAATGATGGAGACACCATAGTGCTGGTATAAAACAGAAATGGGCAATGCATTCTGGCTCTACTGCTTAATTAGCAGTGTGACCTTGGACAAGACAAGGCTTGACCCCTCTACCCTCATCCTTGATAGGCAGGTTAAGGGCTAAGTTGTTGCTTCGCATATTTCCTGGCTGGTATTAAATTCTTTCTGTTTTAGCAATTGTTATTATTCCTGTTATTGGCTTTATCTAAATGTTTTGGAGCTTTTAATTTCTGAATGATAGATCTACAATTATTATTAATAACTACTAGCTGGTTTTGATCATGCTTTTAGCTTAGAAATTGATGTAAAGGAAGGACAGTCTTGTCCTTTCACAGTATGCTCCTTAGAACCACGTAGAAATTATTCTGTAGAAATTATTGAGGCAATTTTTTTTATAGTTTGCATTCAGTAGGATAGTTCCGTTCTTATTTATTTATTTAGAGACAGAGTTTTGTTCTTTTCATCCAGGCTGGAGTGCAGTGGCACAATCTCAGCTCACTGCAACCTCTGCCTCCAGGGTTCAAGCAATTCTCCTGCCTCAGCCTCTTGAGTAGCTGGATTTACAGGCACCCACCACCACACCCAGCCAATTTTTGTGTTTTTAGTAGAGACAGGATTTCACCCTGTTGGCCAGGCTGATCTCGAACTCCTGATCTCAGGTGATCTGCCTGCCTTGGCCTCCCTAAGTGCTAGGATTATAGGCATGAGCCACCACTCCTGGCCCTATTCTTTTTTAAATTTTAGCTAAACTGCTACTTCCACCTAAAAAGGGGGCTTTTGTTATTTGTTTTTTAATACTTTGGGTTTGCTTTACCAGGTTATTTTAAACATTATCAGTGACATTTATCCTTTCAAAGAGGAATCGTATGGTGAGTTAAGAAAGCAATTGCTTAAAGATTAGGCATGCTGCTTTCTAGGTCGTCTAAACTGCTCCCTCCCACACACAAAATACTGAATTTTGTCTGAAGCTTTGTACCTCTAGTATAGATCTATCCTTTTGTTTTCCATTCCACAGAGAATACAGGACGTTATGTGTGTGATGCTGTTGTATTTTTGCATAAATTGTAGTCCATTGCTTACTGTTTAAAAGAGGATTTAGGTTCAAAAAAGTTTTATCATGGTAAACTGCTAATAGTTTGGTTAACTTAAAAAAGTCTAATTAATCTTGTGAAATACAGGGTATCTAGAAAGATCACCTAAAATATTTAGCAGCTTATATTTGAGGGGCCTATAAGTTCCAAATTGATCTTGCTGTTAATTATTGTTGTTTTAAAAAGATACGATAGTTGACATGTAAATTATCACCTAAACGACTTTAGTTTCTTTAGTTGTGGTGATTATTTTTCAACTTTTTTTAGCATCTCAAAAAGTGTTTTGTACAATTGAGGTATAATGACCACCAGAATGGGTCATGAAATTAAACTTTAAGGAAGTGCCTTTCTCCTTTTTATCACTGTCTGCTCTTCTCTTGGCTCCTTATGCCTACCATGCCTACCTTGATCCCTAACCGTTTCCTCCACCTCTTTTCCTTTTCTTTACCTTCTTTCCTTTTACCTGAACTGAGTGTGATTAGATATTTAGCTCCTCTTCTAGTAACATTTCACAAGTAGCTTTCTTTGTAGATACCTTCAGAAAGTTGAAACTGTCCCTGATAACCAAATAGATCAGGGTAAACCTTATCCAAGCCAACCCATAAAAAAAACATAAAGCCTTTTTTTTTTTAACTTTGATTTTAGATTCAGTGGTACATGTGCAAGGTTTGTTATATAGGTAAACTCATGTTATGGGGGTTTGTTGCACAGATTATTTTGTCACCTAGTGTGTTAGTCCATTTTCACACTGCTATAAAGAACTCCCTGAGACTGGGTAATTTATAAAGGAAAGAGGTTTAATTGACTCATAGTTCCACATGGCCAGGGAGGCCTCAGAAAACTTACAATCCTGGCAAAAGGTGGTACAGGCGCCTTCTTCACAAGGAGGCAGGAGAGAGAGAAGAGCAATGGAAGAACTTCCAGATGCTTATAAAACCATCAGATCGCCGGGCACGGTGGCTCAAGCCTGTAATCCCAGCACTTTGGGAGGCCGAGGCGGGTGGATCACGAGGTCGAGAGATCGAGACCATCCTGGTCAACATGGTGAAACCCCGTCTCTACTAAAAGTGCAAAAAATTAGCTGGGCATGGTGGCACGTGCCTGTAATCCCAGCTACTCAGGAGGCTGAGGCAGGAGAATTGCCTGAGCCCAGGAGGCAGAGGTTGCGGTGAGCTGAGATCACGCCATTGCACTCCAGCCTGGGTAACAAGGGCGAAACTCTGTCTCAAAAAAAAAAAAAAAAAAAAAATCAGATCTCATGAGAACTCACTATCATAATCACAAGAACAGCATGGGGGAAACTACCCCCATGATCTAGTCACCTCCCTCCCTCAACACATGTGGATTACAGGTCTCTCCCTCAACACGTGGGGATTACAATTTGAGATGAGATTTGAGTGTCGACACCAAGCCAAACCATATCAACCAAGGTACTAAGCCAGCACCCAATAGTTGTTTTTTCTGATCCTTTTACTCCTCCCAGCCTCCACCCTCAAGTAGGCTCCAGTGTCTGTTGTTCCCGTCTTTGTGTCTATGAATTCCTGTCCTTTAGCTCCCACTTATAAGTGAGAACATGCAGTATTTGGTTTTCTGTTCCTGTGTTAGTTTGCTAAGGATAATGGCCTTCAGTTCCATCCATGTTCCTGCAAAGGACATGGTCTCATTCTTTTACGGTTGTATAGTATTCTATGGTGTATATGTACCACATATACACCAGTGTATGTGGTACATATCCAGTCTGCCATTGATGGTCATTTAGGTTGACTCCATGTCTTTGCCATTGTGAATACCATGGCAATGAACCATACACTTGTGTGTGTCTTTATGGTAGAATGATTTATATTCCTTTGGGTATATAACCCAGTAATGAGATTGCTGGGTTAAATGGTAGTTCTGTTTAGCTCTTTGAGGAATCACCACACTGCTTTCCACAATGGTTGAACTAACTTACTCTCCCACCAACTGTGTATAAGCATTCCCTTTTCACCACAACTTTGCCAGCATCTGTTATCTTTTGATGTTTTAATGATAGCCATTCTGACTGGTGTGAGATGCTATCTCATTGTGGTTTTGATTTGCATTTCCCTAATGATCAGTGATAATTGAGCTTTTTTTCACACGCTTGTGGGCCATATGGTGTCTTCTTTTGTAAAGTGTCTGTTGATGTCCTTTGCCCACTTTTTAATGGGGTTGTTTGTTTTTTCCTTATAAATTTGCTTAAGCTCCTTATAAATACTGGATATTAGACCTTTGTCAGATGCATGGTTTGCAAATATTTTCTCCCATTCTCTAGGTTGTATGTTTACTTTCTTGACAGTTTCCTTTGCTGTGCAGGAGCTCTTACATTTAATTAGGTCCCAGTTGTGAATTTTTGCTTTTGTTTTGATCGCTTTTGGCATCTTTATTGTAGAATCTTTGCCTGTTCCTGTGTCCAGAATGGTATTGCCTAAGTTGTCTTCCAAAGATTTTTATAGTTTTAGATTTTACATTTAAGTCTTTAATCCATCTTGAGTTGATTTTTGTATATGGTATAAGGAAGATATTCAGTTTTAATTTTCTGCATATGGCTATCCAGTTATCCCAGCACCATTTATTGAATAGGGAGTCCTTTCCCCATTGCTTGTTTTTGTCAACTTTGTCAAAAATCACATGGCTGTAGGGTGTGACCTTATTTCTAGGCTCTCTATTCTGTTTCATTGGTCTATGCACCTATTTTTGTACCAGTACCATGCTGTTTTGGTTACTGTATCCCTGTAATATAGTTTGAAGTCAGGTAACATGATGCCTCCAGCTTTGTTCTTTTTGCTTAGGATTGCCTTGGCTATTTGGGCTCTTTTTTTGGTTCCCTATGAATTTTAAAATAGTATTTTCTAGTTCTGTGAAGAATGTTATTGGTAGTTTGATAGGGATAGCATTGAATCTGTAAATTGCTTTGGGCAGTATGGCCATTTTAATGGTATTGATTCTTACTATGCATGAGCATGGGATATTTTTCCATGTGTTTGTGCCATCTCTGATTTATTTGAGTAGTGTATTTATTTGAGATAACAAATTCATTTTTTATTATAAGGTCTATTTAGTTGTAGTGTTTTCCTAAGAATTAGACAACTTAATCCATTTATTCAGTACATGAGAAGAGAGCTCTAAAAAATGAATATACATGCTACTTTTTACATTAATTTTTCTTTTTTTCCTCCCTTTCCTTCTACTTTTTAGCCTATATATGCTCCAGTGGAGTGGAGGGCCTTAGACAGAAATCCTATATCACTAAACCAGACATGCATATAAAAATGTTATTCATAGCTCTTTATTTTCCACATTGTTCCCTCAACAGAATGGAAACTTAGTTTCCTTTTGAAAGTAGTAATATATATTTGTTGTAACTGGTGACCTGAAATGATTGTTTCTATTAAAATCACTACTGATATTTGAATTATAGTATCAAAGGAACTTATATATTTCATTATGAAATTTTAGAGCATAAATAACTTTAGATGTAGTGGATTCTTCTATTTTTAAAAATGAGACAATGAGCATCAACGATTAATTAACCCAAACCTTAGAACTTGCTAATAGCAGCACCAAGACTCCTTTCTCCAGTATAGGTTTGTTTCCATTATTTCTTCTAACACTTAATAAAGGATGAGACGGAAAAAGGAAGGAAAATGTTTGGGAACAGTAAAAAAAAAAAAAAAGACAGCCTTGGCCAGGCACAGTGGCCCATGCCTGTAATCCTAGCACTTTGGGAGACCGAGATGGGCGGATCATGAGGTCAGGAGTTTGAGACCAGCCTGGCCAACATGGTGAAACCCCATCTCTACTAAAAATACAGAAATTAGCCAGACATGGTAGTATGCCTGTAATCCTAGCTACTCAGGAGACTGAGGTAGGAGAATCACTTTAACCTGGGAGGTGGAGGTTGCATTAAGCCAAGATCGTGCTATTGCACTCCAGCCTGGTTGACAGAGCTACACTCCATCTCAAAAATACAAAAAAAGCTAATTTTTGTATTTTTAGTAGAGATGGGGTTTCACCATGTTGAAAAGAAAAGAAAAGAAAAGAAAAAAAAAAAGCATCCTTAAAAACCCTTTGATCAGGCCGGGCGCGGTGGCTCAAGCCTGTAATCCCAGCACTTTGGGAGGCCGAGGCGGGTGGATCACGAGGTCGAGAGATCGAGACCATCCTGGTCAACATGGTGAAACCCCGTCTCTACTAAAAATACAAAAAATTAGCTGGGCATGGTGGCGCGTGCCTGTAATCCCAGCTACTCAGGAGGCTGAGGCAGGAGAATTGCTTGAACCCAGGAGGCGGAGGTTGTGGTGAGCCGAGATCGCGCCATTGAACTCCAGCCTGGGTAACAAGAGTGAAACTCCGTCTCAAAAAAAAAAAAAAAAAAAACCTTTGATCATCTCATGACCACATGAGTTAAACATGACACTATGACTGTTAAATTATGCCCGCCACACAGTGGTTCTTCCTTGAAATAGATGTCTGTTCTACAATTGGATTCATTTTTCCTATACTGGATCAGGTACCATTTCTTTTTTAGCAATTTTTTTATATAATAATATTGATTATCCACTATATCCAAGGCATTGTAGCATATGAACTGTGCTAGTTAAGTAAAATAAATTAAAGCACAATGAAAAAATGGTTATGAAAAATTGAGATTGCTTTATATTCTAAATATTTTTCTTTTTTTCTTTCTTTTTTTTTTTTTGTGATATAGTCTTGCTCTATTGCCATGCTGGAGTGCAGTGGCACAATCTGTAACCTGTGCCTCCAGGGTTCTGGTGATTCTCCTGCCTCAGCCTCTCAAGTAGCTGGGACTACAGGTGCACACCACCACGCCCAGCTAATTTTTGTATTTTTAGTAGGGATGGGGTTTCCCCATGTTGGCCAGGATGGTCTCGATCTCTTGACCTTGTGATCCACCCACCTCGGCCTCCCAAAGTGCTGGGATTACAAGCGTGAACCACCGCACCCGGCCCATTCTAAATATTTGTTTGAGTCACAGACTCTGAGAAAATTGAAATCTTCTCTCCCAGAAAGGCACACATCCACGCAAAAGCCAACCTTAAGAATCCATGATTGCCAAATTAAAACCCCCATTTATCGATGCACCTGTGGTTTTAAATCATTTTTTCATTGCCAAAGTATAACTGAAAACCAACTGAAAAACTCATTAATTAAGTGCTATAAAATTCTGAGCAAAATGGCTAATAAGTTTTAATTTTTGTCTTTGATTATAGTATTTGAGGGTAAGATCATATGTAATTTTTTGGAAATGTTACAGTTTTCTAATTGCTAAACATTTAGATTGGCTAGGGAGATAAGTATCCTATTGCCTTAGGATAATGTTAGATGTGAAGAGGTCAGTCTGTTTTTTCATCTGAGGATCTAATTAAGCAGATGGCTTAAAGTATATCTTTTGTATCTTCAGAGTCTGTGGTTTATCACCTTATTCATAGACACATAATCAATTTTTCTTCCTCAGTAAATGGAGTTCCTTGGCCTCAAGAGGCTACAAGACGAAATAGCCATACCTTTAACTGCAGGATGCTAATTCACCCTCCAGATGAGCCAGGCACCGAGAACCAAGAAGCTTGCCAGCGTTATGAAGTAATGCAGTGTTTCACTGTATCACAGCCAAAATCAATTCAAGAGGATGGAGAAGGTAAAGCCAAACGTCTTTTTAAAGTGTTTATTTCTTCTGTGACTTTAAGGAAAAGAGAGGAAATAAATTATAAACTGACTTTTTCAGATAGTATTTTTGGTTACTATAATATGTATCAGAGTAGCTCTTCCATTTGCTATATATTCTTAATACTTAAAAAAACAACAATTACTAACATCGAGAATCATTCCTTTAATATGCCCCCCAGATTCTCAGTTTTAAGCTGGCATTCCTGCTAAAATGTCAAATAATTCAAACCAACTTGCTGTCTAGAAATAAGTGATGTAACTAACTGCTGCCAGTTGGAAATGTACCAGATGCAGCAGACTGTTGAACAGCTCTGATTTTTAGAAAGTTTCAAGTTTAGAGTGTAGGGAACATTGGAGAATAGAGTTGGCATTTTTCAGGCTATACAAGGTAATTTATAAGGAGAAAACTTATGAACAGATGGAAACATACTGAAGCTCTAATATGAACATGGTGTCAACATGGAATTAGTTAAATATGTGACAGTGGATGAGTTTTCCATGTAAACTTAGACTGAGCTAAGTTTAGAAAATCACAAATTGAGAACTGGAGTAAGAACAAGGGAAGGTAGTAGACAAGAAATCAGATACAAAAAAGCTGTGTACATTGCAGGTCTCACCAGGAAACAGGTGACAATCTACCGGAGACTTTTTACAAAATACACATGCCAAGTCTTATTTGATTCAAGTTCATTTTTAGCTGTGTGATAATGCGTATAACATCCTCAAAACAAAATTTGGGAATAGGATTTTGAAAAAATTATATATCCTAAAAACATGAAGTCATCTGTTAAGAGGAAAATAGTGCTTCAGAATTAAAGGTTGTTTTTCTCATACAATTATCTGCACTGTGGTTATAAGAATAATCTTTGTAGTCATTAAGTACTGATGAGTATAGGAAATTGACTACTAAACTGTATTTTAGAAAACACTGTGCCACTTGTATCTAACCAAAACTACTACTTCTAGTTATTATCATCCAAGTACATGAGATGCATCAGTCTCCTCTAGTATTTATTAAGAGCATTAAATAGGAAGGAATGGTTTATGCCAACTAACTGTCTACCTGGAGCTGTCAGTTTTTGGTTACCAGCAATTTTATTTCTAATATACTATTAGATAAGAATGATTCTTGACATTTTGGGCTGGGTGATTTTTTTAAAAAAAGAAAAAAGAGTGATTCCAATATTAGGTCCTGTAACATGTATTATTTTTATGAAAATCATTAATAGCAAGTGATAGATGTAAACTATTTTCTACTCTTTCCTTCAATTTCCCTTCTTGTTTTGGGCAGATTTCCAGTCATGTCTGATTTGTATTGCACGACGATTACCTCGGCCTCCAGCTATTACGGGTGTAGAATCTTTTATGACCAAGCAAGATACTACAGGTACTAATTGTAAAGTTCAGAATGTTCCATAGGTATTAATAATGTGACTGTGCCCTTAAAACTAATTATATCCAGAATGTCTTTTTGTTCTATGACATTTAGGCTTTGCTCCCTAGTCTTACACAGAAAACATTTTAAATGGTGCTCTGAGATTATGCAGTTTAGGTACTGTAATATAATCATTATCATGATCAGAGTGCTGGGGAGAACACTTTTTATAACTATTTATATATCTACATTTGATTATAAATTATTTTTCATAATCATGGAATAAAATGTTTAAAGAAATTTAGAAGATATAGATATGTAAATATGTAACTATACATACATTTATTTAAAATAGATATGAATATGGTGGTTTTACTATTATGCTTAAATGTATCTGGCTATTTCTGTTTTTTTAAATTCTTTTTCTTTAAATTTATTTAGCACATACTGATTGAGTCCCTAGAAGTGCTTGACACTGGGTTATTTCTCAAGATGTGTATGGTTGAACAAAAATGATTTAATGACAAATGTGTTATTTTTTATTATGGAAAAGTTATGAGATGGTGTAAGGGAGGATATATGAAATTAGCTGGTCAGCAAAGGCCTGTCTGAGGAGCTGATACTGAGTTCTTGGCCCCAAAGGATAAAGTGGTGCCCACTATTTAAAGTATGTGTCTTGGAAGGGGGGCAGCAAGGAAGGGTCTTGATGCAGAATGAGTACACCTAATTGAGGAACCCAAGCTGCAGAAGCTTAAAGATAAGTAAGACTGAGATGTTAAGTTAGAAGTACTGAGAGCCTCAAAGTGAGTAACAGTGAGACTGCCTAAAAATAAGGCCTTCTTTTTAAAGGCCTACTTCAGATTTGATTTTCGGCAAGAACAAATTGTTATTGGTCTTTATAGTTTAAAATATATTTTTCTTATATTATTTGATTTTATCTTACAACAACCAGAGTTACATATATATCACTTACCTCTCTAATTTTAAAATAGAGATAAATACTAGAGGTATAGTTTCTAGCAGACTAGGATTTTAAAAATCATTTCTTCTGGATTTTATGCTTTGTGAAAGTTTAGTTTTAATGTACAGTTTGACTTTTACCACCTTTTATAAGATCTTATTTCATTATGTATTAATTTTTTAGTCCAAATAATCTAAATATTCCAATGTTGTATGCTTTGTGTTTGTGTTTTTAATGATAAACTCCTAAATGTTCTTACTAAAGAGCTAGCATGGATAAATTGGCACAGATAATAGAAAATGGTAAAGAGAATGTCAGTGAGCACAGAGAGAGGGCATCTAAGGATAGTAATTATCAGTTATCATACCTTTCTTCATTCCCTTTTGAATCTACCATGTATTTTGTTCCTTTCTAGTCTCTACCATGAACAATGCTGGAAAAATTTAATAAACCTACGGTGCATGTGTGGGTTTGTGCAAGAAAAAAATTTTTTTATTTAAAATTTTTTAAATTTTTTAAAAAAATTATTGAAAATTGAAAGTATTTTGCATGAAGGAAAAATAGATTCCATTGAAAAGGAAAATTAGTCTCTTCTGTCAGTAACTGGTTAACATAGAAAGAAACTAAATAAGGGCTTTGTGAGATAGCAGAATGAAAACCTGTTGAAAAGGGTTATTGTCAGGTCACAGAAAAAATGTCACACATGAGGGAGGCCTAAAAGTTATAAGGCTAATTTACGAACAATATGTTTCAGCTTTTCCTCATATTACATTTCTCTAAATTGAATTCTAAATTGGATTGTTTTAAGGACTGTATTTCCCTATAGGAACAACATTATCCCTGGTAGTTTTGCTTCTAAGAACCCAGGTGTTAAAATTTTAGATATTCCTGATAATATGTATAAATATATAATCATGTAAAATAAAAAAGCCTCTGGGCAATAAAATAACTATACATATATATATATATATATATATATATATATATATGAGCAGGGGGACTTCAAAGATCACAGAATCCAGCTTAGATTTTTTACAAATGAGGAGCTGGTGATTTGTAAAACCATACAGCCCTTTGCTGAGAATGGGCATCTTTAAGCCCTAATGTAGAGCTCCTTCTTGATATTACATTACTTTATACCTAAGCATTACTAAAAGGATATCACTATACTGTATACATTTATTGTATGAAGATACCAAGGAAACATAAAATATACTTAAAATGTAAAACAGTTTATTCTATCAATCATAGAATTGACTTAGCTAAAAAGAATAGGTATAATAAGTGTTAAACATTTAATTTCTTAAATTTTTGTATTACTTTTTAACTCTACATGGGATGATCCATATCTCTTAAGGAAAAAAAAAGTCTTTTTTCTTTTTTTGAGATGGAGTCTCGTTCTGTCACCCAGGCTGGAGTGCAATGGTGTGATCTCAGCTTACTGCAACCTCTGCCTCCTGGGTTCAAGCAATTCTCTGCTTCAGCCTCCCGAGTAACTAGGATTACAGGCACCCATCACCATGCCCGGCTAATTTTTGTATTTTTCGTAGAGATGGGGTTTCACCATCTTGGCCAGGCTGGTCTTGAACTCCTCACCTCATGATCCAACCACCTCGGCCTCTCAAAGTACTGGGATTACAGGCATGAGCCACCACGCCTAGCCAAAAAAAGTCTTTTACTAGTAAATGTTGAACAGTAGAGTTTTTTATTGTTGGTTGGTTGGTTGGTAGTTGGTTGGTTAAACTTTCCTGTAGTAGGCAAGGTATTCTAACTCAAGCTGTTCATGATTCTTCACTAAGACAGTCATTGCATTACTCCTCTGGTACCCTTGCTGATAACTCAACCACTTTCTCTCCAGTCCCCAAACTCTAAACTCACTTGCTGTCTCGTGGGGCTAACCCTGACATGAACACACACACACAAACACAAGCGCATGCACGCGTGCACACGCACGTCTCCCTTAGTCACTGCCTGTGAGGAACATTATTGTATAGGAAGATTATGTAGCAGTGGAATCCCTGCTATAACCAACTTTTTATCTCTGACATGATAAGAAACAAGGGTTGAACAATTAAAATTCTTAAAAATCTAAAATCTTTTATAGTTTCACTTACAGTGTTCACCAGGCTTTCCCCAGACTGTTCTTAAATGACAAAATTCCCTTATTTGAGTTTCAGTTTATTTTCTTTCCACATTTATGCCAAGACTTGGGTGATAGAGTGATAACCTGATTAAGTAGGACTGGGTACATCAGATTCAAGACCCTAAGTTAAAGAGGTCTAATGAATATTTTATTTCTAAGCAAACCAAATGAAATATATAAAGAGGGGATTAGTTCAGTGAGAAGGCACAAGTAATATGATAGATTTGAGTTGATTGTGTGAAGAAGAGGAAGATGGGGAAAATATTTAATCAGGCATTCGTAGAAGAGAAAACATTAGCAGTGAACTCTAATAATTGGGGAAATAAAAATTTAGACCACAATGAGATACCGTTTTCCACCTACTAATTTGAAAACGTAAAGAATCCTGACAACGTAAGTGATGGAAAGGATGTTAGATTAACGCTAACTCTTATACATTGCTGGTGGAAGCATAGAGTGGTACAAGTTTCAGGAAAACAGTTTAAAATTAATATTATAAAGTTGAACATTCCATAACCTACAGTCTAACAATTCTGTTCCTACATATGTACCCTAGAGAAGTTCTCACATCCATGTACTATGCAACATATGAAAGATGTTCATAGCAGTGCTGGCTGTAATGGCAAAAAACTGTAACAGTCTAGATGCCCATTCACAGGAGAATTTAAAGATGGGGATGGTGAGAAGGGAGGAGTGCACATGTGATGGAGCAATATTGGTAACGCCAAGTTCTGAAGCTGAGTGGTGGGTTTGCAGATTTTTATCTCATTAATATAATTCTTTATATATAGATCTATATTATAAATACATATCATTTATTTTGTGTGACTGTAAGATTGCATAAACGTAATAAAACAGGTCTGAATATTCACGCACTGGATTAATTGGCCCTCTGCTAACTGAGAAGTAACTGACCTGAATTCTCTCAAGCCATTTAGGAAATTTGTTCAAATATGATAACAAAGGCAAATCACTAAATTTTATACAGCGTATGTTCCATGTGCATACTGCCTAGCAAATCTTAACGTTCTCAATTATCGTTTTCTGATTCAACTTTTTTTGCCTTCAGTCTTTGTTTAATCTTAAATACAGTATTGCCTATAAATACAGCCCAGCAAAGGGTAGAAAGGAAAAGGCCTGCTTCTTATATTCTCTTTACTTAGTAATTACAAATTAATTTAAACTAAACAGTATACTTCATCTTTATCTCTTCTATCCAATCAGTTATCAGTATACAGAGAACAGAATCCACAGACCAAGCCAGAGGAGTTTGAACTGCATTAGTCTCAGTAGTTTCAGGTCAATATGATATGACTTTAATCCTTGACTAGAATCAAATTTTAGAATATGACATACCAGGACGTAACACATTCCAAGACCAAAACAATTTTTTATGTCAATAACATACTTCATAACTATATGTAATAAAAATTAATGGTGCTTTTTAAAATATTTTTGTTTATTGAGTATTTGGAAAGAAGGAATATTTCTCAGACGCTGTTGTTAGTTTTGAAACATGGATGATTTACATAAAGGGGGTGTTATAAGTGTAAACTTTTATTTTTTGTACAGGT
Organism: Saimiri boliviensis; assembly: GCF_048565385.1. Classification (NCBI taxonomy): domain Eukaryota; kingdom Metazoa; phylum Chordata; class Mammalia; order Primates; family Cebidae; genus Saimiri; species Saimiri boliviensis. Next base: position 24,199,765 of record NC_133449.1, read on the forward strand.
AAAATCATCTCTATTGATACTAGTTCCCTGAGAGCTGCTGGCAGAACTGGCTGGGAAGATTTAGTGAGGAAGTGCATTTACGCTTTTTTCCAACCTCAGGGCAGAGAGCCATCTTATGCCAGACAACTGTTCCAAGAAGGTATAGTTTTCTCTCTCAATTATTTTCATTAACCTTTATCTTTACTGATATTTGAATAGTTTATATAGAACTTATGGCTTGACAAGTATTTTCTCCAAATTATAGTTTTTGTAATAATCAGTTTTAGGAAAGGAAGAAATGGGTAAGCAAAGTAATTCATGAGTGGATCCTGAAATTTGGGATACACATTCTAAAGAACAGGATGTTGTGTGGTGGTCACTCATTCATTCATTCATTCATTCAGCAGGCATATATCAAGTTCCCAACATACACAGAACACTAAATAAGGTGCCAGGGATACAGTGATGACTAAGAAACAAGGTTTTGCCCTTAAAGACCTTATAACACAGTAGGAAGGTCTATGACAACCCTAAAGATCAGTGTGATGTGGGATATGATAGAACCATAATCAAAGAAGAAAAAAATTAATTCTGACTTGAAGAATTAAGGATGAATTCAGAGAAGAAGTAATGTTTTGTTTGGCTCTTAAAGAGCATTCCCAGAAGAACAAGTATGTCAGAGGTCTTCTGGATAACACAGAGATCAGTATCATGCGTGTTTACTTCATGACTGTTGCAACACCTGTATCTCCTGACTCTGGTTGAAATTTCAAGTCAAAAAATATATCCTATGAAATTATTAATTATGGCATAGCTGCTGGGTCTTAGCATCATGGGATTATAAGATATGCATATTCCCTGCCCTCAAGAAACTTAACAGAACTACAAGAAAGGTAGGAAAAGTTATTTAAGAATTAACGCCAGAAAGTTTATGGAAGTTCAGAATTAAAGGGTTTTGATAAACTTTAAAAACATTGTCATTTAATTATGGTAGCCTAGCATTCTCCTTCCCGTGAAATCTGGTCTCTAATCTCTAAATAGTTTCTTTTGTAAGAATCTCTTTGTATGGCTATTCCTGAAAAACAATTAAAAAATATTTTTCATTATTTCATCATTCTTAACTTTAACATTTTTCCCGTAACGTTAGATTTCCTAAGTTTACAGATGATTTTCCATTCGTTACATTTTAGATCAACTGCTTCCTAGTGATATGCAGAGGAAGTAGTTTGATTTTTTTCTTTTTCGAGGAAGCTATCTATATAAATATCACAATCTGGGTATTGCTGGAACAGCTTCGTACATACTGATAGTTCTCTAGCGGCCTCTTTACTAGACTTATACCACCCCCTAAGATTGTATCTCACTGGGTAGAGCCCAGAATTTTTTAAAAAGTTTCCCAGGCACTCCGAAAGGGCAGCCAGGTTTGGAAAACCATTACAATAAGTTACTAATGCCATCCACTGGATGTGAACTTTGTGACTTCCTCTACCAAGAGTGACGCTTGACTTTTGCATAGATTTGGGACTCAGAGCGCTGTCTCCACTCATTGCCTAAAGTTCTCAAATATATGATACTTCTGATTTTTGCCTTAACTTTAAGTTGGGCCTTCCAAGGCTTCATTTAAAAGACTTATTTGCCTGTAACTTATTTTCACCAAGTCAAAGCAGATCTAGCTTACTGTCTCATTATCTAAACTACTAGGCTCCCCATAGATGCGAGTAGGCCACAATTGAAGATTTCTAAACCTTCAACAGTATTCCCCATAAAATAGATTGATTAAAGTATAACAAGTAATTAGTTTGTCATTAATATATAAACTGAAATAATTTAGAGTAAAATTTAAATAATTATAAGTATAATCCAATACCCCTTCCCCATTAGTCATTTTTTAATGTTCCCTCAGTCTGCTTTTTTTAGGGAAAAAAAAAAATCCTCAATAGAAATAACTTGTATTGTTCTTGTATTATCCAGAGTTCACATGACTGACTTCAGTGTTTTGGAGATTCTAAACAACCTGACAAACAAGTTTCTTGGATTGAGCACAGCTTTCTCTGATATTTTCTGTTCAGCAGTATCTAGCCAGATATCAGAAATGTGGTCAATGAAGCACTTTCATGAGAATCACGTGTTAAAGATATTGACCTGCTGAATTAAAATATCAGATGAACACCCGCCCAGATATCTTAACAAACCTTAAAGATAATGCTTAAGTTTGACAACCATTGGTCCATTAAGATTGGAGAGGGGTGTAATTTGCATTTGCAGTTTTCTTGCTGCCTTTTCACTTAGGGACAGTATAAAAAGAGTGAGACAAATTATGCACCATATTCTTGATTTTGTGTAGAACTTTACAGTGATTGATAGTTAGGCAGGAAAAGTTTGTCCTCCATCTGTTGTGATTTTTCCTGCCCATTAACTTACTCTTTGAAGGCAGCAACTAGTCTAAAATCCTAATATGCATTAAAATTTCTAGTTTCAGTTTTGTTTGTTAGCTGCTTTTGACAGAGTCAACTCATAAAGTGCTGTCAAAGGGAGTTTGCTGTTTTCCAGAATCAAGTTTGAAAACACATTTTGGTCAAAGAATATTTGAGAACTATCCAGCATGAATTAGATTAAAGCAATGGTTTTATATTGAGATTGGAGGGAAATACGGGTATCAGGATCACTTGAGGAACTTTTTAAACTAGGAGAAGATCCATGCAAGTATGCATAGTTTAGAAAAAGTTCTCAGGTTCTGTTCAATTCAAAACTATTACTTTAATCTAGGTTATAGTGCTTCCCAAGGTCCCTGATAAGATAGATTCATCTAGGGCAGTTGTTAAACTAGATTTCTGGACCCCACCCCAGACTACTGAATCAGAGTCTGTAGTCTAAGATGTTTACTTACAGAGAAGTTTGTAAAATATGAACCTAGATTCCACAAACTATTAATAACTATTAATTATGTTTTATGCTTAATCCCACTTTAGTGGATTTATAAGATATATGTAAGGTACCTAAGTTTCTGAGAAGTTCCACAATAAAACATGTTGTTACTGAGACTTTTTTTTTTTGCCGCAGAGTACTTTTCTCTGGAGCACATCTATCAGCAGTTAGGTGTGCTATACAGTGGGAAATGTCGGGTTATACAACTTAGAAACTAGTTGTATGAAAGTTATGTTTACATATATATAATGATATAATACATCATCTTTTCTTGTCTTTGAAATATCCCTGACATATTGTTATATTAAAAAAGTAGGTAGCTGGGCACAGTAGCCTGGAATCTCAGCCCGTGGGAGGCCGAGACAGGCAGATTGCTTGAGCCCAGAAACTCAAGACCAGTCTGGGCAACATGGCAAAACCTCATCTCTACAAAAAATAAAAATACAAAAGTTAGCCAGGCTTGGTGGCATACAGCTATGGTTCCAGCTAGTCAGGAGGCTGAGGTGGGAGCATTGCTTGAGCCCAAGAAGTCAAGACTTCAGTTAGCCTTCATCGTGCCACTGCACTCCAGGCTGGGTGACACAGTGAGACACTGCCCTCCACCCTCCCCAGAAAAAAGGTAGACCAAGAGAGCACAGCATATATAATATGATCGTTTAGACATCTTTCTATTTATCCAATTCTAGAAAATTAACAAAATTTTAACAGTTACCTCTGCATGGTAGAATTACAAATTACTGTACCTACTCTTTGTTCACCTCTCTATTAACTTCATATTAAAATAAAGCTGTTTTCATCTTTTAAAAAATATAGTTAAGGCCGGGCATGGTGGCTCATGCCTGTAGTAATCCCAGCTTTTTGAGAGGCTGAGGTGGGAGGATCATTGAGGATAGGAGCTCGAGACCAGCCTGGCCAACATGACAAAACCCTGTCTCTACTAAAAATACAAAAATTAGCCGAGCATGGTGGCACACGCCAGTATTCCCAGCTACTCAGGAGTCTGAGGTAGGAGAATCACTTGAACCCGGGAGGTGGAGGTTGCAGTTAGCTGAGATCGCGCCACTACACTCCAACCTGGGTGACAGAGTGAGACCCTGTCTCGAAAAAACTGGAAGAGGTTTATGGTATTAAGTTTGGAAGCCTTGCTATAAAACATAAAGTACCCATATTAATGATTAATTAGAATGTTCTTTGAGACTTGTGTAATGTGGTTAAGTCCACGGTCCATGTAACAATTAACTGAAAATCTTTTTATGTCAAACTTTATTAAAAATATTTGAAATATGAGTTTACTGTCCTCTTATAGTGATTTTGATATAATAAATAGAGTTTACTCATTGGTGATTAAAAATTTTAAAATAACTAGAGGTAATTTTTTTTCTGTACCTATTAACAATTTTGTAATTTTTTTTTGCATATATTTAGGTGACTACCACAAAGAAAAATAAATTTCTACCAGCATTGACCCATAGTACCCTGCCACACATTTTACACCTGTTAATATCAGTAAGGCATGCTTGTTTGAGGTTATCTCAGCACCAAATTGGGAGCGGTCAAAAACCCAAAAAGCTTTGCTTCTACAGCTGCTGTAACCAGGGAAAAATTTAATGAATCCTTTACTTTGTAGCTCTGTTGAGGCCTATTCTAGGGGAAAAAAACAAAAAGCAAAAGCCCCTGTCATGTTAAACGTTCTTTGGAAGGATTCCGAGGAGTCAATAACAGTCCTTCAATAGTATCTGTCCCCACTAAGTGTTCCAGAAAGTTTAGAAATGGACACAGGAATCAGAGATTAAAATACTAGCTGTAAAGATGACAAAATTAGGTCAGAAAACTAGGCCAAGACCTATAATCAAAATGAGATTCCAAAACTAAACCTTGAAACCCACTTAAAGGAAAATTTGTTGTGTAGAGCAAATGTTTATTGAACCATCTCTGTGAAGAGCCGTGGCTACCTTACTCATCTCTTAATTCAAAGTATTAGTGATTGTTATACAGGGTTAGCTGTTGCCATAAATGGTGTCTAGGGATTAACTGTGTGTATGACTCAGAACATAAGTACTTCGGAAGCTGCATATTTCTTGGTTTTTTTTCCCTTTGATGTTTATTGAGGAAATATTCATTGTAATACCTGCTATGTACTCCATTCTAGGCTTCATGCTAGATATTATCTTACATTGTTATTGGCTTCAATTTTAGTAATGAGTAGAGTGAGATGGGTGAAGGTTAATTTGCGTTAAGTCTTAAACTTATAAATGACAGTGAAAGGTCAAGCCTGAATGTGACTCCTACACTCTTACTCTTTTCGTTGATTTATGCTGCCTTCCTTTTACCTCTTCATCTGAACAATTAAGCACCAGAATTTTAGTTAACTGGAGTCTTGCTGAATTCTAATTGATTGAAATTTTACCATATTAAATATTGCCTTTTTCTCATTTCTAAGAATGGCTGAATGAATTGTAAAATACTGTCTTAGTCCATGCATTCTCATCCAAAACAAATAATCTGATTTCAAAACATAAAGTGTGGTAATTTTCTTGTATTAAATTAATAGGATTCCCCAAATTCAGGAATTTCTCCTAGTTTAGATACATTATATTTAGTAACTATGCCAGTGATTTAGCCGAAATTGCCAGATGGGTAAAGAATATGATTGTCAGATGTAAGTCTTATCCTTTTAATTAAATTTATATTCTGGTTTTGGTACTTAGATATTATGGTATAGATTTATAACAAACTGTACCTTTTTCAGTTGGTACTGTATACACAGGACAATAAGAACGTGTTTTGTTTACTTCAAGTAACATGTAACTTCAAAAATTATTTATTAATTGGTAATTTTAAGCCTCTTTCACATGTCCTTTAAAATGTAGTCAAAGCCTCCTCTGAAATGTTTTTGAAAAATTGGACTAACATTTATCACAGGCTGAATTATAACAGTCATTTGTGGTAGTACTCACTCTTTCTTAAAATAGAATTATATGGTGTTATTAAAACAGCAGTGATGTTTTATTACGTAATAGTCTGGCATCGCCTTTACATATTTAATAAATACCTATATGGTTAGAATTTTTTCTGCTGTTAGTAAAGCCTTAAGACAAAAGTAAATTATGCTGCTTATAAATGACTTGAACACCTTAACTTAGTTTTTGTTCCTTATACTAATTACCATTGGCTTTATCTTAATTTGCTTACTAAACTTTAAAAATTCAGACCTTAAAAATAGTACACAGATTTTATACATATTTATAAATCTAATAATTTATCAAATGAGACCTTAGTGATTCACATTCCTGAGTGAAAAAATTAAATTTGAATATTAGTTAAGGAAATCTGTAAGCTGATCAAAACTTAGTAAATTTTGCGCCGGGCGCAGTGGCTCAAGCCTGTAATCCCAGCACTTTGGGAGGCCGAGGCGGGTGAATCACAAGGTCGAGAGATCGAGACCAACCTGGTCAACATGGTGAAACCCCGTCTCTACTAAAAATACAAAAAATTAGCTGGGCGTGGTGGCGCGTGCCTATAATCCCAGCTACTTAGGAGGCTGAGGCAGGAGAATTGCCTGAACCCAGGAGGCGGAGGTTGTGGTGAGCCGAGATCGCACCATTGCACTCCAGCCTGGGTAACAAGAGCGAAACTCCGTCTCAAAAAAAAAAAAAAAAAAAAAACTTAGTAAATTTTATGGTATGTGAGTTACATCTTAGTAGAGCTGTTATTAAAAAATCATCCAGCAAAAGAGAAAACAAAACTTGTTTAAGATAATACTGAGAGTAAGAGGGGAGAAATATATATTTGGTATTTTTAATGGAGATTTCATAAATTTGAAGAGCTGCCCCAAGTATAGAGAAAGATTAAGGTTGGGCCAGGTGCGGTGGCTTATGCCTGTAATCACAGCACTTTGGGAAGCCAAGGTGGATGGATCGTTTGAGGTCAGGAGTTTGAGACCAGCCTGGCCAACATGGTGAAACCCTGCCTCTACTAAAAATACAAAAATTAGCCATGGTGGTGGGCACCTGTAGTCCCAGCTACTTCGAAGGCTGAGGCAGGAGAATTGCTTGAACTTGGGAGGCAGAGGTTGCAGTGAGCTGAGATCGCACCACTGCACTGCAGCGTGGCAACAGAGCGAGACTCTCTGTCAGAAGAAAAAAAAAAAGACGATATTTCCCAGATTTGGGATTTCCTCATAATCATAACTTCTGTGAGGAGACACCCATTCAAGTATGACTAAATTAAAACCTGTCATCTAGTGGTATATTTCAACTGGAATCATCTTTCCTCCTCATATCTGCTTTGTCTGAACTACTTTTTATTCTGAGTCTAAGCAGGCAGCAGTTGGGAGGGCATCTAAAGTGAGGTTCTAAGTAGAAATAAATAAAGCCTGGTGACTTTAAAGCCAGTGTATAAGTATCAGAATTTTAACTAGGTTTCTCTTTTGTTTGAAACAGTGATGACCCGTGGCACTGCCTCCAGCCCCTCCTATAGATTCATATTGAATGATGGGACAATGCTTAGCGCCCACACCAAGTGTAAACTTTGCTACCCTCAAAGTCCAGATATGCAACCTTTCATCATGGGAATTCATATCATCGACAGGTACTACTTATTTGGAGAGTTTCATTTGAAATAAGCCAGTTCACATATCTCTTCTTAGGGATATTTTTTATATTCTTGATGGCTAGAAAGCAGAAATTCTAAATTAGGCACAAAACTAGTGTGATGAGTACATATAATTAATATATCCATATTGAGTTTTATAGTCTTATCATGTAATAGCTTTGTTGTTCATAAAAGGAGGTAGGAAAACTGAGTCTGAAAATACGCTTTTTAGAGGGTAAAACCAAAAAGATGGCTAAAAATTTACAACATTCCATATGTGAATCTTTTAAGAGATTTCAAAGTTGGTTAACATTGTTATTGTTATTTTTAGTTTTGAAAGTGCTTTATTTTCATCAGGGCATACTTGGTGGCTCCTGAGTTCAAGCTGACAATTTCTCACAGAAATTACAAATCATTAAACCATCAACTTGAGATTTTTGAATGCCATTACCTCTAATTTGTTCCCCCCCCAAGTATGTTTTACACTGATATATGGCAAATTCATGAAACTGTTCTTTTATCCTGTGATTTATTCAAAATCCTACATTTACAATGGTTAAAATGTAGCATTAAAAGCAAAGACATTTCCCCTCACTTCATCTTTTTCTCATCTAATGTATTTGCTTATTGGAACATGGTAATGCCAGTCACAAATCTGTTGTCATAATTATGAATTTGAGTAAAGAACTCACTGAAAACCTGAATTCAGTATTCTGGTTTTTCTCTACTTTTAGTTTAAATTATGCTTGTGAGTGGAATTAGCACAGTTCTTTTTTCCATATTGTGATTTCTCTTTCAAAACATCTGCTATGTCTGCATATCACCCTTTTTAATTTTACATCAGTGACACAGTATTTTCCTTACCCAGTCTTCCTCTTTGGAGTTCAAATACTTAAAAGCTGTAACAGGAGTCATAAATAAGTACTTTATAAACAGAGGTGTGGGAAATTTCTTTTTCAACCAAAAATACTATTATAATGTTAATTGTGTATATTAAGTTTAGAAGTGTTTAAATTAACATATATTGGATTTTTTCCAAAACCAAGAAAAATTTATTTTACATGTAACTGAGACCATTATCAAGTGTAAGAGTTGATAAGCCTTATTTCTTATTAAGTGGTGCTAATATTTTGCAGTTTTTCTTAATTTAAGATGATACAGAAGCTCTTTACTTGATAGCTTGCATAGTATGAAATCAATGGTCTTGTTTTAGAATATGCGTCATAAAAATATTTTAATAGAAACAAATGAAGATGTTTGAATAATAATTTCTTTTTTCCCCCAGGGAACACAGTGGGCTTTCTCCTCAAGATGACACTAATTCTGGAATGTCAATTCCCCGAGTAAACCCCTCGGTCAATCCTAATATCTCTCCAGCTCATGGTGTGGCTCGTTCATCCGCATTGCCACCATCCAACAGCAACATGGTATCCACCAGAATAAACCGTCAGCAGAGTTCAGACCTTCATAGCAGCAGTCATAGTAACTCTAGCAACAGCCAAGGAAGTTTTGGATGCTCACCTGGAAGTCAGATTGTAGCCAATGTTGCCTTAAACCAAGGACAGGCCAGTTCACAGAGCAGTAATCCCTCTTTAAACCTCAATAATTCTCCTATGGAAGGTACAGGAATATCCCTAGCACAGTTCATGTCTCCAAGGAGACAGGTTACTTCTGGATTGGCAACAAGGCCCAGGATGCCAAACAATTCCTTTCCTCCTAATATTTCAACATTAAGCTCTCCTGTTGGCATGACAAGTAGTGCCTGTAATAATAATAACCGATCTTATTCAAATATCCCAGTAACATCTTTACAGGGTATGAATGAAGGACCCAATAACTCCGTTGGCTTCTCTGCCAGTTCTCCAGTCCTCAGGCAGATGAGCTCACAGAATTCACCTAGCAGATTAAATATACAACCAGCGAAAGCTGAGTCCAAAGATAACAAAGAGATTGCATCCATTTTAAATGAAATGATTCAATCTGACAACAGCTCTAGTGATGGCAAACCTCTGGATTCAGGGCTTCTGCATAACAGTGACAGACTCTCAGATGGAGACAATAAGTACTCTCAAACCAGTCACAAACTAGTGCAGCTTTTGACAACAACTGCCGAACAGCAGTTACGGCATGCTGATATAGACACAAGCTGCAAAGATGTCCTGTCTTGCACAGGTACTTCCAATTCTGCCTCTGCTAACTCTTCAGGAGGTTCTTGCCCCTCCTCTCATAGCTCATTGACAGAGCGGCATAAAATTCTGCACCGACTCTTACAGGAGGGTAGCCCCTCAGATATCACCACTTTGTCTGTCGAGCCTGATAAGAAGGACAGTGCATCTACTTCTGTGTCAGTGACTGGACAGGTACAAGGGAACTCCAGTATAAAACTAGAACTGGATGCTTCAAAGAAAAAAGAATCAAAAGACCATCAGCTCCTACGCTATCTTTTAGATAAAGATGAGAAAGATTTAAGATCAACTCCAAACCTGAGCCTGGATGATGTAAAGGTGAAAGTGGAAAAGAAAGAACAGATGGATCCTTGTAATACAAACCCAACCCCAATGACCAAACCTCCTCCTGAGGAAATAAAACTGGAGGCCCAGAGCCAGGTGAGTAACTGCTTATTTCATAGAACGGTCATTCCTAGTAATTATTTTTTATTTATTCTATTCCATCTGTAGACCAGATATGAATTCATGCTATGTTCTATCCATTGGGCTTATATTAAGAGGTTAGTATGAATAATTGATCACAGGATGCCCTCAAAATTTTTCTTTAAAACTTCAGAAGGCTACGGTTTTAATGCAGAATTCTACAAAGTGGATTCTTCTTTCTCTATAAAATCAGAGTTCACATCTTTAGACATTTAAAAAAATACCTTCTCCACTCCTTCCTCCCAGCCCTACCTATTGAATCTAACTCTCTAGGAATAAAATGTGGTACCAAACCTAAGTTTGGGAACCTCTTATGTAAATGAAGTGGGAGAGAAATGGAAGGAGGTGGACAAGGTTACCTAGTCTGGCTTGTTTTTTATTTCCTTTGAAGCATTTCCTAAAGCTGTTTTCCTTTTCATTTGATTCTGACCACCCTCAGCCATCAGAAAATAGGGACTCAAATATTCTGGGTAATAAAATATTGTCCTTACATAACATCCCCTGAAGCAGAAATAAATAAAGACAAACCTTTCCATAAGTTGTTATGGATTAGAAACATCTATGTTTAGAATGGGGCAAAAGTGATGTAAAAGTAAACAGGTACCTTCATTTATTGTATGATTGCTTATGGACTCTGAAGGAATATAGAAGAAAAAAAAAAAATATATATATATATATATATGGCTCTTCCTAGGAGCTTTCACATTATTTAGAGAAAGAATACAGACATTCATTAATCAGCTAACAATGTATATACAAAGCAGTTTATCCATAAGACTCCATTCTAAAACACAAATCACACTTAGTATGCATAGGTCCTTCGGTTTCTTGAATCAGCTTAGTTTTCTGCTCTCATCTCACAAGAATTACTCTCTTCCCTTAGGCATACTGTATTCTAGGCAGATGGAAGTCCTTGTCATTCCTAGAATAAGCCATGTCTCTTCTAAGCATCTTCTGCCTTGTTCTTCTTTCCGTGCCCACTGAAATTCTACTTATCCTTCACAAACCAATTCAAATAATATCTGTATAAAACCTTCCCCAAGTATCCCTAATTAGACATTTCCTGCCCCTGTCCTCTTGTAGTGCTTCATATGGTCTCTGTTTACTATTTGTAGAAACACTATTTTGACTGGTTTTTTTACGTAGTGTGTTCTTTGAGGATAAGGCTATCTCATGTTTCTTGGTACAGTGAAACTAATGTTTTTTAAAGCAGAAAACAGCATTAAATAATAAGTATGTTAAAAATCTCACTCTTTAAAAGGAAAAATGTTTATAAGATAATGCCATTGTCTACAGTTTGTGCATCTGTTTTGTGCACATTTGCATATATTTCTGTTCAGTTGATTCCTAGGAGTAGAACTACAGGATCATAAGATATGCATATGTTCTTTTTCAGCAGATAATGCCAGTTTTCCTAGTATATGAATATTTTTTCTAGTTGTTCCAAGTCCTTATTAACACATGATATTATCAATATTTTAGATTTTTAGATATTGTCAGGTATTTTAATTTGCATTTTCTTGATAAATATTCATTGATCATTTGGATATCTTCTTTTGTAAATTGTGTAGTCTAGTCTCTTGACCATTTTTTAGTGTGTTTTTATTTTGCTTATTGACTTGTAAGAGTTCTTTATGTAGGAATCTTTTATTGGACATATATTTACAGATATCTTTTCAATGCTAAGGCTTACCTTTTCTTTCTCTTACTGGTACTTTTTGATGAAGTTCTTCACTTTAATATAGTTCAGTTTGTCAGTCTTTTCCTTTATGGTTAATGCTTTTTGCACATGTGTAAAAAAAGACGTGTTCACAAATGTTCATAACAGCTTTATTCATATCAACCAAAAACTGGAAGCAACTCAAAAATCCATCACAATAGAAAGGATAATTATGTTGTGACATATTCATACAGTGGGACACTGTTCAGCGATAAAAATGAATGAACTACTGCTAAATGTGGCAGTGTCTGAACCTCAGAAATACAACTTTGAAATAAGTCATATTTAACAAGTACACACATTTAATTCTATTTATATACTCTAGAAACAAAAATTTTAGTTGCACTAGATAGTGAAACCCAAAAAGAAATCATAGTATAGCAATATTGTGAAATAAAGGCCAGTTTTCTTCTCTACATAACCTAAGACAGATGTAGGAACTCCTACAGATGTAGGATAGACTCCTGTCTATTCTAGACAGATGTAGAATAGACTCCTGTCTATTCTAAAAGGTATGTTTCTTATACTAGTAAGTCCTTAAGTGAGAAGTAACCTTTCTGAGATCTTTAAATTTATGGAAAAGTTTCCAAACTTTTTTAAATTATAAAAAAAGTTGTATCAGTGTAAGTTTAAAGTAAATCATTTTATGAAATTTTGAATAATATGACAGGAAAAAATCACCCATAATGCCGTTATCATAACACAGTACTACTACAGACACTTTTTTCCAGCCTAATCATTTTTTATACATAGATTTTTATACCAAGATACAGTAGAAAAATATTACATGTATATTATTTATATCCTGCAGTATATGAATATCAGAAGCATCCAGATATTTTCCCCGATAGAATAGTTAGCTCATGTAATTTCCAAGTAGCCCCAGTCATTCTAATTATTTCTTCTTTCTTTATTCTCTCAAAGAGACACTAAATTCATAGAGTTTAAAGAAGCAGCCTTTTTTTGTACATTGTTTCAGGTGAAAGTGTAGAATATATTTCCTCTAACTTTGGTTTCCATTCTTAGTTTACAGCTGACCTTGACCAGTTTGATCAGTTACTGCCCACGCTGGAGAAGGCAGCACAGTTGCCAGGCCTATGTGAGACAGACAGGATGGATGGTGCGGTCACCAGTGTAACCATCAAATCGGAGATCCTGCCAGCTTCACTTCAGTCCGCCACTGCCAGACCCACTTCCAGGCTAAATAGTATGTTTTGAGGACACCACCTCATTTTAAACATTTAGTGATCATATGGATTAACACTTTGTCTCTCACCAGTATTATACAGATCCTTTGCTTAAGAGTGAAATATCTTTTTATTAATGCCACTATAAATAATAAAGTAGTTATATTTAGACATGTGAACTTCATTCATCATGTGTATTTTAAATTATAACCTCTACCCTTTAGTAAATAATGTTGAGGTGAGCAGTTGATGTTAAGGAGAATAATTTTGTCATCCTATCCAAAACATCCCGTAACAGGACTTTCAGAAATACAATATTGGGTCAGATTGTTTCCCAAATATCTTCCTTGAAAACTAATCCTGTGAGTTGCAGAAAAAAAAGATTCTGTACTAAAATACACTGGGCAAGTGCTACATGTTCCATACATTTCATATTGATGTTTCAATGCCTATTGGCAGTTTTGAGAAATCCTGTATTGAAGAAAGTAGTTTAGATTTCTTTTGACCAACATTTCTCAAACTTTCCTGATAAAGGAATTTCTTTTCTCAAGTAATACATGTTATACCACAGAATGAGTTTTCCATGAAGTTGCTTAGTAGACAGCTGTGTTAAAATATGTTATTGTTCTAAGCCAAGTTAGCATTTTCCTAATTGAGAGACACTTTGATAGTTTAATACATTAAATTTATGAAGATAAGGCTGTCAGATTTTTTTAGCCATCACATTTTGATGTTGAAAAAGCCAGTAGTAAGAATTCCATTGTATGACCTTGAAACTAAAGGAAACTAATAAGCTTGCTTTCAAAATTAGTCTGGATTTCCGACCTTAGTCCTATTCCACTTCTGATGATATCAGACGTGGGATTTCATTTATTTCACTCCTACTGGAACTTTTAGCTGTCATGACCCAATTACTGATGGTTTACCAAGATTTCAGACAGCTGCCAAGAATAATCTTGAATCATCTGTGACATTTTTGGAGGCAGTATTTTAGCTGACCAGAGTACTAGAGGAAGGGTCAGAAGACTACAGTCAAATCTTACATTCTCCGGTCATTAACAGTCTTACCTCAAGGAAGGGCATTTTTTGAACCTTATTCTTTTTATCTGCAATATAAGAATTAGAGGAAATGATTTTGAAAGTTTATTCTAATTGAATCACTGAGGCTCTAGACTGTAATATCAATCACAGTTAAGGAAACAATAAGATGCAGGGCTGAAAAGAGGTAAAATGAAAGTCTGCATATTGATTAGTTTGGGGGTCCTTATCTCCTTCCCCATCCAATATAGGAGACTGAAGGAATTTTCTCAGGAGACATTGAATGGGCAGAAAGATGTCTGCATGTGAGTATATAAGTACAAAAGCCATTCTGCTATCTCATCATCCAACAACGAAGACTACCAGAAGACACAAGCCTAGCACTCAGCCCTCCCTGTTCATATTTTAGAACACTGACTGAACAGACACACTTGGCTGAAGTCAAGAATCGTCAGTATTTGAGGAAACTCTGAAACTTGAAAGGGAGCAAAAGAAATAAACAGAAAAAGTATGCAATGGAAATATATAATGAAGACCAAAAAAGAAAAAAACGACTAGAAATTTTACAAAGATAAAAATATATTACCCCTGAAAATATGGAAAGGAAAAAAAAGGGGCAAAGAACAGAAAAAACTCTCGAAAATTAGGTATCCAACATTTATTTTTTAATGAGAGAAATGTAAGATGATGCAGTTGAGAAAATCTCCCAGAAAGAACAAAAAGATGTTCCCAGAAAGACAAATGGGAAGTAGGGAAGAAAAAGTTAAGGAAATTACAAGGTCCACCTCAGAGAGCCAATAATGATTAAGAACTACACAAACAGGCAGGGCACAGTGGCTCACACCTGTAACCCCAGCACTTGGGAGGCCAAGGCAGGTGGATCACCTGAGGTCAGGAGTTCAAGACCAGCCTCACCAACATGGTGAAACCCCATCTCTACTAAAAATAAAAAATTTAGCCAGGCGTGGTGGCAGGCACCTGTAATCTCAGCAGTTACTTGGGAGGCTGAGGCAGGAGAATCGCTTGAATCCAGGAGGCAGAAGTTGCAGTGAGCTGAGATTGCACCATTGCACTCCAGCCTGGGCAACAAGAACAAAACTCCATCTCAAAAAATAAATAGATAAATAAATAAATAAATACACAAACAAACAATGACGGGGGAAACATAAAAAAAATGGGAATTTTCTGTTAACTAAAGGACTTGATTCTCTAGATTACAATGTTTCAACAAGTACCCAACACAAATGGAAAAAAGAATTACTTATATCAAAACTTGTCATCATATCATTCTGGAACATGAGAGATAAAGAAAAGATTCTAAAACCTTTCAAAGATAGTTGTTAATTACATACAGTGAGTCAGGAATTTATTAAAGGTAATGTTGGAACTAGAAGACATGACATTTATAATTTGAGAAAGAGGACTTCTACTTTCAACTATGACAACAATAATTGGCACTGGACTAGTCCTCCCACTGTAAATAACAGGAAAAAGAGCAAATACATTAAGCAATTCTTGTAAAACAATAGATAATAGGCAGTGTGAGACTGATCTCTCTGAGAAGGGAAGCAAGCTAGGTGAGCTCCACAGTCATCTCAGCTTTTTTCTTGGAGACATTTACCAAACCAAGTACAGGTAGGAGGAACCCAAAATAAGCATGGATATTTTACTAAACTCAGAAAATAGTGATAGGAGTTCAGTGAGACTAGGGCAGCTAGAACTTGCTGAACAAAGTACCCAAGAGGAGAAGGATATGTAGAAAAAGAGCAACAGAAATCTGAATCGGGGTTCTTTTAAATCCTTGGCTGAATACTACACTGTGCATGTGTTCAATGATATTTCATCAGGTGAGGCAAGGAACAGTTTGTCAAGGAAGAAAAACTATCAGGAAGGAGTGGCTGAATGACTATGAGAACTCACACAAGATTGGAAGATATTCAAGTCCTGACCAATCAGAGTCAGTTGACAATCTTGAACATCTGGGACGTTTAATAGAAAATTGGCCTCACTTTAAGAGTGGATTTACCCTAGACTTGCTTTGACATCTTAAAAACAAACAAACCTCAGAAGGATCAAGCTGATGTACAAGTAAATTAACTACCTGAAAGAACAGTATTCAGTTGTTTTTAAAGAAGACACCAAAATTCAGACACTCAACAATGTTATATTCATAATCTCTAACATATAATAAAAAAATTAATAGACGCATGATGTAGCAAGAAACTATGACCCATACCCAGTATCACAAAAGTATCAAAGATCTCAGTCACCTGTGAAATAATACAAATCAGTCTAATGTACATATAATATACAAACAATACATAATCATGGAAGAAGGGGAGCAAATGAAAATTTTGAAAAAATAATGGCCAAAATATTTAGAAATTTGTGGAAATTTATAAAGCTACAAATCCAAGAGTTTAATGAATCCCAAGCAAAATAAACACAAATAAAACTACTATAAGCCATATCATAATCCAATTGCTGAAATAAAAATCGTAAAACCAATCAGAAAAATGACACATTATTTCAGAGATGAAAAAAGATAGAAAATGATATAAAATACACAAAGATAAGAAAACAACTGACTTTCTATATCCAGTATCATTCAGAAATGCAGGTGAAATAAAGATGTTTTTCAACAAACCACACTGAGAAAATTTGTCACCAGCAGATTACACTATTGTTCAAGCTAAAATAAAATGAATCCAGATGGAAACTCTAACCTAAGGAAAGTAATAAGAGAGCCAGATAAGAAAGATGTGAATAAATGGAAAATTCTTTTTTCTTGTTTTTTAATTTCTTTAAATGAAAAGTAACTGTTTAAGTGGCTGGGCGCGGTGGCTCAAGCCTGTAATCCCAGCACTTTGGGAGGCCGAGGCGGGTGGATCACAAGGTCAAGAGATTGAGACCATCCTGGTCAACATGGTGAAACCCCGTCTCTACTAAAAATACAAAAAATTAGCTGGGCATGGTGGCGCGTGCCTGTAATCACAGGTACTCGGGAGGCTGAGGCAGGAGAATTGCCTGAACCCAGGAGGCGGAGGTTGCGGTGAGCCGAGATCACGCGTTGTACTCCAGCCTGGGTAACAAGAGCGAAACTCCATCTCAAAAAAAAAAAAAAATTAGAGAAAAGTAACTGTTTAAAGCAAAAAGAATAGCAATTATATATTTAATATGTAAAAGAAAAATGTATGACAGTAATAGTACAACAGGTGGGGTAGAATAAATGAAAAATACTGTTTTATATTAAATAGTATATTATTTGAGGCTAGCGGCTAAAGTTAAAAGTGTATTTGTTAATAGAAAATCCTAAAGAAGTGAGAGGAAAAGCTACTTTTCTAATGAACTAAATGAACTTAGCAAAGTCACAATATGTATACTCAGTATTTTAAAAAATCAATTGTATTTCTATATACCAGTCACATGCAATTGGATAATGATATAGAAAAAGCAATTTACAAAATATGTAAAATGTTAAGACATAAATTTTAGATGGAATAATATATACAACACTCTACACTGAAAACTACTTTGCTGAGAGAAATTGAGGGGCCAAATAAATGGAGAGATGTACCATTTTCATGGATTATAAAACATAATTTTGTCAAGATGTCAATTATTCCAAAATCGACCCATGTAAATTTAATGTAATCCCAATAAAAATCCCAGCAGGCATTTTTAGTAAAACTTGACAAGCTTTTTCTAAAATGTATATGAGAATGCAAAGTTCCAGGAATAACCAAAACTACTTCAAAAAAAAAGAAAAGAAAGAAAACTTGCAAGTATTTATATTACTTGATTTTAAGACTTCTATAAAGCAGCAGTCATCAAGATGGTGTGGTTTTGTAATAAAAACAGACATATAGATTAATGCAAAAGAATGGAGAGTCCAGAAACAGACCCACATGTATATGGCAAATTGATTTTTAACAAAGACACCAAAGTAATTAAACAAAGAATAGTCATTTCAATACATGGTGATATAACAACTGAACAACCATGTAGAAAAAAAATGAACCTCAGCCCTTCTCCTCATTCCATACACACACAAAAAAGTGAACTTATTTTGAGTTGATCATAGGCCTAAATATAAAAGTTAAAACTATAAAACTTTCCAACAAAAAAATATGTCATTGACATAGACAAATGTTTTTGGTAGGACACAAAAAGTACTAATTATGAAAGAAAAAATTGCTACATTAGACTTCATCAAATGTTAAATCTTCCGCTCTTTAAAGGCCACCTCTTGAAAGAAAATGAATTAATAATTAATAACCTTTCAAAACAAATCACTAGACTAAACCCAGATGGGTTCACTGGTAATTCTACCAAACATTTAAGGAAGAAATTATATTCTCTATAATCTCTTCCAAAAAATAGAAATAAAGAAAGTATTTCATAACTCACATTGTAAAACACATATCTGATATAAAGGAGTGGTACCTGAAATAAACAAAGAACTCTTCAAATGAAACAATAAGAAAACAAGCAACTCAATTTAAAAATGGGCAAAAGATCTGAACAGACACCTAACCAAAGAAGATAAACAGATGGTAAATAAGCATATGAAAAGATGCCCAACTCATGTGTCATTAGAAAATTGCTAATTAAAACAACAGTATGCTGGCGAGGATGTAGAGCAACAGGAACTCTCATTGCTGTTGAGAATGCAAAATGGTACAGCCACTTTGGAAGACATTTTGGCAGTTTCTTACAAAACTAAACATACTCTTACCATATGATCCAGCAATCACACTCCTTGATATTTACCCAAAGGAATTGAAAACTTATGTTCACACAAAAACCTGCACATGAATGTTTATGGCAGCTTTATCCATAATTGCCAAAACTTGGAAGCTATCAAGCCATGAAAAGACATTGCTGAGAAGAAGCCAATCTGAAAAGGCTACATCCTGTATAATTCCAACTGTATTCTGGAAAAGGCAAAACTGTGGAGATAGTCAAAAGATCAGCAGTTGCCAGGGGTTTGTTGTCGGTGGTTGCCAAAGGCAAGGATTTGCCAAAAAGGAGAACACGGGGTTTTACATAAGTATCATACCAAAAAATCCCGTGTTTATATCATGTATATATAAATAAATGTATATAGACATATACATTTATATATATATAAATCATGTATATACAATGACATATATTTATTCTGCCATTATATATTGGTCAAAATATCAAAAGCTACAGAATGAACAACACAAAGTCATTAATAATAATGTGTTCATATTCGCTTATCAATTCTAACAAATGTATCACAGTAATGCAATAGTAGGAAGAACTGTCTAATCTAAACAGTGGGCAAAGGATTTTAAATGACATTTCACAAAGGAAGATGTGAAAGTGGCAAATCAGCACATGGAAGATGGTATATATATATATATATTTTTTTTTTTTTGAGTCTCTGTTGCCCAGGCTTGAGTGCAGTGGCACGATCTCCACTCACTGCAGCCTCCACCTCCACCTCTTGAGTTCAGGCGATTCTTGTGCCTCAACTTCCTGAGTAGCTGGGATTACAGGTGTGCACCACCATGTCCAGATAATTTTTTTGTATTTTCAGTAAAGGCAGGGTTTCTCCATGTTGGCCAGGCTGGTATGGAACTCCTGGCCTCAAGTGATTTCCCCCGCCTCAACCTCCCAAAGTGCTGGGATTATAGGCATGAGCCAGCACTCGCAGCAAAGATAATTAACATCTTTAATCATCAAGGAAACGCAAACTAAAACTGCAGTGCAGTACCACTGCACACCCATTAGAATGCCCAAAATTTTAAAAACTGACAATATCAAATGATGGCAAGGATGTGGAACAATTTGAACTTTTACATTGCTAAGGGAATGTAAAATGGTATAGCAGATTTGGAAAATTGTTCAGCAGTTTCTCACAAAATTAATCATACATTTACTATATGACCCAGCAATCCAACTTTTAGATATTTAACAGTAGCTGGATGTGGTGGCAGACACCTGTAATCACAGCTTCTAGGGAGGCTGAGGCACGAAAATCACTTGAACCTGGGAGGTGGAGGTTGCAGTGAGCCAAGATTGTGCACTCAACCCTGGACTACAAAGTGAGACTCTGTCAAAAAAAATTAGCCCCAAACTGGAACAAACTAAATGTCCATCAATAAGTAAATGGTGTATTCATAAAATGAAACACTGCTCAGCAATGAAAAGGAAGGAACTATAATACTATTACATGGGATGAATTATTCTTGGAAACATGCTAAGTGAAAACAGCCATATATAATCAGATTTTTTTTAACTCTCAAAAAGGCAAATCTAATCTGTAGTAATAGAAGTCTGATCGTTGTTTGTCTGAGTTAGGGAAGATTGACAGCCAAGGAACATGAAGAAAATTTTAGAGGTGTTAGAAATATTCTGTTTTCTTGATTTGAATGGAAGGTCCTGGGTTTATAACTTTCTTAAAATTTGTTGAACTTAAAATGGGTGGATTTTATTGTGTGTAAATTATACACTAATAAAGTTTAGAAATACCTGAGATTAGAATGATTTCTGGCCAATAATTAGGTTTCACATTTCCGGTAGTTGTAAAGATAGAATAAAGGCATTTTCAGATATAAAAGGCCTCAAATATTTGCTTGATATATTCACCTGTTCTAGCAAAAGTCCTGGAGGGTGTACGTAAACAAACAGGAGAAAACCAAAAGAGGCAAAACCAAAAGAGACAGAGAAAGCAAAGGATCTGAAAGGAAGCCCAGGAATGACAGCTGATCAGCGAGATTAGGGAACAGCTAATGCATGTTGAACCAGGGGCCTGGCGAGTCCTCTAGAAAAGAGACCTTCAGGGAAGAAATGAATTGATCTCCTTGAGTTTATAGAAAATATTATCGATAGATTTACTTCCAAATGTTGAAACGTGATAAATTCTACTAGAACAGCAGACAAATGAAAAAATAAGAAAATTATTAACTCCAGAAAAAAGGAAGAATGGCCACAAGAAAGGAGGTTTGAATAAAGAACACAATTTGACTTAGCAGTGAGTAATATTTGCATAATCATAAGAATCAAAATATTAATTTTTGATTTTATAAAAAACTATGACCTGTTAGGGAATTGGAAGCCGGGATGGTAGTAAGAGAGGTACATATGGAAGAGTTAAGACCTCATCTATGATAATGGGAAGTCAGTAAATCTGAAATTGAGATATCAAGAAATAGCAGTATATGTGTATTTAGAAATAAATAGGCAGATGCCAAAGAAAACAGTTTTAAGAGTTGTAAATGGTTGCCTCTTGAGAAGGAGGGAACTAAGTAACTGGAAGGGGTGAGGCAAGAAACTGCTATTAATCATTATGGGCCCTTTGGTTCTGACTTATAAAATTATGTATGTGTGTTAACTTGATAAAAACTTGAGTTAATAGAAATAGAAGGTATCAGCTAGCATTGCAAGTTGTGAAAGTGGGGTGTTTTCCTTCATAGTCTGTATTGAGGCAAATAGCTTTTTTTTTTCTTTTTTCTTTTCTTTTTTTTAATCAACTTTTTTTAAATTGCATTTTAGGTTTTGGGGTACATGTGAAGAACATGCAAGATTGTTGCATAGGTACACACATGTGGCAGTGTGATTTGCTGCCTTCTTCTCCATCACCTGTATCTGGCAGTTCTCCCCATGCTATCTCTCCCCAACTCCCCACCCCACCGTCCCTCCCCCATTTCCCCCCAACAGACCCCAGTGTGTAGTGCTCCCCTCCCTGTGTCCATGTGTTCTCATTGTTCAACACCCACCTGTGAGTGAGAACATGCAAATAGCCTTTTTCTCCCTTGAGTACAGCTCCATAAGTAAAAGTATGTAAACAGGCCAGAATCTGTTTCACCTTGTGCTGATACGTTTGCAAAGGCCAAGAGCATGGAGGGGAAGATGCCAAGGTCGTTACGAGGAAGGACATTAGATGCAGACAACCAGTCTACAATGTGTAGTTACAGGCAGGAAAGATAAGAGAAGTCAGAGGCCATACGGCTAAGGAAACAAGTTGAGTATGAGAAAGGAAAAAATTAAGAATTGCAGAAGAAAAAAGAAAGAAGAAGATGGGAACAAAAATATGATAACGTATAAAGAGAAGAAGAAAAGAATCACTTCTAATTCTCTACCTCACTTTTACCTCTAAATTGTCTATCACTATTTCTTACTAGAGAAACAGAGTCTATTATTGATTGGCCCACATCTTAAGCTTGTGCCCATCCAGGAAAATCAAGCACCTTTCCTTACTTTAGTCTTCAATCTTAGCTAAACTGTGTCAAGTACAAATAACTTACATAGGATAGTTTAATTATCTTGCTCCTTCACCACCTAAGACACACAGTTAGAACTAATGGCTCTATCCCCCATGATACTTATCTTTTCTGTTATACCTTTCTTTTCCTTGCCATTTTGCACTGTATTCTGAGAGGATCTCTGAGCTCAGTTATCCAGATCAAAACTAAATCTTCAACTATGTCCACTGTGCTCTTCAGTCCATCTATTGAAATCATTTCATCATAGCTATAATTTTACGATTTTTTTTTTTTTTTTTTTTTTTTTGAGACGGAGTTTCGCTCTTGTTACCCAGGCTGGAGTGCAATGGCGCGATCTCGGCTCACCGCAACCTCCGCCTCCTGGGCTCAGGCAATTCTCCTGCCTCAGCCTCCTGAGTAGCTGGGATTACAGGCACGTGCCACCATGCCCAGCTAATTTTTTTGTATCTTTAGTAGAGACGGGGTTTCACCATGTTGACCAGGATGGTCTCGATCTCTCGACCTCGTGATCCACCCGCCTCAGCCTCCCAAAGTGCTGGGATTACAGGCTTGAGCCACCGCGCCCGGCTAATTTTACGATTTTTAAACATTCTTTTTCTTAGGAGTCTATTACTTTTTTGTGGATGCAATAGACTTTTTAATCCGTATGATGATATTTATTGTGCTCATTTTGTATACTAATCCTTTTTTCTTCAACATTACTTTCTTCATTAAAGTTGCTTTCTTCCTACTGTTGACTTTTCTTGAATGTTTGGTGAATTTTGACTGTCTCCATATATATTGAAAAATATCTAGAACTTAAAAATGTTGATAGCTAGTGTATTTCTTTAGCTAAAATGAGAAGCCCTTTTCCCCTGGCAGTGTATGTAGGTTCTGATTGTAGGAGTCCTACTTTTCAGTTGTTGTGAGGGAATAGGCCTTGGAGGTGGGGAAACCCCTTGTAGCAGCCCTAGCACCCGCTAGGGAGATTCCCTGGGCAGAACTCCCATTTTGAGTCATATGTCCACATTTGTAATCCCATGGACAGATGCCAGAGTCAGCTGCACTCAGAGCAATGGCCTGGCAGCAGCTGTTCAGTCATCCATAATTATCCTAGCAATTGCCCATGGCCTGTTCCTTTATTTGCTCAAATGACCACTGAGCCTGGAGTTATTCTGATGTTCTTCTGGGAATATTCCCCTCTGTAGAAAATCTCTTTCTTCTGTTGCAAGTGTTTTAGTTTAGTTGAAGTTTCACAATCGATTTGTTTCCCTCTGTGTTTTATCTTTCAGAAATTCTTTGTTGTTTTAGTCTGCTGCCACGAAAATTTCTTCTGCCGTTCCTTCAGAAAGCAGAAGAATTTGTGTTCCCCTCTTTTCTTTCTTCAGTTATTTCAGTGATGTTTTTGAAGAGAGAATAAAACATAAATGCCGGGTGCGGTGGCTCAAGCCTGTAATCCCAGCACTTTGGGAGGCCGAGGCGGGTGGATCACGAGGTCAAGAGATCGAGACCATCCTGGTCAACATGGTGAAACCCCGTCTCTACTAAAAATACAAAAATTAGCTGGGCATGGTGGTGCATGCCTGTAGTCCCAGCTACTCGGGAGGCTGAGGCAGGAGAATTGCTTGAACCCAGGAGACGGAGGTTGCGGTGAGCCAAGATCACGCCATTGCACTCCAACCTGGATAACAAGAGTGAAACTCTGTCTCAAAAAAAAAAAAAAAAAAAAGTAAATGATAAATTGTCCCACATTGAATCATAAATCTCTTTAGGTCTGTTTACAAATGAGAAAACAAAGGTTCAGAGAAAAGGAAAATACATATACACATAAACACACACAAAAACTTGCCCAAATTAATATTGCTAATATTTGCAGAATAACCAGGATTTAAATCTCAATCCACCTGGTTTCAAAACATGCTATTTATATGCACATACCCACACCCAGGCAATGTGGCCAAGTGATTTAAATGTTTTTGTTAGAAATGTTCTACCAGAGCACATCCAGGTAAATACTGCTTTTTCAATGGAGACAGCTGTTGTGAGGGTGCTGTTGCTCAGAATGTATACAGCATCCCTCTTTGGCAGTACCTTCAAAACCTTTTATTCTTTTGACTGTCTTCAAATCCCTATTATTTAAAAGTGGATTTTACTTTTGAAAATTTCCAGAGTTACTTGTAACCAAATACGTTGATCTAAAAAGAATAGTGCTCCTTTCTTAAATCAAAAACTAAAATTAAGTTTACCTATGAGGAAATTTAATTTCTTGAAGGACATTTGGACTGGTAGAGGTAGATCCTGAAGAATTCCAAAAATATTTAAGCATTGACGTCACTGGAATAAGTGAATGACCCTGTGAGGCAGTCGGTTTTGTGTTCTGTGAACATATACATTCCAGGACTTTTAAAAAATCTTATTTATTTGTAGTACATAAAAAATATTGTGTAATTATAAAAATCATGATTTTCACATTCAACATTTTCAGTACTTAAAAAGATCCACTTTTTAACCTGGGCAACATGGTGAAACCCCTTCTCTATAAAAAATACAAAAATTGGCCAAACATGGTGGTATGCAACTGTAGTCCCAGCTACTTGGGGAGCTGAGGCAGGAGGATCACTTGATCCCCAGGAGGTGGAGGTTACAGTGAGCCAAGATCATGCCACTGTACTCCAGCCTGGGTGACAGTGAGACTGTGTCTCAAAAAAAGAATTCTCTGAGGTTACATATCATGGTTTTTTGTTTTGTTTTCTTAGTAATTAAGATATTTACATGATTCAACATTCAAAAATGTTTTTAAAATATATAATGAAAAATCTCTTTCCTAGCAGTATTGTTTTTTCTGTACCTTCAAAAATTACGTATATAGACTTCCTTTTTTAAAATACAAATAGTGTCATACTATCCACATTAACTGTTCAGTATCTTAGTCCTTTTTTCACTTAATGTTCTATGGATGTCATTCTCTATCAGTGCATATAGAACGTCTTTATTCTTTTTTATAGCTGTACAGCTTTTTACAGTTGTGCCAGAATTAACCAGTTGCCTGATAGGCATCTTTTGCTATCACAAAGCTGTAATGAATAATCTTATGTAGAGATAATTGACCACATGTGAGAGTATATCTGAAATACAAGTTCTGAATAGAATTACTGGGTCAAAAGATAGATATTGCCAAGTAGTCCTTTCCAGCAATTATATCAGCTTACACCCTAACTGATGATGTTTCCATTTCTGCATATCCTTGGCAATACATGAATTATGTACTTTCTCTTTTTTGCCAATCTGATTGTTTTATTTTTTTAGGTATCTCAATGTCATTTTAATCCATATTTCTTTTATTGTGGATTAGATCATGTTTTAATGATTTTATATATTCATTTATGTTCATGTTCTCTTACTGTTTTATTGGGTTTTTATCCTGTTGAATTATAGAATTTTTTTATACAGAAAAATCAGTTGTTTACATCATGTTTTGAAAAAACTAAAACACTGTAACTGCTGTGCAGTTACTGCCAAGCGTAACATAAAACTAAACCAGAAACTTCCTTAGCAACAGCTGAAGAAAATTAACTGTGAATATCAGAATCAGTAAGTACGAAATCAACTGTTAGAAAAGTAAAATGTGCAAAAGCCACCCTCGTGGTTAACAAAATGCTCTCTACTTAATGTATAGAATTTTTTTTCCCTATAGCCTAATCTTGGAAGTGACAGAAATTTTTAAATTATTTCATAATGTAAGGGGTTTTTTTGGGGGGGATGTTGGGTTCAGTGTTCCTTTTAGCCATATTTTAAATGGAGAAACTATGATGTTGAACCCTTTGCAAAGATGATAACAAATGTTAATACCTTGATCAGGGGATCCCTAGGGATTGTTTTCTACCCCTACTTCAGCTGCCTATTTCCAGCAGAAATGACTGTATTGTCTTGTATTACATGTATACTTACTCATGTTTGTATCACAAATATAACCAAAAATATTACATTTATTCTTTGGCCAAAGAGAGAGAGCCTGTGTATTTCCTAAGAGAAATAATGTGAAACAAACCGTCACATTTTTTACAGAGGCAGTTTCTAAAGGAAGTCACAAAAGGCTGAAATAACTTTCAGAATAAAAACCATCTTCTTTTAAGCATACCATCTATCCAAACAAAACTTTTTATTGAATCAACATTTTATTTTTGTATAGGTTTTGTTTGTTTGTTTGTTTATTTTTGTTTGCTTAGTCACCAAACTCAGCATATGAATCTTACTTTGAAAATATTTTATCCACTTATTTTCTTAACATTTTTTCATCAAGACCAGTAAAATGAGATACTGGTCCTATTATTGAGTCAAATACTCTATCTTGTAAGACTTAATATTGATAGTGGACAGCCATGTAAATTTTCTTAGACTTTTAAATATAATTAATTTTTGTTGTAATAATAAAGACTAGATTTCATAAAGGAAATAAGATTGAGGAATTAACATGTAGAGCAGAGCAATAGGACAGCTTTCGATAATCTTTGACCAACTTTCTGATTTAAATAATGACAGGAACTAAGTGATTATTTCCCATTTTGTTGTTGCTGTTTTAGTTTGGTTGTTTTTGTTTGTTGTGTTTTTCAGAATCCTACAGAATTTTAATTCTCTATCATTTGTCACGATAGAGATGAGGTTAATTGAAAGCTATAATTATATACATTTAAAAGTAAACATGTTTATATAACTTTTATTTCTCCTTATACTAAATATTGAATATATTTCACTTAAAAGTGAGCCTTGCATGTATTATGTAGTTAATAATCTTCAGTAACTAGCATTAAGTACATTTTGGGAGGCATCCTTAGATCTGCTTATTCTTCATTCATTTGAATGAGGAATTCTACCTCAATAAGCTTTCCCATTAAACTCCAAACCTATTTTAATTTTTTTAAAAAAGATTTTATTTGGGCTACTCTAACAAAATACCACAGGCTAGGTGGCTTAAACAATAGAAATTTATTTTCTCACAATTCTGGAAGCCTGAAGTAGTTTTGATTTCTTCTAAGGTGTCTTTTCTTCACTTGGAGATGGCCCTCTTCTCTCTGTATCAGGTTATCCCTCTGTCTGTATTATCTTTCTCCTAATCTCCTCTTAGTGTAAAGACACTAATCATAGTGGATTAGGGCCCACTGTAAAGACCCATTTGACTTAGTTAACCTTTTTAAAGGCCCTGTCTCCAAATACAGTCACATTCTGAGATACCAGGGGTTAGGGCTTCAGCATATTAATTTGGTGGGGGTGGGTACAATTCAGCCCATAACAATGATGAATTAATATATATTCATTTTAGAAATTACAAATAGCCACCATAGAAAGAAAAGTAGCCTTTAATCTCACTACCTAAAGTGTAACTAAAGTGTGTGTATGTGTGTGTGTGTGTATATCCTCCCAGAATTTTTTGTATTAATATATATGAAATGGTTTATAAAAACAGAGTCATCCTGAAAATAATGTTTTGGAGTATGCTTTCTTTTTTTCATTTAACAGCACATTGTCAAGATCTATGCCATAGTTCATTGATCAGTCCCTAAATTTCTGGAATTTAGGTTATTTATAAATTTTTTCTAGTATAACTAGTATAGAGATGATCATAAAGCTTTCAAAAAAAGCCTTACAAAAAAAACTTTCTAAAATGCATATACTGTTTTCTTCAATTACAAAACATAAGTCAGCTTCTTTTTTCATTGAGCCATCATTATAAGTCTCAGTTCTTATACCATTATCGTACACCTATATTCTAAGATTAGCAACTGTAGAGCTGTGTTCACTTGCTACATGGCCTCAAATTCTAGTTTCTGTTTCTGCCTCTTACAGAATGTATTTTATCTTTTGCTCACCACTCTCATTTCATGATGACACTACACTACTTATAGCATATTCTAATACACTGACTGAAAAGCACTTAACCAAAATTGTTAAATTTATCTTTAAAACAAATAATTTCTGACAATGTCCTGAGTGATTCTGAATAACATTAACCTATGCACAAACTTTAATATCAGATTTTCCTTGATTCAGGAATGTTTTTTCACTTTCTCATTTATTTTGTATTATGTAGTCACGCTAGATAGTTTAAATTGTTGAATAAGTGAACTTTGTATCACTGAAGTAATATTTTAAAGGGAAGTCTTACTCTACAGTATCTAATTTTTGAAAAATACTATCATTTTATCTTCCACTGAGATAATGACTTCTTACCTTGTCTTCAATCAGGATTACCTGAGCTGGAATTGGAAGCAATTGATAACCAATTTGGACAACCAGGAACAGGAGATCAGATTCCATGGACAAATAATGCAGTGACAGCTATAAATCAGAATAAATCAGAAGAGTAAGTAATACATTTTTTATTTTGTAAGGTATCAGATACCAACTTCTAAACAGAAAAGTATTTTTTCCAAACTAGACAGTCTACAATGGTATTTTGTGAGATATTAATAGATGTAAATGTTTAGTAAACAAAAAAGTGGGCCTAGCGAGATGGCTCAAGCCTGTAATCCCAAGACTTTGGGAGGCCCACACAGGTGGATCTCCTGAGGTCAGGAGTTTGAGACTAGCCTGACGAATGTGGTGAAACTCCATCTCCACTAAAAATACAAAAAAATTGTCAGGTGTGGTGTTGCGCACCTGTAATCCCAGCTACTCGGGAGGCTGAGGCAGGAGAATTGCTTGAACCTGGGAGGTGGATGTTGCAGTGAGCCAAGATTGCTCCATTGCATTCCAGCCTGGGCAACAAGAGAGAAACTCCATCTCAAAAAAAAAAAAAAGTTGGGGGAGGGAAAGATACTGAATTAAACAGATTTATTGACTGCATGACCACAAGGATACTTTGTAATCACCAAGAGATTAATATAATATGTAGCTGTTGTTCTATATTTCATATATTACTTTAATTGATTACCATAATGTATCTGGGACCTGTGGATGAATTGGCCTCAGTACAATAATTATAATGCTCTTCAACTTTTACTTGTATCATTATTTTGTCCAGTATTTCTCTTCATTTGGTGCAAGAAGTTATAAGAAAGGAAAGTATACTTTTTACATCTACTCAGTGTCATGTCTTGATTAGAATTGAATTTCTTACTCCCCACAGGCAACCATATTCCATAACACAGAGCACCTCTCATACCTGTCAACCACAGGATGTCTAGAAAGTGTTGATTGTGGTTTAGCGCCTTAAATACGAACTGTATTCCCACTTACCTTCCCAGAGGAAGAGTGCTTATAATTGTATTATTACATTAGTGTTATTAGGATTAGTATTATTTTGTATATATTTCTGTTTTATCTATCAGTTAGTATCAGTTAGGATCAGGCTATATGTTTCCTACATGTAATCAATGAATAATTTGTTTTATAGCTTAACACCTGCCATTCTTCATTTTTCCAGTTTTATTTCTTTTGTAAATGGTAATCATGTCAGGTTAACAATCAAGATGATTTGATCATCTTTGAAAGTTAAATAATGTAATATGTACTGTTTTGATTGTAGTTCAGTTATCAACAATGGCATTCATAAAATAGATAAATAAATAGAATAAGTAGAATAAATCTGAGTATGAGCTAAATGATTCTGAGTTTTGGCTGATTTTCTTTTTTTTTAACTTTTATTATAAGTTGTTTCCCCTTTCTTAACTATGTTTGGTTAATTTTTCAGGCATTTCTGTAACATGAAGAATATGGAAACAAAGTTCAGTGATTGACAAAAGAATGAAAAATATATTCAAGCTATATACCAAATACTCATTTAATTTCTACACAGTAAACATAGAACATTCCATTGCATTAGAATTGCCAAGCATCTCAAAAGAGAATTTTCTAAAACCAAATTTGCACATATTTATGTATAGAAAGATTAAAGAAATTATTTGCTATGTCAGTCTGAAACTTTCCTGTTTTTTAATCCTGCAGCCAGTGTATTAGCTCACAATTAGATGAGCTGCTCTGCCCACCCACAACAGTAGAAGGGAGAAATGATGAGAAGGCTCTTCTTGAACAGCTGGTATCCTTCCTTAGTGGCAAAGATGAAACTGAGCTAGCTGAACTAGACAGAGCTCTGGGAATTGACAAACTCGTTCAGGTATTTATTAAAGTCAACATAATTTAACCGATGCAGCCCTAAGAAACTAGAAAATTATTTTAAGCAAGATTTTAAAATACTCTGCCCACTGTGCTTTAGCTGTTTTATAATTTACCGCTTTTGAAACTTATCAAAATATGTAGTAGTGTTTTTTTAAAGAAAAAAATATTACAATAATTAGAATTAGAAATAAGTCTTAGCTTTTCACCGTGAAACAGAACATTGCAGACTCCAGCTAGAATAAACTCCAGATTTATAACATCACTTCTCATTGTAAAGCTTAATTTATCCTTCATTCATGCTTGTCTTCTACCTGTTTATTCCATGATATTCCAACTTCCAGGTTAACATTTTTTAGACTATAGGATGATAAAATAATTTTAGTGCATCTTGACCAGCATTTTTAAATGGACTAGCATAGTGTGGAATACTAAATATAAGAGTGCATAGCCCATTAAAAGGAATCATGTTTTACGAAACTCCTTTCAGCTCCATACACACACACACACACCAATAGGTCACAATTTATATTTCTTACAGTGGGTAATAGTAAAAACATTTGGAAACTGTAACTCTACAGCTTTCTGTTGTATCCGCTGTGGATTTTTTTTTTTTTAAATAAAGGCATGAATTTTATATCTGAGATAGAAAAATGCCTGCTTGATCCCTCCTTTAAGAATCTACTTCTTGGGCCGGGCGTGGTGGCTCACGCCTGTAATCCTAGCACTTCAGAAGGCCGAGGCGGGTGGATCACAAGGTCAAAAGATCAAGACTATCCTGGTAAACATGGTGAAACCCTGTCTCTACTAAAAAAAAATACAAAAAAATTAGCTGGGCATGGTGGCACGTGCCTGTAATCCCAGCTACTCAGGAGGCTGAGGCAGGAGAATTGCCTGAGCCCAGGAGGCGGAGGTTGCGGTGAGCCAAGATTGTGCCATTGCACTCCAGCCTGGGTAACAAGAGCGAAACTCCGTCTCAAAACAAAACAAAACAAAATCTACTTCTTATAGTAAAGTTTATTGATTTTTAGGCTTTGCAATGAAGTTTTTTTTAAAAACCTTTTAGTTTTATTTCATTGATTTGGAGCCTTTATTTTAACCATATTGTCATCTCTTCTACGATTTTAAATATCTCAGCTAATCTATTATTCCATCTCAAAAGTAGCTTTTATAAATGATTAGGTAGTAAACTTCTGGAGAGCATAAATTCAGAATGAATATATGATGATACTTTCTAGAAATACAGAAGCATGTCATTTATTGGCAAAAATTTATTTGTAAAATATTCTGGCTTCTTTTCTAACAGGGGGGTGGATTGGATGTCTTATCAGAGAGATTTCCACCGCAACAAGCGACACCACCTTTAATGATGGAAGAAAGACCCAGCCTTTATTCCCAGCCTTACTCTTCTCCTTCTCCTACTGCCAATCTCCCTAGCCCTTTCCAAGGCATGGTCAGGCAAAAACCTTCACTGGGGACTATGCCTGTTCAAGTAACACCTCCCCGAGGTGCTTTTTCTCCTGGCATGGGCATGCAACCTAGGCAAACTCTGAACAGACCTCCGGCTGCACCTAACCAGCTTCGACTTCAACTACAACAACGATTACAGGGACAGCAACAGGTGAGCACTCTTGTTTAGCAGTGGATACTTTTTAAAGGTATGTACCAAATTTCTCTGCAAGACAGCCCATTGCTACAAAAGTGTCAAGTCCACTCCTAGAACCTTCATGAAAGACTTAAAGAGCTATCCTTGGTCTCTTAGGAAAGGGAAAAGGGACTTTTTGTTCAATTTAAAGACAGTAGGCTCTTAGGCCAGGTGCAGTGGCTCACGCCTGTAATCCCAACACTTTGGGAGACCGAGGTGGGCAGATCACCTGAGGTTGGGAGTTCAAGACCAGCCTGACCAACATGGAGAAACCCCATCTCTACTAAAAATACAAAATTAGCTGGGCATGGTGGTACATGCCTGTAATCCCAGCTACTCAGGAGGCTGAGGCAGGAGAATCGCTTGAACCCGGGAGGTGGAGGTTGCAGTGAGCCGAGATTGTGCCATTGTACTCCAGCCTGGGCAATATGAGTGAAACTACATCTCAAAAAAATAAAAAGACAGTAGGTGCCTAATAAATTACTCTGAGACCTACAACTTAAAGACAATTTAATTTTTATTTTTTGAGATACAAACTATTTAAGGGGAACCTCATACAAGTTTTAAATTAATCAAGAGAAACATAGCTTATTTTACAAAGTAGACCATCAAGAGATACTGTTTATGATTGTTGGAACAGAAAATAAAGTGTTATTTGAGATTGGAGGTATTGATGCCTAGTGATGTTATTTGAAGAAAAGGATAGTTTGGGGTCTGGGAGTTGTGAGTGAGTTAAATCTTATTTCTCATGGCAGGAAATGAGTAGGCATAGTGGCATAAATATTTAAGATTGTATAAGCAACAGATATGGAGATAATCATTAAGGACCACAAGCACAAACAGTTAAAAATGTCTGCTGTGGGCCAGGCATGGTGGCTCACGCCTGTAATCCCAGCACTTTGGGAGGCCAAGGTGGGTGGATCACTTGAGGTCAGGATTCAAGACCAGCCTGGCCAACATGATGAAACCCCATTTCTACTAAAAGTACAAACAAACAAACAAAAAATTAACAGGGCATGGTGGCACGTGTCTGTAATCTCAGCTACTTGAGAGGCTGAGGCAGGAGAATTGCTTGAACCCAGAAGGTGGAGGTTGCAGCAAGCCACGATCACTCCCATTGCAATCCAGCCTGGGTGACAAAGTGAGACTCTGTCTCAAAAAAAAAAAAAAAGTCTGCTGTGGGAAGGAGGCCCAGTGCTGTAGATTGTTGCTTCTTGTTATGAATCCTGTAGTTTCTAAACCCATATTTGTATATTGCTTTTAATTTTTATAAAAGTATTTAAACAAGTTCCCTAGAGACTAATTCAGGAAGGAAGAAAAAGAAGGAGATAAATTATACTGGAAAGGCAGTGTGATATAATGGTTTTAAGAGTTAGTTCCTAGACTGGACAGGGAAAATGTGGCACATGTACACCATGGAATATTATGCAGCCATCAAAAATGATGAGTTTGTGTCCTTTGTAGGGACATGGATGAACCTGGAAACCATCATTCTCAGCAAACTGACACAAGAGCAGAAAATCAAACACTGCATGTTCTCGCTCATAGGTGTTGAACAATGAGAACACATGGACACAGGGAGGGGAGCACTACACACTGGGGTCTGTTGGGGGAAAATAGGGGAGGGACAGCAGGGGGTGGGGAGTTGGGGAGAGATAGCATGGGGAGAAATGCCACATATAGGTGAAGGGGAGGAAGGCAGCAAATCACACTGCCAGGTGTGTACCTATGCGACAATCTTACATGTTCTTCATATGTACCCCAAAAACTAAAATGCAATAAATAAAAAAAAAAGAGTTAGTCCCAGTTTCAAGTTCCAGTTCTAAACTTAGGTGGATTGCCTTAATCAAATGGTTTCCCTTTTAAAGCCTCTAATTCCTCATCTATAAAAAGAGTCTAATAAAGAATTCCTTTTCCTCACTGGTGATTATGTGGAATAAATGAGATAAAACACGTAAACTTTGTAGCACAGTGCCTGGCATATTGTAGCAGTTGATAAATACTAGCTATTGGTTATAAAGTTAAATTTAATAAACATAATATATGATATAAAGTGTGCTTCCATTCTGCTTTAAAAAAGAAGATGATGAAAGAGAGGAAGAGAAAGGGAGGGCTGAGAAAGGGAAAAAATTTTTAAATGATAGAATAAAAATAAAAGGAATAATTTTTTAAATACTAGGGTGGAATAAAGGATTCAAAGAAGAATTAAAGGAAGAGAGAGGGAAAGAGAAACAAAAAGAAGGAATCATAAATGTTCTGAGATATTAATTGAAGATAAACTATTTCTTGTAGCTTTCCGTTCATCTTTAGATAAAGGGCACCAGAATAAAAAATGCTTAATATTTCCCCCATATTTAATTTTTCACAGAACATTATTTAAAGGGACTATACTAGATACTATAAGCAATACAAGGAATTAAAGAAACAGGCAACTGCTTGGCTATTTTGACTACATACCTGAAAAGTTAAATGACACTCCAAGCAGTATGTGATTAAGGGCTAAACCAAAAAAGTAAATGGAAAGTGTAGATGTTCTGGTTTCTCATTTTACAACGTAAAGGTCTGTGAATACTGCCTAATATTAAAGGGTCAGTGAGCAAAGTCAGACCAAATGTCTACATTAGGTTCATGAATGAATGGAATGATGATTCATGCTTGGTTCAGAAAAAAAGTTGTTTAGGCTTCCATTTGCTTCTAAAATAGCTGATAAGCAGAGAAGCCCTGCAAAGGTATGAGAATAAGATGCAAATAGGTGAAAGTTGCCACTCTTTGCTTCCTTTAAATCTCATGGATGCCTATCCAGAGTTTGATGGTCTTGGTAGCCCAATGAAGTATCCACCAAGCTGAAGAAGCACAGAATTTGGGGTTCACTATTTTATAAGCCTCAGATATGTCTATACAGAAAAACAACTTCTACGGCCACCTAAGACAGTAACTCTGCCTTAGGTTGCAGAGTTACTACCTAATGAACCACATATCCAGGTCTGCTCTTTGTATCCTAAGCCATAACTTCTTACTGTTTCAGCAGTAGGTCACTCAGCTTTAGTTACACTGCAAGTACTGGGCGTTTTCCGTGTGTCCACTTAAGGGCTTTCTGTGAGCAGGTCTGGCCAAGACTCTCAGTCAGTGTCTTAGTTAAGATGCTTTCAGCCACAAGGAAAGAAAACAAGATCAACTCAGCATAGTAAAACAATAAAGAAAATAATTTGACCCAAATATTGACAATTCAAAATGGAGACAGGTGTGTGGTTACTTCAGAGATTCAGGGATGTCATCAAGGACCCAGGTTCTTTGTCTTTTTGCTCTGCAGTCCTTGGCATGCCATGATTACAGATATCACAGCCAAACAACACTATAACTAGCAGAAGAAAAGGGACTGTTTCTTTCCTATGTATCTCTTTCCAAAAGCCAGGAAACTTTTTCCTGAAGGCTCTTTCCACCCCACCCACTCCCACAAAAAAGAAAAAAGGACCAAAAAAGAAAAAGGAGGGGAAAAAATACTTGACATGTCTTAACTAGTCAGCACTGAGTCGCATGTACACCCTTAACCAACGGCTCGCAAAGACTGACTCGGAGTACTCCTGGATTACCCCTGGAGTTATATGATTTGGGATGGTCAGCTGAAAAAATCCTGTTCTATCTTCAGGGAACAAGTGGAGAGTAAATGACTGTGGGTTGGCAATAACAATGCCTGATAAAATCAGTAAATTGAGGTTTAAATGTATTGTTTAAAGTTATGTAATTAAATTCACAGTTGGGATCAAATAGTAAACTAAGGTAATATTAATATATTCCCCTTTCTCCTGCCTTAAATCCTATTAAATGACAGATTATATTTTTTTTAGTGACTAAATTCATGTCACTGTAGACAAAAAAGAGTACCATTAGC
This sequence comes from Saimiri boliviensis, assembly GCF_048565385.1. NCBI lineage: Eukaryota > Metazoa > Chordata > Mammalia > Primates > Cebidae > Saimiri > Saimiri boliviensis. Next base: position 24,235,741 of record NC_133449.1, read on the forward strand.
ACACTAAAAATTAAGTCATTTTGAAATATAAAAAGCAAACATGAGAAAGAAACAAAATTATCATATGCAAATAATACAACTGTTTATATAGAAAATCCAAAAGAATCTATAGGGAACTTAGAACAAATAGAGTAGTTCAGCAAGGGTTTTAGATAAAAGAACAAGAAACAAAAATTAATGGTAATTCTTTTTACTAGAACATTAAATTAGGAAATTCCAGCAGTTAGGAAGGCCAAGGCAGGTGGATCACCTGAGGTCTGGAGTTTGAGACCAGCCTGGCCAACATGGCAAAACCCATCTCTACTAAAAGTACAAAAATTAGCTGGGCATGGTAGCAGGCACCTGTAATCCCAGCTACTCTGGAGGCTGAGGCAGAAGAATTGTTTGAACCCAGGAGGCAGAGGTTGCAGTGAGCCAAGATCATACCCCTGCACTCTAGCCTGGGCAACAACTCTGTCTCAAAAAGAAAAAAAAAATACATTCACACTGTTCAAAACTTAGAAGATTTAAAATTATAATTGAAAGGCAAAAAGAATATCCAAATAAAAAATACTCAGGAAAGAAATTATATCTTCTAATTGGTTGTTGCTAGTAAAAAGATGACAGTTGTTCCAGATTTATTCCGTAAATTCAGTGGAATTCCAACAAAATCTCAACATGGAATTTGACAAACAGATGCTAAATTTGTTTTAGAAGCATCAATACAATCTTGAAGTATTAATAAAATGAGGGTGTACTTGCTCTACCGACATCAAGATTTAAAACAAAGCTTTAAAAATTAAAACAGGCTGGATGTGATGGCTTACACCTATAATCCCCCCATTTTGAGAGGCTTAGGAAGGAAGATTGCTTGAGGCCAGGAGTTTGAGACCAGCCTGCGCAACATAGCAAGAGTCTCTACTAAAAAAAAAAAAAAAAAAAAAAGCCAGGTGTGGTGATGTGCAACTGTAGTCCCAACTACTCAGAAGACTAAGTTGGGAGGATCGCCTGAGGCAGGAATTCAAGGCTGCAGTGAGCTATGATTGTGCTACTCACTCCAGCCTGGGTGACAGAGCGAGACCTTATCTCTAAAAAAGAAAGAAAAAAATTAAAACAGTGTGGAACTGGGTTTTAGAGCAAGACTTTGTCTCTAAAAAAATAAAAAATAAAAAAATTTAAAATAGTGTGGAGCTATCATAAGGATAAATAGTTCTACCATAATAGAGTTCTACATAATAGAGAGCCCAGAAACACACCCAGACATATTGAGAGACTTAATAAGAGGCAGAGGTAACAATAGAGAAAGAAGGGCGTGCATCCTAGATGCTGGTACATTTGGCTATCCATGAGGAGAAATAAATTAAATTAGATCCTCATCTCATACAATACACAAAAATAAACTCTAGGTGTTTTGATGACCTAAATGTGAATACAAAAATATCTTTATAGCCTCTTTAAAATGACATAAAGGAAGCTGGGCGCGGTGGCTCAAGCCTGTAATCCCAGCACTTTGGGAGGCCGAGGCGGGTGGATCACGAGGTCGAGAGATCAAGACCATCCTGGTCAACATGGTAAAACCCCGTCTCTACTAAAAATACAAAAAAAAAAAATTAGCTGGGCATGGTGGCTCGTGCCTGTAATCCCAGCTACTCAGGAGGCTGAGGCAGGAGAATTGCCTGAACCCAGGAGGCGGAGGTTGCAGTGAGCCGAGATCGCGCCATTTTACTCCAGCCTGGATAACAAGAGCGAAACTCCGTCTCAAAAAAAAAAAAAAAAAAAAAAATGACATAAAGGAAAAAGTTAACGTTTACATAAAAATCTAAAACTTGTAAGACAAAAGACACCATCTGCAAGGTTAAAAGGCAAAGCGAAGACTCAGAGAAGGTATTTGCAACTTCGTATAACTGGCAAAGGACTAGTATCCAGAATATACCTAGTTCATAATCTGGTATTCCTAATATATTTACCTCATTGGATTGATACCCATCTGTTCACTTACTGGTCATATCCTCTCCTTCCCTTTTCTCAAATACAGGAGACTGTTTTGTTGTTGTTGTTGTTGTTGTTGTTTTGTTTTGTTTTGTTTTGTTTTTAAGATGTGGTTTCTCCATGATGGCTAGGCTGGTCTTGAACTCCTGACCTCAGGTGATCCACCTACCTCGGCCTCCCAAAGTGCTAGGATTGCAGGTGTGAGCCACCTAGCCCAGCTACAGGAGACTGTTAACAAGAATTTAGCACCATGCCTAATGATTTGAGAAAAGAAAACAGGAGTATACTCAGATATACATTATAGTTTGCTTCTTTTTAATGAATTTTAAGATCGGTTTAAAAATAGATGTTGAAAAAAGTAAAATATATAAATAGATACCATTTCTTGGCCCTAAGTATATCTCACTGGCTGGTATATACTTTTTACTCCTTGTGTAAAGGAGTAAAAAGATTCTAACATTTTTAATTCAATTATACAGTTACGAATAAATCTCCGGTTGTGAGGAGAGAGATGAAAAACATTCTAAGAAACTAGTATATCTGTACTGGTTGAGACTTAGAAAACAGCAAAAAGGAAGGAGCTGGTAATCAAAAAGTAATACAAAGTTACAAACCTTTAGGTGTAATACTGGCTTACTCCTAAAATAAGCAAAGACCCAAGAAATATATCTACAATATCAATATATTTTGGGAAAAATAACACCATCAAAGATGGGTAGACCTGTTACTTTTAGAAAATGATATCATAGGCTGGGTGCAGTGGCTGAGCGCCTGTAATCCTAGCACGTTGGGAGGCCAAGGTGGGCGGATCACTGGGGTCGGTAGTTCGAGACAAGCCTGACCAACGTGGAGAAACCCTGTCTCTACTAAAAATACAAAATTAGCCAGGTGTGGGGATGCATGCCTGTAATCCCAGCTACTCAGAAGGCTGAGGCAGGAGAATCACTTGAACCCAGGAGGCGGAGGTTACAGTGAGCCGAGATCGCAGCATTGCACTCTAGCCTGGGCAACAAGGGCAAAACTCTGTCTCAAAAAAAAAAAAAAAAAAAAGGCGGGGTGGGGGCCGGGCGCGGTGGCTCAAGCCTGTAATCCCAGCACTTTGGGAGGCCGAGGCGGGTGGATCACAAGGTCGAGAGATCGAGACCATCCTGGTCAACATGGTGAAACCCCTTCTCTACTAAAAATACAAAAAAATTAGCTGGGCATGGTGGCACGTGCCTATAATCCCAGCTACTCAGGAGGCTGAGGCAGGAGAATTGCCTGAACCCAGGAGGCGGAGGTTGCAGTGAGCCGAGATCGCGCCATTGCACTCCAACCTGGGTAACAAGAGCGAAACTCCGTCTCAAAAAAAAAGAAAGAAAGTGGTATCATATTAGCTGACAGAAGATACAATTTATCTACTCCAGTTTTGTTTTCTTCTTCCTCAGCAAGGACCATGATCTTCATAACTATCAAGAGGAGAATAATATAAAGAGAGAGTGACAGTGAGACACATAAACAAATATGATATATACTTAGTAATCTTAAAACAAGTCAAGTCTAGATATGTATGTATTAGGGTACTGAAGAAATGTATGTGTTTGACATTATAAGAACCACCATTGATAATTTTTTATATCTTACAGAGAATGGAAGTGACCGGAAACAGAATTAGGATCAAAGGACAGGAAAAAAGAGAAACCTTTTACCTCCAGGTTTCTGACAGTGAAAAATGCCTGATAAGACAAATAAGCTTCTTTAAAGAATATTTTTTTCTTGGCAAGAATTCCTGCAGTCGTTAGATCAGAGTTTCTCAACCTTGGCACTTTAACATTTGGGGCTGGATAATTCTTCCTATGGGGGAGATGTTGTGTGCATTAAGAATGCTGAGCAGCACTCCTGGCTTCTGCCCACTAGACATCAGCAGTACTCCTCCCCAAGTTGTGACAGCAAAAAGGTCTTCAGATACTGCCAAATGTCCCTTGTTTGGCAGAACCACCCCTAGCTGAGAACCTCTAGGCTAGACAGTCATCTTTTAGGTTTCCTATAGAAGGACGTCTTGGTAAAACGTTGGAAAGCAACTCCATTCCGGCAGGCAAAGTGGCAGCCAGCCTGAACTGCGTATGTTTGTTTTGTACTTAGGAATAGGTTTGCACTCTTCCACTGGCCACAGCCCCACATTTCCTTTTGTTCTACAACAAGGCTTTTAACGTGTCCTTTATAGGCTCTTGTGTTTGTGTCTAAGCACTGACAACTAAGGACTAGCAACCAATCTCCTCGCACTTGCCACCTCTCTGAAAGTTCAGATTTCCAAGAGCTAAGGAATGTAGTGATTCTTTTGGGAAGGCTTTGTTGGAAGAAGTGGAACTTGACCTGCTTGTTGAAAAACAGCATTTTAACAATTGGAGAGGGGGGCCGGACGCGGTGGCTCAAGCCTGTAATCCCAGCACTTTGGGAGGCCGAGGCGGGTGGATCACAAGGTCAAGAGATCAAGACCATCCTGGTCAACATGGTGAAACCCCGTCTCTACTAAAAATACAAAAAAGTAGCTGGGCATGGTGGCACGTGCCTGTAATCCAAGCTACTCAGGAGGCTGAGGCAGGAGAATTGCCTGAACCCAGGAGGCGGAGGTTGCGGTGAGCCGAGATCGCGCCATTGCACTCCAGCCTGGGTAACAAGAGCGAAACTCCATCTCAAAAAAAAAAAAAAAAACAATTGGAGAGAAGAGGCAGGTCAAAGTAGGACAAATATACACAGCACTAATCAGGTTACACACACGGTCAAGGGGAGGAAAAAATGAACAAGGGTTAATTCAAGGGCAGAAATAGACCAGGCTTCCTATAACAGAAAGTACCTTAGATTTATGCTATTTAGAATAATTCCTTCTACTTCTAAAGAAGGGCCTATTACTACTTCTCAGGCATCTTTCCTCCATCCCTACCCGTTTTATTTGCACACTATCTCAGAATTCAAAGGATATATAAAGCTAAATGTTCGGAATGTATTTTTACCTGTCCTCATTGCCTCCTCTCCTGTTTTTATACTCGCTGTTCCCTCTGCCTCAAGTTAACTCTGTCCTCCTCCTTGTCACCTCACATTCTCATCCTTCAAGGCTCTGCTGAGTTCACTCATGCTTCTTGGCCCCTGTCTTCATCCCTAGGCTGTATTAGCTGCTCCCTCTGTGCTGCTGTAGATGTGTCTGTCTTTGCAGACAGAGTACCTGTGCATTGCACTGTTGGCTTCTGCCATTCAATAGGGAACTCCCAGAAGGACAGGAATTTGCTCACCTTTGTAACCTCCAAACTTTGTACAATATCTTGAATGTATTGAGTTTTTAAATAAATCTTTATAAAAATTAACTTGATTTATTTAAATTTATGTTCATTGTCTTTCACATTTAAGAAGTATATCAGTTTTGATATTTAAGAGTCTCTTTGACTTTTAAAACTATAATGTTGGTATCTTTCTTTTTGAAGTGACTCAGAATGTTTTAACTTATTCCACAATGCCTTAGAGTTGTCATTTTAACATTTATCTTACGTTGACTTTTCTCCAGAATTGGTTTGTTTTCTGATATAATGGGAGTCAGAAAATGACTGAAGCTAGAATTAAGAGTTGAGCTATTTGGTGGCAAGATATTTAATCACTGTTCATAGCTCTTTGGATTCTTGTATAAAACTTTTATAGGCTTGCTAGTATATGTATATTAAAATATATTAGTGTATGATATATAAATATGTAAGTTGTGTTATGTAAAGTACCATATAAACATAAAATAGTATTAATATTATTGTTAGTTATCTTTCTGAATACTTTATTTATATCAAATTATTGAGGAAGACATTTTTTAAGCTACAGACCATTTATAAGAAAATCTAATTTCCAAGAACACTTCTTTTGTTACCAGATAAAGTTAAGGCATGCCTGGCGTGCCTATGACCTGGAACCCTAATCCTGGTCTAGACTGATCTTCCAAACCAGTGTTCATAGAAAATTGTTCTGGGAGACGAATGCTAATGGTTATATGTCAGAATTTATTTATCATTTAACTTAATGATAAATAAATTGCATAGTATATCCCCCTCTTGGAGATCCACAATGTGCTTTTGGCCAATTAAAGGCTCATAAAATTACTGCAGTAAATAAATCTGTTTTACCTTGTGTAACCCATCATTTCCAATACTTAATACAGAACAGCATGCTGTTTTCCCGGCACATCTATTAATATCCTGCTGAACAATGTTCTTTAGCATACCAATTTGGGAAATGCTGGTCTAAAGTAATTACTTTTTCTAGTTAAATAAATAATCCATTTTTTCAGACCATTTGTTTCTTACATAATACTCTCTAGCTGATGAAATCATATTGGATTTTTCCCAAGTATGTATCCACCAGACAGTACCCTCAAGTGAGAATACCTTCCTGTTTGCTCAGCTTTCCCTTCATCTTTCATACCTTTGTAAAATGTGCTCTTATTGTATACCTGCTTTTACATTTATAACATTCGAGACCTAGGGCTGGTATTTCTTCTCCATTACAGCACTTATCTAAAATAACTACTAACATGTTTTTAAAAGTACAATAAACAGGTATATACACATGTACATACATGTGTGTGTATCCTACTTTTAAATGCTTTGCCGTAGTGTTTCACAGGCAGTAAGTGTTTTATAAATGTTAGGAATTGCCAGCCTTTTGGAAAATAAACATAGGAAATAATCTTACCAAACCTGCAACACTAAAACTTTTTAGTAATCAGTAGAAAGTTTGTGTTACTTTATAAGGCCAGTGTTACGCAAGTGTAGAAATATGATGTCTTATTGTCTCCAATTTTCTCTAGTTGATACATCAAAATCGGCAAGCTATCTTAAACCAGTTTGCAGCAACTGCTCCTGTTGGCATCAACATGAGATCAGGCATGCAACAGCAAATTACACCTCAGGTAATGTGAGAAAACCAGACGTCGTTAGTACTTCTTTAACCCACACAGTGTTTCTTATAGTGTTGATTTGAGTGTCTTTGAAATGGTCTGTAAGCTGATCTTTTAATGATGTTTGTAGTGTAGTTTTCTTCTAGAATGAATTAGTAATCTACTTGTGATACCTCTTACTGATATTTGATCTAAAGCAAAAGGTGCTTTGTTTTGTTTTATTGTTATTATTGTCATTGTCGTTGGATACCAGATGACTAAGTAGACAAAACTTATTGCTGTAGTGAATAGCACCAGTAACAGGAAACCTCTGATATAAAACTGTGAATAGTACCTGAAACCTGATCAAAACCCAGTTACATTGCTAAGCTGTTTTAACTGTCTTGTATAGTGTGCTCAATATGAACCACAGCATTTTCTAGCTTTTCTTTATTTTTAAAATCCCTTTTTTTTTTCAAGAAACCCAGAGCCATTAGAACTTTAAACATAAAAAGAACTAGGTGGACTTCTAAATGTTATCTAGTTACTCCCTACTTTACCCCCACACGTACTTAAAATATTTTTGTTTCAACTACTTACTTATATTTCATAACAAAGTTGATGTGAAAATCTGAGAGATAAGGAATTTTATAGAGGATTCAAACAAAACTCTTCTCCTATCCACAATATGGAACTAGATGGACTGGGGACAAATACAAGAAGCCAGCACCTATATTATTAAAGGGATAAATATAGCCATGCATTGCTTAAAGACCGGGATATGTTCTGAAAAATATGTCATTAGGTAACTTCATAATTGTGCAAAGGTCATAGAGTGTATTTATACAAACCTAGATGGTATAGCCTACTATACATCCTGGCTATATGGTATAACCTATTGCTCCTAGGCTACAAACCTGTACAGCATGTCCCTTTACTTAATACTGTAGGCAATTGTTATGATATTTGTATATCAAAACATATCTAAACATGGAAGAGGTACAGTAAAATACTGTAGTACTATAATCTTGTGGGACCACTGAATGTGGTCCATCATATGCAACTGAAATGTCTTACTGCTGAAATGTTTTTGTGCAACACATGACTCTATTGACTGAAGCTGTTGATAAGCAGCAGATACTGACATCTTCATAGATCCAGATTTTAGTTTATCTGTCTTACAAATTATATCTTAGTGCTAGCTAATTCAGGGGTAATTAGGTTGTAAAGAAACAAGACCCCACTTTTGGATTCACATAAAGGTAATTCCTATCAGAAAGTCTTATTTCATAGTTTCTTCTAGATTAGACTGTATCTAATTGGCAAGAGCTATATGCTTTAACCACATTCTCAATCTGAATTGACATTTTCTGAAGAAGCCTTTATTGATATGCCATGTGATACTGAAAAAGTGATTGTAACCTAATTTTACCACTTCTTTCCTCATCCATAATATTGTAACTATTAAACCACTTACACTAATGCCTGGAATAGTCTTAAACTTCAGTAATAGTATAAAATAGCTGTTTCCATTTATTTCTTTTTACTATTTCTACTTATTTGCTTTTTAACTGATAATTTCATAGGCATTGGATCCTAGATTTCTGAGTCTTCCTTTTTTAATGGTATTTGTAGGTTTTTTCTAATTGTAAAGGTAATACATGTTCATTATAGATAGTTTGGTAAATACAGAAAAGTATAATGAAGAAAATTAAAATCACCTATAATCACATTTTATTCATTTAAATAAAGTGGGATAATGATCTCAGTGAGAAAAGAGGAAAACTGAGTTTCTCTCTACCAGAAACATGGTAAAATTTTTGGAATTGAAAAAGTCTTCTAATAATTTAATGAAGGATAGGATAGAAATCATCAGTCACATTTTCTTTCACTTCTTTATGGTCTTCATGTTTCTCTTAACAATTTTCATGGCCAATATTATAATACTAATTAATGTATACTTTCTTTGAACTTTCTCAGTTCTCTGTGACTTTTAATTGAGATTTGTAGTCTCATTTATAATTGTCAGATATTGTTTTAGCATTTCTTGACCACTTTTAATCTGTAAAATGTACTTAATTCATTTTTTTCTCCTGTGATTATTAAGAGGTTTTTGTTCCTTTTCTGTTTTAGTTTCTCTTGTTCAGTGATAATTGCTATGTATTTTATAACCCCAAGCAACTAGGCTTTATCCAATAAACTTTTCAGGATAGAGATTATAATAATTTTAATAAGTGAGTTTTTTCCTCCTTTTCAGCCACCCCTGAATGCTCAAATGTTGGCACAGCGTCAGCGGGAATTGTACAGTCAACAGCACCGACAGAGGCAGCTAATACAGCAACAAAGAGCTATGCTTATGAGGCAACAAAGCTTTGGAAACAGCCTCCCTCCCTCATCTGGACTACCAGTTCAAATGGGGAACCCCCGTCTTCCTCAGGGTGCTCCACAGCAATTCCCCTATCCACCAAACTATGGTACAAATCCAGGAACCCCACCTGCTTCTACCAGCCCATTTTCACAATTAGCAGCAAATCCTGAAGCATCCTTGGCCAACCGCAGCAGCATGGTGAGCAGAGGCATGACAGGAAACATGGGAGGACAATTTGGCACTGGAATCAATCCTCAGATGCAGCAGAATGTCTTCCAGTATCCAGGAGCAGGTAGGAGGGTCACAACTTTATGTTGTCCTAAGTAATCCTTACAGGTTTAGGTCTCTCTCCATCTTCATATTCATGTGCAGACATTGAGACAGTGTGAAAGAGGAAAGACATGGAAGTTGGGAGACCCAGGATTCAGACACAGATTTTGACACTAAATGGTTTCGGGCTTACCTCCCTTTTATAGCTGAGATGATGAATTAGAGCAGGGGTCCCCAAACTATGGCCCGCGGGCCGCATACGGCCCCCTGAGGCCATTTATCCAGCCCCTGCCGCACTTCAGGAAGGTGCACCTCTTTCATTGGTGGTCAGTGAAAGGAGCACAGGATGGAGTACTGTACGTGGTGGCGCCGCAAAGCGCGGCATCGCTCACATGCAGTACTACTTCCGGTGACACGGGACGCACACGTCATGGCTCCGGAAGCGCGTCATATGACGCACATCCGGTCTGCGGCTGCAGCGCCCCACATCACCGGAAGCAGTGTGAAATAACAGCAGAAGTAGGAAGAAAGGCAAAGCACTATAACCATTACTACACAGTACAATGGCCCCCATATTCCCCCAAATGTACAACAACATAATGGCCCCTATAACCTCCCTTTGCCCAAAAGTCTCCCCCCCACATTACTACACACCGTGTTTCCCCTATTATAAGACCCTGTCTTATATTAATTTTACCCCCAAAAGACGGGGGCTGTCTTAATTTTAGGAAGTGTCTTATAATAGGGGAAACATGCAGCAGTGGGCTTCCCACAGAAGAGGCCCACCGCTGCTGCAGATGTCCAGGACGCTGTATACACAGTGTCACAGGCTGATCGCCGCCATCCCTGTATACAGCAGTGGAGGCGGTGCTGGGCCTGTGACACTGTACACCGCTGTCTGGGATAGTGGAGGCAGCAGCGCTGGCTGTGAAGGGTGTCACACCTTGCATAGTCCGGCCCTCCAACTGTCTGTGGGACAGTGAACTGGCCCCCTGTGTAAAAAGTTTGGGGACCCCTGAATTAGAGGATCTGTAAAGAGCTGTCTGACTAAAATTTTGAGGATTTTGTATGCAAAGTACTTTTTTTTTTTTGAGACGGTGTGTTGCTCTGTCACCCAGGCTGGAGTGCAATGATGCAGTCTCAACTCACTGCAATATCTGCCTCCTGGGCTCAAGCGATTCTCCTGCCTCAGCCTCCTGAGCAACTGGGATTACAGGCACATGCCACCATGCCCAGCTAATTTTTGTGTTTTTAGTAGAGATGGGGTTTCACCATGTTGCCCAGGCTGGTCTTGAACTCCTGACCTCAGGTGATCCACCCTCCTTGGCCTCCCAAAATGCTGGGATTACAGGCATGAGCCACCACACCCAGCCCATTCACTTATTTTTTTATTTCTCTCCTGGATCTCCATGAAAATTAAATGAAAGTATTCCCCACACAATGGGTTTTGTACATTAATTCAAAATTTGCATGTAGTTCTTTCATTGTGTGGGAGATTTTGTTTTTCGCAGTTTGCATAGAATAACTAATCTCCACGAAGTATCTCAGACTACTCATTGGTGTCATCACTCTGAGCTGCTGCAGTTGCAGCTTCCTCTCCATTATCAGTCAACTTTCTGGCTTTCAAAGCTCTTTTTCTTTTTTAATTTTTCCTTTGGCACTGTCTTCCATTCTCTTTGTCCTGGGTGATAATATCTTACTTCTTTTCTGTCACTTTGAGATTCTAATAGGTAGTGGCAGTGATGCATATCTGATTAGTCTACTATGTTTAATCAAACTTTTATGCAAAATTAATTGTCAATTCCTGAAAAAAAGGGGGGGAATAAATCCCTTGATTATATAAATGAAAGAAAGAGGTAAATTTTAAGGCTGCTTAAAATATGTATTTGAATGAGAAGGCTGCTGTTCGACTTGAATAAAATGTTGAAATTATACAGAGATTTTTGACATGGCAGTATGCTTATCCGTTCTGACAGCCAAATCAGTTTAGAGTTTCCATTCTGATGGTAGCAAGTACTAAAATCTTTTGACTATCAAGTTAACCATCTAAAGACTCATTCCAGAGAGCACCATAACTCTCAAAGACATTTTAATCAAAATTATGCCACATCAGTTTCTTTGTCGTGAAGACAATGACGTCATCTTTGGCTGGTTTATATCACTGACGCTAACCACTTGGGCAAGAAAAGGATTATAAATCCATATTTTAATGATATGGTTGTCTGAACAGGAGTGGCCTTCAAAAGAGTTTTGTTTCCATTTGTCTTACAATTTCTTTATGCAAAGAATTTGACGAGGCTTTTTCACTTTAGCCTGGGGAGATACTTCCTCAACATTAAAAGACTGTGTGGTTATCTGCATCCCCATTCCTCTTCCAAAATGACAATCTGGCTAAAACAGCAAATGGTTTTTTTTTTATTGTCGTTTGTTTGTTAGTTTGTTTTTGAGACAGAGTCTTGCTCTCTTGCCCGGGCTGGATTGCAGTGGCACGATCTCTGCTCACTGCAACCTCCACCTCCCAGGTTCAAGCAATTCTCATGCTTCAGCCTCCCAAGCAGCTGGGATTACAGGTGTGCACCACCATGTCCAGCTAATTTTTGTATCTTTAGTAGAGACGAGGTTTTGCCAGGCTAGTCTCAAACGCCTGACCTCAGGTGGTCCACCCACCTTGGCCTCCAAAACTGCCGGGATTACAGGCGTGAGCCACCGCACCTGGCCAGCAAATGGGTTTTTAACAGCATTCATGATATTGATTGCAGATCCTTAAATCAAAAGATTTATCTCATGCATTAGGGGAAAAAAGCCCAACATTAAAAAATTCCTCATCTAATTATTCTAAGGATTTTTTTCAATTTAAAAAAATAGAAATAGTACTTCTGTCAATTTTCAGGTATGCACTTTAAAATTTCCTCTGGAAAGTCAAGAAAGGAGAACTTTATATCCTGCTTTCATTCCTTAACAAAGCCACCTAGAGAGGTGATGCTTCAGTGCCCCAGTTCTCATGAAATTGACAAGTTTCTTTCACAGTTGTGGGTCTCCTCTTTCATCTATCTTGTGTCAGCATAGAAGACAGTGAGCTGAAATAGTGGAGTGGGTGGAGCTTCCTCTTTCCCAGGTAGCATGATGGGAAAGATGTGTTGCCCCTATCATGAGTATTATATCTGGTGCCTGGATTTTTCTTCCAAACCAACTTCTGATTGACAAAAGTATTTTCACAAAATAAGAATTTGTTTTTTATGAAGTCAGCATTTATACTACAAACAAAATCCAGAAGCTGCGTGCAGTAAAGAGAACAGTGGTCTCATCCAGTTGCAAACTGAAATGAAATGGCAGGGCTATCAGTTCTTCTGTGGACTGCTTCAAAATAATACTGGAAAAACTTTTAGCTTTTCTGGAAAAAATAAGAACATTTAAAGATGCAATGTTTTTAATTTCTGTCACCACTCTTAATTATAAACTTGCTCTAAATTGATCAGCAATCTGGTAGAGGACCAGGTTTTGTGTTGGCACAGAATCATGTTCTGGAAAAGTTCTAGCCTTTTCAAAAACAGCTTTTTGTGGCTTTAGGAAATCCAGATAAAAGGGCTCTTTGGCCTTTGTTTTATGCTTCAATTCCTAATAAATCAGCCACACAAAAGAACCAAAATATATGTGTCCCAGAATGTTTCCAGATTTGACCAATTAAGGTCCATGATCCAGCCCACCTGTTGTGGTAAGTAAAGTTTTACTGGAACTCAGCCATACTTACTAGTTTATATATTACCTGTGGCTGGTTTCACATAGCAGAGTTCAGTAGTTGTTAAAGAAACTTTATGGCCTGCAAAACTGAAAATATATATTATCTGACCTTTTACAGAAAAAGCTTGCTGATTTCTGTGTTAAGTGATGACAGTAAAACCAAAGGATAACTGCATTAGCTTTGCTTTGTAACCTTTGCTTTAGGCTCTTTCAGCTTTATTTAGGCCCAAAGTAAATGAAGGAACATGTAAATCATAGTAATGGCAGAGTAACTTTTCTTATATTTCTGAAAACAAGAAACTTTTCCAGACTCTCATGCTATGGTGATGAGTGCACAAGAACAGAATCAGACATTTAAAAATTGTTTTCTATGAAGGCAGTATTCAAAGTAAATATGAGAAATTGGTTAGTGTATCTACCAACATTTAGAGACCTCTTTTCTGTGAACTACAATAAAATTCTCTTCCACCTACTCCTCCTCAGGATCTCATCTCCTTTTGGGGCTTCAGGGACCTTTACATGCTAGTGAGTTTATTCTCTATCTCTAAATGATATCTCTTAGCTCATATGTACAGTGGCCTACTGGATACACATACTTGTATTTTCCACCAACACCCCAAACTTAATTTGTCCAAACCTAGACTCATCAACTCCACGTCCCCTTTTATAGTGCAGTGTTAGAGCTACAATAAACTTTCTGAGTTCCAAGAAGCAGCACATAATCTTGTTGCCTTTTACTTCCAGGGTCTTTGTACATTCTCTATGCTCTATCTAAAGTATTCTTCCTTTACTTCTCATTCCTATTCTTCCCTCCTCTCAGATAAATCTCCTCTGGAGAGTCTTCCTGGACACTCCCAATCTTAAAGCACTCACTATCCTGTCTTAAAACCACTTGTTAATCTCTAGCTGCTTTTCTTTTTAAATAGCAGTTTCCTTGCATGAACAAAGCATGACCTTTTTAACCATTATTTCGCCAGTGCTTAGGACAGTGGTCTCACAGTGAATAGATGCTTAATTAATCTTTGAAGAAATAAATGAATGAAAGTATGAATTCTAATTCCAGTTGCCACTGTCACATGGCTGCGGTGCTAGTTATGGTCATTCCAGCAGGGAGACTTAATATAGTCTAGGCCAGCCGGGCACAGTGGCTCACACCTGTAATCCCAGCACTTTGGGAGGCTGAGGCAGGCGGATAGATCATCTGAGGTCAGGAGATTGAGACCAGCCTGGTGACATGGCAAAACCCTGTCTCTACTAAAAATAAAAAAATTAACAGAGTGTAATGGCGTGCACCTGTAGTCCCAGCTACTCAGGAGGCTGAGGCAGGACAATCGCTTGAACCTGGGTGGCAGAGGTTGCAGTGAGCTGAGATAGCTGAGATCACACTACGGTACTCTAGTCTGGGAAATAGAGCAAGATTCTGTCTTTAAAAAAAAAAAAAAAAAAGGTAGTCTAGGGAAAGACAGAACTATAGAATTTTTCGTCTAGAAGAACTAGATTATCCTATTGATGCAAGTTATCCAAGGCCCAGTATAGTAGCAGAACTGGGACAAGAACTCTATTCCTCTAATTCATTATCCACAGGCTAGTTCCTTTTACTGAAACTGGGTCATTTCACAGAGGATTTTTAGAGAAATGAAACCACTCTCTATAATACTGTAAGGGTGGGTGCATATCATTACACATTGGTCCAAACCCACAGAATGTACAATACCGGGAGTGAACCCTAATGTAACCTATAGAACCTGGGGAATGTTGATAATGAGGACAGCTGTACATGTGAGTGAGTGGAGGAAGGGGTATATAGGAAATCTCTGTACTATCCACTCAATTTTGCTTCAAACCTAAAACTTCTCTAAAAAATAGTCCTTTTAAAAATAATAAAAGACCAACACTAAAAACAACAGCAGCAACAACACAAAATAAACAACAAAAAAGTCATCTTATAAAAGAAACTGTTCATTCCAGTAGGACAGTTAGAATGTGAGATGAGGCCAGAAAGAAATCTCAAAAAGCTTGCTCTTGTACTTGGAGTCTCTTATTTATTGTTTACTGTTGACCCACAAAATAATATTTAGAATATGATAAGCATCTTTTTCCTCTCTCTCTCTCTCTCTTTTTTTTTATACAGGGTCTTGCTCTGTTGCCCAGGAGTGGCATGATCATGGCTCACAGCAGTGTCTTAACTCCTGGTCTCAAGTGATCCTCTAACTTCAGCCTCCTGAGTAGCTAGAACTACAGGCGTGTACCACTGTGCCCAGCTAACTCTTTTATTTTTTATAGACACAGTTCTCATTACATTGCCCAGGCTGGTCTCAAACTCCTGATGTCAAGCCATCCTCCCACCTTAGCCTTTCAAAGCACTGGGATTATAGGCATGAGTCACCAAAGCAAGGCTGTGTTTTTCTGAAAAAAATTAATATCAGCATAAATGAGGTTAAAAACACATTAATACAAGCAAGTGTTTTTCTTTTAAGGATCACAAACAAAATAGTTAAAATTTAAAATGGAGAGTTAGTGCAAAGACATTAGAATTGAAGATGGTGGCAAAACAAAAACAAAAAACCCACCCTCTAGAGTCATAAATGAAAAAAATAGAGGTTGGGCATAGTGGCTCATGCTTATAATCCCAGCACTTGGAAGGCCGAGGCAGGTGAATTACCTGAGGTCAGGAGTTCGAGACCAGCCTGACCAATATGGAAAAACCCCATCTCTACTAAAAATACACAATTAGCTGGGTTTGGTGGCACATGCCTGTAATCCCAGCTACTTGGGAGCCTCAGGCAGGGGAATCACTTGAACCTAGGAGGCAGAGGTTGTAGTGAGCCGAGATCACACTATTGCACTCCACCCTGGGCAACCAGAGTGAAACTCCGTCTTAAAAAAAAAAAAAAAATTGGAGACCTATATAGTCTAAATCAAAATTATTTACCAGAGATTAAATCACATTTAGAGGAAGCAGCAAGGAGAAAATATGTAACTTCATTTATATAATCTTTACCAAAAATAAATAAACCTCTAGTGAAAGAGAAAACTATAAAGTCTAAAGTTAGGTCAACTTTCACAGAAAATTTAAAATAGTTTTAAAATTGTAGCCTATAATAAAAAATGAGTAAATTAACTACATCTCTGGTAAACGGAATGATTTTCTCTTTTTATTTAACCAAATAAACCAAGTAAAAAGAGAAAAGAAATCATTATATTAACAGTGACAGAACACAATAGATATACAGACATATACGTATGTGTTCACAAAGAGACATAAAGAACATAGGAACGTGTTTGTGATGTAATGTTGAGGGAAAAAAGCAGGTCACAGAATTATACAGGATTTTATAAAGATTTAAAGGAATTATACTAAACTATGGGCAATCATACAATGGCATCCTTTTTTCTGCACCTTTATAACTTTCTCTGCCTTAAAAGTATTTGACTGTGAGATGTATTTTGTGAGGGGAAAAAAAGGAAAATGAACAGAGTGCTAGTGTAAGACATATTTTCTAAAAAACATTTTTACTCTTTTAAATTCTTACGAATTTCTACTTTTGGCCAGTAGAGTAACAGGGACCAGACTTACTTTTCCATCTGAAACAAATAAACAAAAAACAGACAAAGTACATTCAACAGTAGTTCCTGAGCTTCTCCAGACTGCACTGCAGGGAGGGGGAATCCAGCAGGAGCCAGGCCGTTTCCCTGAGCTGAGGAGGTGGAGTTGGGAGTCTGGGAAAGCCCTGGCATCTAGAGGTAGCAGGGCACAATACCAGAGAGGACAGCACTACACAGCAAATTATGAGATATGCAGAGGGTCCCATTCAAGTATTCAGCTGAGAGCTGCTGTGTGCACGCAGGCATGCATGTATATGTGTACAAATCAAGGCCAGAGAAAACCACCTAAAAAGATAAGAGGGAGCAGTCTTCAAAGTTCACATGGGACCAGTTCCTCTTCCTACCAGCCAGAGTAGAAAACCTCATAATTCAGAAGGTATCAAGTAGAATATTCAGAGATAGTTTACCTCAGTAGTAGGGCAAAATAAACTAAACTCTGCTCTTGTCTGATTAGGCACAAGACCTAAAAGAATTAAACTGTTTCTGTGTAACCTAACCACAGCCCAGACAAAGGTCAAAAATATTTAAAAGAACAGAAAAAAATTCAACGCCTAACGTAAAATTCACAAGGTCTGGAATCTGATTTTTAAAACTACCAGATGTACAAAGAAGTAGGAAAATACAACCTGTAATGAGGAGAAAAATCAGTCAATCAAAAATTCAGAAATTACACAGATGATAGAATTAGTAGAGAGAGACATTAAAGCAATTGTAAATTATGAATTCTGTATGTTCAAGAAGGAAGAGGAAGCTTGAACATGTTAAGTAGAGCCATGGAAGATATAGATAAAACCCAAGTCAAACTTCTGTAGGTGAAAACTACAGTGTCTGAGATTTATTTAAAAAAAAAAAAAGGCTAGATGGGATAAACAGCAGATTAGAAATTACAGAAGAAAAAATTAGTAAACTTAAAGATATAACAATGAAAACTATCCAAAATGAAATCAGAGAAAAAAGGCTGAACAAAAAATGATAATTTACTGGAAATTGATCTCATAATTCAGTACAGTTGCCATCAGAATTTCAGCATGCTTTTTGGAGAAATTAACAAACTTATCCTAAAATGTATATAGAAATGCAAAGGATTTAGAATAGCCAAAACAATTTTTAAAAAGAACAAAGTTGGATATCTACTTAATTTCAAAAATTACTATAAATTCACATCAGTCAAGACAATGTGGTACTGGTACAAGTGTCAACATAGAGATCACTGAAACAGAATAAAAAGTTCAGAAATAAATGCTTACTTTTATGGTCAGTTGAGTTTTGACATTTAGGTCAGATGGCTGCTAATAAGCATCATCCTAAATAAAAAGAAAAAGCCTACTGCAAGTGCTCCAAAATGGCAGACCCTCCAAAACATGCTATTGATGAAGGCCAGGCACAGAAGACCATGTATGGCTACATTTACGTGAAGTTTCCCCAAAAAAGCACTTCTTTTAGAGACAGAAAGCAGATCAGAGGTTACCTGGGACAAGGGTGGGAGCAAGGATTGACTACAAATAGGTACAAGGGAATTGGGGGAATGATTAGCTGTCTAAACTGGATGGTGGTAATGGCTGCACAACTCTATAAATTTACTAAAAATCATTGCATTATGTATTTACAGTGGGTCAATTTCGTGTTGTGTAGATTATGTCTGAATAAAGCTTAAAAGGGGAAAAGCGGATCACGAGGTCAAGAGTTCAAGACCAGCCTGGCCAACATGGTGAAACCCCATCTCTACTAAAAATACAAAAATTAGCCGGGGGCAGTGGCGGGTTCCTGTAGTCCCAGCTACTTGGGAGGCTGACGCAAGAGAATTGCTTAAACCCAGGAAGCAGAGGTTGCAGTGAGCTGACATTGAGCCACTGCACTCCAGCCTGGGTGACAGAGCAATAGAAAAAGTTTAATTTACTACACAAGTAATTTATCATGTATGTTCATGCATATTTTTACACTTAGAAATTTATATTAGCAAAAAAGAACAGAAACAGATCATACACAATTCTGCTGCCTAAATCAACTTCTTGGGGAATGGGAAGCATTATTCCAAGCTTATGTTTATTTATCTATTGGTTTTTGCTGAGATTTCTTGCCCTCGTTTAAGATACTAATTTTTTTCCATGCTCTGTTGAATACAATATTTGTAAATATATTGCCTGACACATGACAAGGCAAATTAAAAAGTTATTTGTAAATATATTGTGACGGATCCTTTTGGGTTTTTTCATTTATGGGGTCAATAAATTTATAGTATATCAACATAAATTAATCTGTGTCAATTTGCAGGAATGGTTCCCCAAGGTGAGGCCAACTTTGCTCCATCTCTAAGCCCTGGGAGCTCCATGGTGCCGATGCCAATCCCTCCTCCTCAGAGCTCTCTGCTCCAGCAAACTCCGCCTGCTTCCGGGTATCAGTCGCCAGACATGAAGGCCTGGCAGCAAGGAGCAATAGGAAACAACAAGTAAGGGGGCAGTTTTTATATATGAGCATCCTTGATAACTGTGATAAATCCCTGAAACTAATAAATGCTACAGTGGTTGAACCTCAGAAACATTATGCAAAGTGAAAGAAGGCCAGCCACATTTATGTGATGTTTCCCCAAAGAGACAAATCTGTGGAGACAGAAAGCAGCACATAAGAACGGCTGTGCTTTCATGAGCTGATTGTATTCACAGTCTAAGTAGAAGATTATTGGCTACTTCCATTTGCATTATGGAAAGAACTACATTTTACATTATCAGCAAAGAAAAATGATTATTAAATCTTCTAAGTATCAAGTCACTTTTAAGGCAGATTTATGTGCTGCGGAGAAAAGTGATCTAGCGGCCCCAACCTTTCCATCTTAACCTGAGCACACCTGCAGAATATGATGAGCTCACATCAGTAGCAGAGCTTCCCTGGGACAGACGTAGAAATGGGTACTTTTTAAAAAGTTTTCTTTATAAGAACACTTTAAAATCTTATAAATCTAAAACCAAGAATGGCAAGATGTCAGAATTCAATAGAGCTAAGTAGTGGGCACACAAGTTTCACTTTTCTCGGTGTGTTTAAAGACTTTATAATAATAACCAAAAGTTTTTAAGGCTTACTCCTTTTGAATCTCTAGATTTTTAGTGACCTTGACTTACCCATCGTACTTAGAATTATCTCACTTAAGTCTTTTTTTTTTCTTCTTTTTTTTTTTTCCAAATCCTGGCTGCTGAACTTTTCACACATCACTCTGAGTTTTATAAGAATTTTAATTTGGTTGTGTCTTAGTTCTAATGACAGGGAAGCTGTCTGATCTGACAACATAATAAGTAAGGCAGTTAAAGTTGAAAACACAAGACTATTCTTTTAAAGTTCATTAAAAGGTGAGAGAAAATCTTCATGTTAGAAAACTGTATAACTCTCAATGAGGACCATGTATATATTACGTAGAAATGGAACCATGTCTGTAATACAAGAGGAATTTAGTCTCCTAATGTATTCAATCCCAACTTCCTAAATTCACTTTGGATTTTGTGGCCCATGATTATAATCACTCCCTTACAGGCACTCTTAACTTCTTTGCCCAGCTCTCCCTCTGTTGCACTTGTGCCTGGTAAATTTCTCCCTATTGAAATCCAACTAAACTCTTACTTCATACCTCCACCTAAGCAGTGAAACATGGCTTGGGAAAAAAAAACAACAACAGTCATGCTGACATGTCTCAATAACCTATTTCTCTGCTCCCCTTTACAGTTAAATTCCTTAAAAGATTATACTGTATCTACTTCCTCTACTCCCACTCCTTGTTGAACTAATCAGGCTTCATTTCTATCATTTCACAAAAAGTATCCTTGTCAAGATGGTTCAATGTCCTCTTCCGTGCCAAAAGCAATGTTCATCAGTAGCATTTGACATATTTGAGTGTTTATCCTTTCTTGAAGCTCTTCATTTGGTTTCTAGAACAACTCTCTCTCTTGAGAAAAGTGACTCTCCTCCTATCACTTAGTCTCCTTGAGGATCTTCCTCATCTCCATGACCTCCATTTGAGGGCCCAGAGTTTATTCTAGGACCACTTCCCCATACCCACTCCCTCTTTTGGTTACATTACCCATCTTACTATTGTCAATGCCTGTTTCTAGGCTTATGAATCCCAGATTTAAACCTCCAGCACAGATGGCACCATACTGTATATCCAGCTGCCCAACCAATATCTCCACTTACAAGTCTAATAGGCATCTCAAACTTAACATGATGGAAACTAAAATGATATTTTCACCAGACCTGCTCCTCTAGGTTACTTTTTCCCATTTCAGTAAATGACAACTCCATTTTCCACTTTCTTTTTCAGAAGAAAAATATTTCTCTTTCTCACATCCCACATCCAGCACATCAGCAAATCATGTCAGCTTCTTAGCACTTCTCTCTTCTTACCTCATCTTTTTCCTGGGCCATTGCAGTAGGTTCCTCTCCTGTTTCTACCCTTGCTCCACCATTATTTAATCTCCACATGGTAGCCAGAGCCATGTGCTTTTAAAACATGAGGCAGTCCTTTATGCACAACTCATTGAGTAGCTCCCTACCTTACTCAAAATACAAAATAGGTCCCATAAAACCTCACATCCTCTTGTTCCTGGATACCTCTCTGATCCCATCTGCTATTCTCATCGCTCACTCTGCCACACTGGCTTCCTTTTATCCGTCTGTTCCTCAGATGTGCTAAGTACACTGCAAACTCAGGATGTTTGCATTTTTTTAATCTCTCTGCTGGAATGTTCTTCCTTCAGTGGCCACATGGTTTGTCTCACACTTTTAAGTCTTTCCTTAAATGTCACTTTATTAGACGCAGACATTAAATGTCATCTTACTACACTTCCCTGACCATCATTTCTGAAATAATACCACTTTCTACCCCTGGGGCCTCCTTTCCATTCTTTATTTTTCTTCATAGTGATGAATACTTGTCATTTTGTGATAGTCTATTTATTTGTGATTTGTCTCTTCCATCGAGAACATAAGCATCATAAGAGCAAGGACTTTGTTTTTTTATTACCTATTTGTCTCCATCCTCTGGAACAGGGAGGCCCTTCATATACATCTGTTGAACAAACGAGTGCAAATACTCCCTAAGTCAACATCTTGAATTCAGATTTAAATATGGATACAGGTTTTTGTTGTATTTTAGTAGTTTCTGTGAACTTTGGCTTTCCAAATTGTTTGGGAAAGGAAACAGTTACCACCAACTCTTGAAACACTCACACTTGCTCATTTGCTTCATGTGCAGAAGCTTATTAGTCAACATAAGCATTATATATTAGTATATATCACCTAAAGACAGTGACCATTCACTCTCTCTGTCACACAACACAAGATACCATGAGGAACACTGAAAAACAACTCCTGCTGCCAAATAATGAAGAGCCTAGTTGGTGAGGGGGCAGGTTAGGGAGAATTAAAACATGAAGCATTAAGTAGAATGATTTAATAGAGTTCAGAGATAGTGTAATGTGATTCGTTGTCATTATCTTTCTGGTGGCAAGAGAAAGAAATGGTTAAACAAACCTGTGTGTCCCAGAACTGGGTAGTGCTTCTATGTAAGACTTGTTGATGGGAGAATCCCATTGCTTATTAGCATTTTAAAGGATAAGAAGTCCTGTTGCTAGGTGCAGTGGCTCATGCCTGTAATCCCAGCACTTTGGGAGGCCAAGGCGGACAGATCACCTGAGATCAGGAGTTCAAGACCAGCCTGACCAACATGGAGAAACCCTGTCTCTACAAAAAATACAAAATTAGCCAGGCCTGTGGTGGCACATGCTTGTAATCCCAGCTACTTGGGAGGCCGAGGCAGGAGAATCGTTTGAACCCAGGAGGTGGAGGTTGCAGTGAGCCGAGATTGTGCCATTGCACTCCAGCCTGGGGAACAAGAGCAAAACTCTGTCTCAAAAAAAAAAAAAAAGTCCTGTTGTTTAACCTTTTGTTTCTCAGACTTATTTTATTTGACCAGGGACTTGCCTGCTTGTTAATACCTGTAATTTCTGTGGAACCCACTCTGGGCCAGAGTATTCATGCTTCTCTTTTTTTCCATCATTTAGTGGCTACCAAATACCTAGTGCTACCCTGAGAAAACTGTGATAGCTGCCACAAAGCAGGCAGGAAAACAGAGTGGGAAAGAGGGCCTGTGAGTGTTGGATGTTAGGTACCAGTGAACCCAGATGTCTTTTTAGGACCTAGGAGAGTGATTGCAGCTGCGGAAGAGCTTGGTCTTCCTTTGATGGAAGATGCTAAAATGGAACTATTGGCAGGATCAGTTTGAAAGAACTTAAACTAATATATAGTCCCAAATATTAATTTGAAAGGAAATTAAGCCCTAAATTTTTTTCAATAAGTATGACATCATTACAGTCCTTGAAGCTTCTACATGCATTAACTTACATAGCCTTACTCCTCCACAGTGGTGATTTATTTATCAGTTGACAAACGAGCACTGTCTAAGGCAGAAATGTTCTCATTAGAAAATAGGCATAGAGTCCAGGCCCAGTGGCTCATGCCTGTAATCCCAGCATTTTGGGAGGCCGGGGCAGTGGATCACCTGAAGTCAGGAGTTTGAGACCAGTCTGACTAACATGGTGGAAACCCATCTCTACTAAAAAAATAATAAAATAAAAAATTAGCTGGATGTGGTGGTGCATGCCTGTAAGGGAGGTTGAGGCAAGAGAATCGCTTGAACCTGGAAGGCGAGGTTGCAGTGAGCCAAGATTGTGCCATTATACTCCAGCCTGGGCAACAAGAGCAAAACTCCATCTCCAGAAAAAAAAAAAAAAAGAAAATAGGCGTAGATTAGTAGGCTTTTCTCTCACCTTTAGTTGTGGGAACACTGCCCCACAAGCATACACACTGTGCTTGTGGGGGCACAGTGTAGGCATTTGTATTTTCTGTAGGCATTTGTATTTTATAATTACTTGGGGGAAAATTTTGTACTTTTCTTCGGACATGATAAATAGGCTGTTTCTTGGCCTGTCAATTCAGTATGATTACCTTAGTCTACTGGAAACTGTAAATGTCAGTATATTCTTTTT
The DNA here is from genome assembly GCF_048565385.1 of Saimiri boliviensis. Classification (NCBI taxonomy): domain Eukaryota; kingdom Metazoa; phylum Chordata; class Mammalia; order Primates; family Cebidae; genus Saimiri; species Saimiri boliviensis. The sequence continues at coordinate 24,259,607 of NC_133449.1, forward strand.
AACACTAAGAGCTAGCAAGGAAAAGATAAACTACTGATGGGGAAAATTATTTTTAGAATCAAATTCTATAGAATTAACATTAAAATAGATAGAATTTTACCAGCAGTTTATTGTTAACAATTAATATATAGTAATAAAATATTTGGTGTTTATAGAACTTATGAAAGACAGAATTCATATCATTATCCTTTAGATGTGTATATCTGTATCACTGAAAATTTTCAGGTTTCAAATAAAAAGAGTCAAGTTGAATTTACTTGGAGTTTATTGCTTACTGTTCTTCTTACTAATAGAGACTGATTTGACATTTGAGATCTTTGGCATAACAACAGTCTAGAACTTGGCTCTGAAGAAGGAAGTCAGTAAAACAGGCTCTCTGAAAAACAATTTCTTATGTATTTTGCTTCCTAGAAAATACATGAAGCTATGTTCAGGCCTGAGAAGACCTTGGAAGTCTTTAAAAGGATTAAATTTGCTACCTAAAAACATTTGGTTATATACATCTGGTTTCCTCTTAATTTATAGCGTATTGAAAGCGACCAGAAGCTAAAACCTTGAGAAGTAACAACAAGCTATAGGACGTTGAACAAAGGCTTTCAGATTTTAGTGTGCATGAATAGTTAAAGATGCACCTTTCTATACCCATCCCTACAAAATGTGATTCACCAAGGCTTGAGTAAAACCTGGGAGTCTCAATTATCAACAAGTCCCAGGGTATTCTCTTGTAGATGGTCTCTGCACTACACTTCCAAAAACCTATGCCACTTCACTGGCATAGATACAATAAAACCAGTAATAAAATAAAAAAAACAATCTTAACTGCACCACTTGACAGCACTGAATAATAACCCATACCATAATTCATTTATTCATCAAGTATTTACTGAGTGCCTGCTATATGTCACATGTTAATAGAAATAAATGGAACACGATACCATCATTCCCCTCAAGTATTAAGTCTAAGAAGCTATACAAGCAAACACAATTTAAATATGCTGTCTTTGAATCATTCATTCCTGTGTTAATTCATTCAGTGAACATTTATTGACGATATATATATATATATGCCAGACAATTTGCTTAAATAGGAATTCTCTGGTTAGACAGGTAAATGTCAGTTACCTAGAAGGTTTTACTTACATGGAAAACTTCCTTTCTTAATTATTTAGATAAATGTATCCTAGCATCTCTGATATTGTGCCAGATAATTGTTACTTAAAATGAGCTCTTTTCTATTATTTAACCCCTTATGTAGAGCTCAGAATGTATCTGAATTATGTTCAATTTTTATATATTTTAAGAAGATACGGTCATGCATGCAATTTAAGGAAGAAAAATATTTTATTTGAAAACAGAATCTAGTCACATTATCCCCTTGTTCATGATCAGTGTATGTAATCTGGATTGTTTTTGAGTTTACAGTGTGTTCAGTCAAGCTGTCCAGAACCAGCCCACGCCTGCACAGCCAGGAGTATACAACAACATGAGCATCACCGTGTCCATGGCCGGTGGAAATACAAATGTTCAGAACATGAACCCAATGATGGGCCAGATGCAGATGAGCTCTTTGCAGATGCCAGGAATGAACACTGTGTGCCCTGAGCAGGTAAGTGGCACAGCTGGCACACTTGCCACACACATGCGACACCACATCACAGTTCATTATGCTGAGGAAAATCAGGTATGTTGACAGTTACCCATCAGAAATAGCCACACTTCTTTATTCTTTCCTATTAACTTTGAATAATTACTGGCCCTTAAGATATACAATGAAGAATTTTGACAAGTTCTTTTTTTTTTTAGATGGAGTCTCACTTTGTCACTCAAGCTGGAGTGCAGTGGTCAGTGGTGCAATTACAGCTCACTTCAGCCTTGACTGCCCAGGCTGGAGATGCTCCCACCTCAGACTCCTAAGTAGCTGGGACTACAGGCACATGCCACCTTGCCCAGCTAATTTTTTTACTATTTGCAGAAATAAGGTCTCACTATGTTGCCCAGGCTGGTCTTGATCTCCGGGACTCAAGTCATCATCCTGTCCCAACCTTCCAAAGTGCTGGGATTACAGGTGTGAGGCACTACTCCTGGCCTTGATGGACTTTACAAATAAGATTTTAGTTTCATGAGATTTTAGTGTTTTAGATTTATCATAAAACAGTACATGGCCAGGCGTGGTGGCTCACGCCTATAATCCCACCACTTTGGGAGCCTGAACCAGGTGAATCACAAGGTCAAGAGTTCAAGACCAGTCTGGCCAACATGGTGAAACCCGTCTCTACTAAAAAAAAAAAAAATACAAAAATTAGCTGGGCATGGTGGTGTGCACCTTTAATCTCAGCTACTCGGGAGGCTGAGGCAGGAGAATTGCTTGAACCCCAGAGGCAGAGGTTGCAATGAGCCAATATCGCACCACTGCATTCCAGCCTGGGCAACAGAGTGAGACTCTGTCTCAAAAAAAAAAAAAAAAAAAAAAATGCATGTAATATATTGGCAATAAGCATTTATTCAGTAACTACTGTGTACAAAGATAGCCTTGTGGGACATGCATATGTACAAGTTGGGAAAGATACAACATGAACAAAGCATCATTTTAATCATAGGACAAAAGAAATGTGTAAAAGATGGGCCATACATGTTTCTGTCAGATGAGGGGTATATGCACAATTGATGAGGGCTTAAAAGAAAAAAAAAAAGGCCTGGTCAAAAAAGTCATTATGAAAAAGTTGCCTAAACAGAATAGAAAAAGAACATTGAAGATTGGTTATCACAGAATGACCTAGGCAGGATAGAGGTTGAAAGGCTAATTAATGTTAAGGGGATATTTATATTATATTTAGAGAAGAAGTTATATGGTAAGCTTTTTGGATATATTGCATGCCATCTAAGTGTTTGGAATTCATCCTGGAGCCTCTTACAGATTTTTAGAAGAGAATGACTAAATTCAAAACAATATTTAAGATTATTGGAGTAACTCCCAATAGTTGCTATTCTAATTATTTGTATCAGCAACCACAAAGTACACTATAGTAACGAGGCTATTACCATGCAGCCATAATTTATAGCAAATCATAAAAATATATAAACACTGTGTACAAAGTGTTTATATATGTCCCTTGTGTGACATGCATATGTACAAGTTGGGAAAGATGCAACAGAAACAAAGGATCATTTTAATCATAGTACAAAAGAAGTGTGTAAAAGATGGGCCATACATGTTTCTGTCAAAAAATTGTGCATACTTTTTTATAGAATTCCTTTTTGGGGTGATTTTTAAAATACCCATTTCTGTCCTTAGTAAGCCTAAGGAAGTTAGCAAAAGAAAAAAAACAACTTAGTGATCAGTGTCTGACAGCAAAATAAAAGAACTAACTAGGATTGTTTCTTTTTGTTATTCAGTTATTAGAATTATCTCCATTATATTAAAAAAAAAATTTTTAATATAATAAATTAGGTAAAAGTAATATTTTAAGTGGGTTTCTAATGTAGTTGGGTCTTGCTTTTGTATTTTAACTCAGCAATTTTTTATTTTAACTCAGTTCTTTTAACTCAACAATCTTCATCTTTTCATTGGAGTTATTTGTCCGTTTACATTTAATGTGGTTATTGATATGATTGGATTTAAATACACATGTTATTTGGGGTTTTCTGTCCCATTTTTTGCCCTTTTTTGTTTAATTGAATATTCATTTTTGTTGCCATATTAGCTATGTAAAACTGTTTTGCTATTTTAGTGGTTGCTTTAGAGTTTGTTGTGTATGTATTTTGCTTATCACAGTCTATCTTCAAATGATATTATATCACCTCATGTATAAGAATATCATTACAATTTATTTATATTTTGTCCCTCCTGTGCTGCTGTTGTCATACATACCATGTCTACATATGTTCTATTCCCTGTAATTTATTTTTTCTTTAGTCAATTATAAATTTGTAAATTCTACTTGTAAATTTTTTACTATTTAAAGAAAACTTAAATGTAAAGAAAACTTTTAAAAAAGCATTTTTATATCTTTTTTATATTTACCCACATAGTCACCACTTTCAATTTTCTGCATTCCTTTTTGTAGTTCTAATTTCTATTTGGTATTATTTTCCTTCTACCTGAGGGTCTTGCTTTAACATTTTTATTGTGCAGGCCTGCTGCTAATGATTCTTTTAGCTTTTCTGCATCTGAAAAAGTTTTTCACATTTATCTTTGAATGTTCTTTCCCCTAAACTCCAGCTTGGCAGTTTCAGCTTTCAGTGCTTTAAAGATGTTGCTCCACCGCAGTATTTCTGATGAGACATCTGCTGTCATTTTACCTTTGTTTGGCCATGTATGATTGATGTTTTTCCCTCTCTGGCTGATGTTAAGATTTTTCTCTTCACCACTGGTTCTGAGTAATTTGATTATGATATGCTTTGATGTGTTTTCTTAATATTTCTTATTCTTAGGGTTCATTGAGCTTCTTGATTCATGACCATATAATCTTCATTAAATTCTTTTGTTGTCATTTTTTGGGTTTTTGTGGGTTTTTTTTTTTATTTTTTTGAGACAGAGTCTCACTCTCTTGCCCAGGCTGGAGTGCAGTGGCACAATGTCCACTCACTGCAGCCTCCACCTCCTGGGTTCAAGCAATTCTCCTGCCTCAGCCTCCTGAGTAGCTGGGACAATAGGGGTAGACCCTCATACCCAGCAAATTTTTGAATTTTTAGTAGAGACGGGTTTTGACCATATGGGTCAGGCTGGTCTTGAACTCCCGACTTCAGGTGATCTGCCCACCTCAGCCTCCTAACGTTCCAGATTACAGGCGTGAGTCACCATGCCTGGCCAAGTTTTGGAAAATATTGACCATTATTTCTTCAAATAATTTTTGCCGCCATCCTCACTCTCCTTCAGAGACTTCAATTGCATCCTTCAGAGACTTCAAATGCACTTGAAATTGTCTCACATTCACTGATTCTCTGGGTTTGGGGGATTTGGGGGAGTGCGATAAGGTTCAATTATTTTTTCTTTGATTTTAGATCATTTATATTACTGTAGCCTCAGGTACACTGATTTTTTTTCTTTTGCAGTATCTGTTTATCTGCTGTCTTTTTCATCTCAGATATAAGTTTTCATATCTAACAGTCATATTTGGATCCTTTTTATATCTTCCATGTCTCCAACTTATCTTTCATATCTATTCAGTCTTTCCTCTTATTTCTTGAACAAATGGAATATGATTATTAAAGTAATTGTCCTGATATTTCTCACCTGTCAGTTCTATTATCAGGATCATTTTTGAATTGATTTCAGTTGACTTTCCTTTTCTTTATGCATCATATTTTTCTGCCTCTTTGCATACCTGGTAATTTTTATTGGATACCAGACATGAATTTTACCTTGTTTATATTCTTACAAATATTCTTGAGCTTTGTTCTAGGAAATGGTTAGTTTACTTGGAAAGTTTGATCCTTGCTTTTTTGTTTAGTGTGACCAAAGCAGTATTTTTTCTTGGGCTAATTTTAACCTTATCACCAAGGTAAAACCATTCTATTATGCTGCATGACACTACATGAATTACGATGTTTTCCACTCTGTAGGTGGTGGGGGACATGGGAGTCAGGACCTATTCCCAGCCCTGTGGGATCTTTGGGAATTGTTCCATTTCATCTATTCAGGTGATTCTTTCCCCTGCATCTATAAGCTGATGAGTACTGAGCTATAGACTTGAGGGCCACTGCAGATCTTCCAGAACTCTCTCTGATGTTCTGCTCTGAGGGTTCTAGCTGTATCTCCTTAACTCAGGGAGCCTGCCAGCTGCTGCCTGGGTTCCCTTTCTCCATGGTGCAACTGGAAATACACTCCAGGCAGTAGGCTAGGCAGTTGCCACAGTAGGGACTGTTGAATTGTTAGGGATCACTGTCCTTCATTACCTTTGTCTAATGTCTTAGGTGCCTTTGTTTCATGTCTGGTTGTTGGTTTTTGGGGGGATTTGTTTGTTTGTTTGTTTGTTTTGAGACAAAGTTTTGCTGTTATTGCCCAGGCTGGAGTGCAATGGCATGATCTTGGCTCACTGCAACCTCTGCCTCCTGGTTCAAGAGATTCTGCTGCCTCAGCCTCTTGAGTAGCTGGGATTACAGGCACATGCCATCATGCCCCACTAATTTTTTTTTTTTTTTTTTTTTTTTTTGTATTTTTAGTAGAGACAGGGTTTTGTCATGTTGACCAGACTGGTCTGGAACTCCTGACCTCAGGTGATTCGCACTCCTCTGCCTTCCAAAGTGCTGGGATTACAGGCGTGAGCCACCACACCTGGGCTCTTGTCTGTTTTTTAGCTGATTGAGGCAGGAGGATAAGTCTGATCCCTATTACTAAATCTTGACCAAGGTGGGAGTCTATCACTAATAAACGTATATGTGTGAACTAACTTTTTATTAAAGTATCTTATATAAGAATATAGAGAAAAGTATACAACTCAATGGATTTTCACAAACTGAACACACCTGAAAACCACTCAGGTCAGAAACAGTGTCATCAGTGCCCCAGAGGTTCTCCTTGTTCCTTACACACTCTCCACCTCCACAAGGGGAACTACCGTCCTGGCTTGTAATAACACAGTTAATTGCTAAGTTTTTCATTTTTGCTGTGCTGCTATTACTTTTCTGTCAGTGAGATTATTTTCCGTTGAAGAATTTGATTTTCAGCTTAAACAACTAGCTTATAATTTGATCTTGTATTTACCTTTAATAGATAAATGATCCCGCACTGAGACACACAGGCCTCTACTGCAACCAGCTCTCATCCACTGACCTTCTCAAAACAGAAGCAGATGGAACCCAGGTCAGTAAGGCAATTCTAAGCCCAGAGCTGTCAGACATACTCTGAATACACAGAGGTCATTTTGTAGCGTCATTAAGAGCCTGACCTTGGGAGTCAGACCTGGGCGTGAGTCCTGCCTCTGCTCTTCTTAGCTGTGTCTTCCTGGGCATGTTATAGCGCTTTCCTGAGCTGCTGTATAACCACAGAACTAACATGATACCTGCTTATAGGATTGTTGAGAGGATTAAATGAGATAAGTTCAGATGATTTAACTCAGTGCTTACATAAGATCAAGTGATCACAAATGGTGGCCACTAATTGTGATTCTGTAAATAAGCACAGTGCTAAAAACTCATCTGTAATCAAAATACCTCAGAAGATCTCAGTAACTTCAGACAAAACAGAGTGCCTGCTATATACTTCACCTCCTGAGAAGTATGTTTCAAAACAGCACAAATAGCAAGCACTTTCTTATATTAACCTAATTTAGAAATTTTAGAGGAAGGGCTTAATTCACTTTGGTAACTTTGGTTGAACTTTAGCCCAGGTTGAACTTGAACCCACCCCCTGGGTTCAAGAAATTCTCCTGCCTCAGCTTCCTGAGTAGCTGGGATTACAGAGGCCCACCACCATGCCTGGCATATTTTTTTGTATTTTTAGTAGAGATGGGATTTCACCATGTTGGCCAGGCTGGTCTCGAACTCCTGACCTAAGGTGATCCACATACCTCGGCCTCCCAAAGTGCTGAGATAGACATGAGCCACCACACCTGGCTGAAGTTTAGTCTCTCAAACATTTTTAACATAGGCAATATGCCACAGATGGCAATAGGAAGACACATAAGATATGTTCCATCCCCTTCAGGTGAACTGTGGGGAGAAGTGAGAAAAGGAAGCTTCATTTGTGAAATTCTTGTGGTTTGACAGTCACTGTGCTATACACTGTATGCATTGTCTTATTTAAGCCTCAATGTAACCCTATGAAGGAGGTAGTACTCCTTTTCTTCACAGATGAAGAACCTGAACATGAAGAGGTTTAACTACATGTACCCTTCACAGTACTAGAAAGAGGAGGAGCTGAGGTTCAAACCCAGGTCTTTCTACTGCCAAAGTCCACACTGTTTCTGCCATACCAGTTAGGGACTATTGAAAGATAAAACCCATCAACATATGTACATAATCAAAGAAGGTAAATTATTAAATTTATGTTACAAGTGATGAACCATAAGCATTCAAAGAAAAGAGAAATTGCTGAGATGGTCAGAAGAGCATTTTTACAAGAGATGGAATTGAGCTGAGCCTTGAAGGATAGTTACCAAGGCAAAGGGAAGGAAAGGAGGATGGTAGTTGTTGGAGGCTGGTGCAGAGGTAGATCCAGAAGTAGAAAGAAGTGGAAATAGAGGCCACAGAAGCAGGGAAATAGTAGTATCTTAGCATAGTCCTGGAAACCAAATCCACTGAAGGTAAAATATTTATAAGTAGTATTCATAGGAATTAAAATCGGTAAAGTGGTGTGGGGCAAATTTCCAGAGGCCTTGAATGCTAAACTAAGGGATTTGGATTCAGCCCTATGGACAGAAGAGTGAAAGGGCACATTGATAGAAGTGCTAGTTTAGGCTTCGTCTTGGGAAGGAGAAAGTGAAGGGAGATGTACTGGCCAGTTGAGAAGGACAGAGATTAGTGGGAAGACTGGGTTCACAGTGTAAGCATTAGGAAATAGGATCTGAGTCCTCTGAAGGTAAAGAGAAGGCATTTTGGCTGGGTGCAGTGGCTCACACCTGTAATCCCAGCACTTTGGGAGGCCGAGGCAGGTGGATCATTTGAGGTCAGGAGTTTGAGACCAGCCTGGCCAACATGGAGAAACCCTATCTAAAAATACGAAAATTAGCCAGGCATGGTGGCAGGCACCTGTTGTCCAAGCTACTCAGGATGCTGAGGCAGGAGAATTGCTTGAACTCAGGAGGTGGAGGTTGCAGTGAACCAAGATCACACCACTGCACTCCAGCCTGGGCGACAGAGGGAGACTTTGTCTCAAAAAAAAAGAGACAGAGAGAGAGAAGGCATTTTAAGATCAGGGAAATGAAGGCTCTTCATTCATCAGATGTCTTTGAAAGTCTCAAACCCACAGAAACATTACTGGGCAGCTCGACAAATTAGTTAAACCCAGACAACCATGTTTTAAAGTTCTAGAGCTCTGCCCTGAAACAGTATTTGAACTGAAGTAAAAACTATGCCAGAAAATCTCCAGAGGTTGTGACTCAGCTGTCACACCAGTCCTCTCACCTGAAAGACCTTAAGCTTTTTTTGTGTCATGCTTTGCCTACCTGAGAAGTTGTGGTAATATATGAAGGACTTTGTGGACTGGTCTAAGACACCCCCTTTTAAGTGATAGTTTAAAATGGCTGAAATGGGTTTTAGAGTTTGTTTAGTCTTCTCAATTTTCTCTATTTTCAATAATACAGTTTTTAAATTTATTTGAGACAGGGTCTTGATCTATTACCCAGGCTGGAGTGCAGTGGAACCATCACACTGCAGCCCCAGTCTCCTTGGCTCAAGTGATACTCTCACCCAGCATCCTCAGTAGCTGGGACTACAGGCACACACCACCACACCCAGCTAATTTTTTTTATTTTTTGTAGAGACAGGTCTCACTCTGTTGCCCAGACAGGTCTCAAACTTCTGGCCTCAAGTGATCCTCCTGCCTCAGCTTCCTAGAGTGCTAGAATTAGAGGCATGAGCCTCCATGCCCACCCTAGACTATCTTTTAAAATGTTTTAGTTTTAAAGAAGCAGAACTTTCTAGTTTGTTTTATTATGCCTTTACCAAGAACTTTTTAAGAATTTGGGGACAGAAACACTTTATGCTCTGCCCCAGTATTTCTTTCTTTTTTTTTTTTTAATTGCATTTTAGGTTTGGGGGTACATGTGAAGAACATGCAAGATTGTTGCATAGATACACACATGGCAGTGTGGTTTGCTGCCTTCCTTCCCCTCACAGTATTTCATATGTAGAAACATAAACATGAAATTTTATATGTTGACTTTTTTTAAAATTATTGCCTAAAAACGAACTGTAGTTTGTGCTCGTGTAAAATTTCAGTGGTAGAATCTTCTTTCTGTTGTGGCCAATTGTGAAATCTCTTTTTGCTCCAGTGTTTTTGTATTTAACCAGACAGCAGCTGGGGAGTGAGTTAGACAGAAATATAAAGACAGATGTACAGAAAGGGAGAAGAAAAGATGAGAAGAGGACTGGGGGAAGAGTGGGACTAACTGTATTGAGAAACGGAGATGGGATGGGGAGGGGGTAAGACAGGAGAGAACAGGCAGGAAGAGGGATGGCAGGGGGATCATTGACCTAGGAAGAGAGGAAGGTCTGGTGAAGCTCTAGAAGGAAAGCGTCAGAATGCGACATTATAGAGCACAAAGGTGGGGCGAGGGCACAGAGGCAGCTGGAGAGCAGACTGAGAGCGTTGGTGTGTTACAGACACAGGAGAAAGAGCCCAGAGGAGGTGGTAACAAATGGGAGCAAGTAGGAGCTAGAAGCCACATTCGGGATACTAGGGAAAGGGGAAGAGGAGGAGAAAAGCAGTGCTAATCTAACTAGAGGTTTATTCCTTAGGCACTAGGAAAGCCCAGCTCAGGGCCTGTCTGCCTTATCTGAGAGGGAGGAAAGTGGAGATGTAAATGCATTAAGAGAACAGGAGACCAGGGGCCAAACTGATGTCCAAATTTGATGCATAGGACATTTGACATTTGGCTAATGAAAGTTGATGGAAAACAACTTTTATTCCATTAGGATAGAAAAGTTTTCAGAAAAGCTGAGTGTAATTGGTATCAATTAGTGATAAATGACCAAAAAAAAAATACACCACTAATCTAAAATACTTTATGATCTATTAAACAGGAGACACAAGCTTGTCAAAAAGTTTGAGACAGTTAGAGGCACTTAGATGCCTTATAAGGTGTCTCCATTCCCGGTCTGGAACATTGATAAGTGCAGTCTTGGCCTTAATCCGTTCTACAAACAGCTTTTTAATAAAGCTGGTTGGTAAAGACTAACTTCTGGCTTTGTTTTCCCAATAGAATATGCTAGAACTGTACAACTTTAGACATTTTTAAGGAATAAGTGTATTATTACTGAAAGTAGTGAAGGGAAAATTCACACTGTTCTCAAGGCTACTAGACTTACTGTTATTTTTAGCTTATGTGTTTAAATGGATTGTCTATCAGGGGAAAAAAAGTCAAGTATAAAATTGTTCTAATGATAATTTGCTGTAATGCTAAAGCCAATATGTGAAAGAGCTATGTAATAATATATTTAAATACTACAAAAATCTTTTGGACATTAACCTTAGATGCTGATGTCCCCTTATTGAGTTGTGGTTTTATTTTGCTAATACTGGTTGAAAGCCCTTAATTTTTCATTGACATCATAAAGATTTTTTTATCCTACTGAAATCATCCATAGAATGGTTTTAAACCAGTTTTCTAAATACCATGTATTTTTTAAAACCTACCACTGGACACCCAGACTCTGAAACTGGGCTTCTCCCAATCTTGGCAACGTTAGTAATGATACTCACTTTCAATATTGATGGCAACCCTATAGGAGGCGTGACCATTCCAATTTTGATTTTATTTTTAAAGTGTGAACTTTCCAGAACCCTGAGCAAAATGAGTGCAGCGATTTTCTTTTTGTAGGACAAGAAGACAGAAGAGTTCTTCTCTGTGGTGACTACAGACTAGAGGAATGCTCTAGTGAGTTTCCACTTCAAGTAGTACCCACTCATAAGCCGGGGGGGCAGACCCTTCTGTCTAAACACATCTTTTATTTGTGTTCCAGCAGGTGCAACAGGTTCAGGTGTTTGCTGACGTCCAGTGTACAGTGAATCTGGTAGGCGGGGACCCTTACCTGAACCAGCCTGGTCCACTGGGAACTCAAAAGCCCACATCAGGACCACAGACCCCCCAGGCCCAGCAGAAGAGCCTCCTTCAGCAGCTACTGACTGAATAACCACTTTTAAAGGAATGTGAAATTTAAATAATAGACATACAGAGATATACAAATATATTATATATTTTTCTGAGATTTTTGATATCTCAATCTGCAGCCATTCTTCAGGTCGTAGCATTTGGAGCAAAAAAAAAAAAAAAAGGAGTTCGCTTTTGTCGGGAGATTGAAAGATGCTTTGTTTCTTTCATTGTAAAGGCCTTGGATATTGAAAAAATACCAAGGCAGAACAGTTGGACAATCTATTTCTTGAGCCAAATTTAATTATTCTTATTTTTGTAATCAGTCATTGGCTTCTTATCTGGATGAAGGCTTTTGGAGGAGAACCAAAATGACAAGTTCCAAGAGGAAGATGAAGCTCCGCCTCCGCCGCTCAGTCCCAACCCTGCCCAGGAAGAAGGGCCCGTGGGGCTTTGCCTGTGCCCGTCCACCAAAGGCTCTCACGTGTCTCGAAATCAGCAGCCCTCCCCATCCCAATCCCAGGCAGCTTGTGTGTACAATCAGCTTCTCTAGCAACTCTTTATCTGTTGGCTTCAAGAGAATATTTTGCCTCCACATATGTACCCCTTCTCCTTTTTTTAAAGATGGATTTAAACCAAGATGCCTCCAGGAAAGAGGACGAAATGAGTATATTCACAGAGGAATCCAAAAAATACAGTTTGGGAGAAAATGCAATAATTTTTGATGAGATGGGTGAAGGACAAGAAGTGAGTTCTGTCAATTATTGTAGATACAGTTTTCTGATTAAATCTGGAAAAATAAAAGGCAGCCTGTTCTTTCTGCTTTTATTGTATTAACAGCTGAGGTAGCTAAAGTTATTTAAAATAAAATTAAATTTATGATCCAAGTAGCTTATTTTTCCCTTTAAATACCATTGTAAATATATTTGATTTCTTGTAGAAATTGATTTCCTTCTGTTTAATTTTATCCTTTTATTATACTCTTGATTTTTCTAAATTTGCGTGTGAAATATAACATTGATTGAATTGCAGTTACATTCGGCTAGTAATATTTCATTATTTTAATAACTGTGATGCCATGTATGGATTTACTTTGGGGTTCAAATCAAAATGCCACTGCCAGAAAGAGCTGTTCCAGCTGATCTAGAGCATACTGCCCTAGAGTGCCCCTGGGATCGTCTGAACAGAAGTGCACAGGCTACTTGTACAGAGAAAAAATTAATACTCAAAGGAAATCTTCATTTTTTAGATTGACTTTGGGAATTTGAATTTTCATCAGTGCAAATACAAATTTCTCTATCCTGCTCTGAGGCTAATTGGTACCATATTTTCCCTTTGTGTCTTGTCACTCTGCCACATCCCATCTCATCCTGGTCTCTGAGTCAAGAACCCAGTGAACTGACTTTCTAGTTCTAGAAGTTCCGCCACAAGGCCAGGAAAGCTTGAGAAGGGTATTGTGGAAGAAGCAAAGGTAGACCCCTATCACTCACCTTTGTCTGCATACCTGGGCCTGTGAATGATGACAGCATCTGACATTCTGCACCAGCTACCTCTGCCTCCATGGCAGAGAAAAGGCCATAAGAACAGTGGAAGAGGAGCATGGACTCAGACTTCAAGGAAGAAGCCATTTCCCCAGGTCCGTCCTTCCTGCATCTCACCACCCCTAGTTACAGATAACTCCATTGAACAGCATCTATTCAGAAACTATACCGAATAAAAAGATTGGTGGAAGGGCTCATGTGGTTAGCAACTATGAAACAGAAATAGGACACTCAGTTACAAACATTATCTCCTTTAGTTTTTCAGAAAATGCATCCCTGATTTCATTCATTTCCAGCTTGAAAGCCAGCCATATTACTCTAGTCCCTGTCAAACTGCTCTAGAAGGTCATTTCCATTTTGTTTGTGATACTTAGTCGCGCAGACTTCAGGAAGTTCACCTTTAACTTCAGCATTCCAGATGAAGTTTCCTGACTCCGTGCTTTTGCATAAGGAACTAGAAAAAAAAAGTGGTAAGGAAAATTGGAGATGCTAACATCCTCCCCCATCCCAACTGCACCTTAAAATATGCATGTCACCTTCAAGGTTTTATAATTGCACTGTTTGTTTTATGTATGTACAGATTAAAATTATTGCTACCTTTGAGGAAAATAAAATTGCTTGCTTCTATGTAATTCCTGTCATTCCACAGGAAATTCACTTTTCCAGCTACTGAATAGAATTTGTTTAACAACCTCATGGGTTGCCTCTTCATTTACAAGGAAAAAATGAAATGTACCTCGCTTCTCAGACTTTTGGCTAAGATCAAGTGTAGAAATGAAATGCACATTCTGCAGAAATTTCCAAAGCCCAAATTAACAAGTATTATGAAAGGATAATAAAAGAAAGCATCCCTGAAGCCAAAGATCCTTAAAGTCATCCTAATTTGAGACAGACCGTTGAAATTTGAGGTCAAACTGAAGTCCTGATAGTAGGCCTTGTGGGGTTTTAACTGTGGCATTGTCTGATGATTAAAGATTTCTAGGCCTACTGTTTCTTGACCCAGAAGATCTGGTTTAGGCAGCATTTCATAGCCATAGATGCCATGTCTCTCTCAATTATTTTTTTAAAATATATCAACATTTATCAATAACAGGTATTGAGTCTTAACTTGAAGAGGCTCCATCATTGTGACAATGCATTTTATAGGATTTAGGCCCTGTTGCTTGTGTATGTTTTTAAAGCATCTTAAATCCACCAACTTGGCTAAGTAGGGCTAGGGTGTAAGAGTTAAAGAGGAAAGAAACAAAATGAGGCTCAACTGTTGAAGACAGGCCTGGTGTAGTGGCTCACGCCTGTAATCCAAGCACTTTGGAGGCCAAGGCAGGTGGATCACCTGAGGTCAGGAGTTCAAGACCAGCCTGACCAACGTGGTGAAACCCCATCTTTATATAAAATTTAAAAAAAAAAAAAAAAGTTGAAGACAGAATAATTTTAGAGAAAACAAACCTGAAAGGGGCTTCTGGCTGATTTTCATCAGGAGTGCTCTCTCTTACAGACTAAGAGTATACATTGGTTTTAGGGTGAGGAGGCTTATCACAAGCTTGGAATGTTTCTGTGAGAGAAGTTTTATGGTGCGGTTGGAATGTTTCTGGGTGGAGGGGAGGTTATCTTGGGCCTGACATCTTTCCGGCCACAGGGGGATTATCTTGAGCTGGTATGTCTTTGGTTGGAGAGGAGTTTGGAATGTTTCTGCTCGGAGATGTTATTTGTGGTTTATGATCATGCTGACCTTAGCCATTAGGCTGATGCCCTTTGGATTTAGGCAGTTTTTGGTTAAGGTGAATTTTAGAATGAGGGGCTTGTCCAAGATGGTGACGCTCCTGCTCTGTCGTAGGGTAAATGTGGTTCCAGAGGGCTCAAGGAGGGTGTTCTTCCCACACACATTCCTAGAGCTAAATGTACACAGATTTGGTAACTGTTTTCTGAAGTCCTATTTATGGGGGACAAAACCTTTTTTTTTCCATAGTTGAGACAAGGTAAAAATGAAATTTCCCTTAGATGAGGCTGAACATTGATTTAAAGTTATCCCTAAGTGTACAGGTGAGGAAAACAAAAACAATTGAGGAAAAAGTGTGATTGTTAGAAGGAAGTTTCACCTTTGTGGTTTCACCTAAGGAAGGTTCCATTCCTAAAGGAGGCCTCAGAAATGGCCTCCTAAGCCCTGAAAAAGAAAAAACAGTTGCCCGCTTACAAAGGCAGTTGTACTGATTTTCTAGTTGACAGTAACTGCTCCTCCCAGAAAGGCACCTCTACTTGAATAAAGTGAATAATTCAGAGCAAGCCTGAGCCTTGACCATTCCTGTGCCTCTAAAGATATTGATGATTTAATTAAGCCATTAAAATTCTTTTTACTGGAGAAAACTACCAAAGGAAGCATGCCTCTGTCCAGAACCCGTTCTGCCAGCACTAAATTAGTTTTCTTTCTATATTTTTCATTTCCCCCAGAACTCTTAACAAGATTGAAGAAACACAAAGTTCAGGCCTCATTCCCCCATTCAACACATTAATCTGAGGAGGTAGGGATATGAAAGGTTCCCAAAAGGCATGCGCCCTGCCAGAGTGGAGTTTATATTCACATCAGGGGATTTAGATCAAGATAATCAAAACTGGATTAACTGGCACACAGGAGAATTCCAAGTAGTTTTGTAAGCAGGGCCTCGTCTAGAGGGCGAAGGCAGGTTCCTGTGAGGAGGCAGTGGTGTTTGAAGTGAGGTTTGCTCAGTGGAGAGCCACGTGAACGGAGTTGTGAGAAGCAGCATGTGGGAAGGCCTGGAGACAGGGAGGAGCCTGAGAGCTGCTTGTTCAAGTTGTTAATTAGCGCTCTCCTGAGCTGTCATCTGCATTAGAATTATGTCAGCCCACAGCTCCAGGAGAAACAGCACTAGGCATTGGGGTCCTCACTTGGAAATTGTTTCAGCTCATAGCTAAAATCTCCACAACTACCCCTGTCCCGCCAGAAGTACAGGTTTCCATATCTTCACAGTACTCTGTAGCTGGTGACAATATTAAAAGTATTCAGAGAGAATAAATTGGTACTGTAACAATTTCTAAAATACTTCCCTGCACATTATCTCATTTAATCCTCTGCTGTCCTTGGAGAGAGTTGTTAGAAAACAAGCCCTGGGTCGGGCACGGGGCTCACGCCTGTAATCCCAGCACTTTGGGAGGCTGAGACGGGTGGATCACCTGAAGTCAGGAGTTCGAGACCAGCCTGGCCAACATGCATACCCCGTCTCTACTAAAAATATGAAAAATTAGTCGAGCGTGGTGGCAGCCGCCTGTAATCCCAGCTACTCGGGAGGCTGAAGCAGGAGAATCACTTGAACCCAGGAGGTGGAAGTTGCAGTGAGCCAGGATCATGCCATTGCACCCCAGCCTGGGCAACAAGAGTGAAACTCCATCTCAAAAATAAATAAATGAAGTTCAGGCTCAGTGGCTCACACCTGTAATCCCAGCACTTTGGGAGACCAAGGCAGTAGATCACAAGGTCAAGAGATCAGGACCATCCTGGCCAACATGGTGAAACCCAATCTCTACTAAAAATACAAAAATTAGCTGGGCATGGTGACACCCACCTGTAGTCCACCCTGCTGGGGAGGCTAAGGTAGGAGAATCACTTGAACCTGGGGGGCAGCGATTGCAGTGAGCCAAGATTACGCCACTGCACTTCAGCCTGGCAACAGAGCGAGACTCTGTCTCAGAAAAAAGAAAAAGCTCTGGAGGGGTATGACACAAACACTACCATTTATCCGTGGAAATCGGGAGTTGAAACCAAGTCTAATTCCCAATTCTGGATTCACTGTCCTGGACTATATGACCTAGGATGGATTCTGAGTCTGTGGACTTCCTTAGTCAGTGCTCTCATATGTGCAATAGCTAAAACAGCTTTGAAAAGAGGGGCAAGAACTCTGGGGCTGAGAAGAGAGGACCTGGCTCCTCTGGAGGCAGTCAGAGCCTGGCCTTCGGAGGCCTCAACTAAATGGGGATTATCTTTGGCATATGGTCAGCAGGGTGTCCCACTACCATTTGGGAGAAGAAGCATTCTGTCCCTGCATATCTAAACAAGGAATGAAAAAGGAGCTCTATGAAACACAGTGTCATTCCCTTAGCTTAAAAGAATCCTGGAAAATGTGGATTCCTTGTGGGGCAGGTATAAAAATGACTGGCAGAGGATCCTTTTTGTGAGGCAGAGGAATTACAGGACCCTGCAGATCATCCTAGGATAGCAGGTTTCTTGGATCAGACCTTGGAAGCACTTGGCTTTCCCTGGCTCTTGATCCTACTTCGGACAAAGAATCGTTCTCTTATGCTATGGAGTCTGGCTCTGGTCTAATTGTTTGTGCTTGTCTCTGAACTTCGGTAGTTTGTACAACCAGCAGAAGCAAGCAGTGCCCACAGGTGTCCATAACAAACTTGAGACATTAGCTTGAGAAAAGAAGAATTACGCTGAAAGGAATAACTTCTGTTCCTCCGGGCACAGTGGCTCATGCCTGTAATCCCAGCACTTTGGGAGGCCGAGGCAGGTGGATCACGAGGTCAGGAGTTCAAGACCAGCCTGGCCAAGATGTTGAAACCCCGTCTCTACTAAAAATACAAAAATTAGCTGGGCGCAGTGGCACATGCCTGTAATCCCAGCTACTAAGGAGGCTGAGGCAAGAGAATTGCTTGAACCTGGGAGGCGGAGGTTGCAGTAAACCAAGATCGCGCCATTGTACTCCAGCCTGGGTGACAGAGTGAGACTCCGTCTAAAAAAAAAAAAACTTCTGTTCCATCAGGTTTTCCTATTCCAGTGCCCAGGATCCCTCGGGTAAAGCTTTAACTTTTTTTTTCTTTTTTTTAAAGATGGGGCTTCTCCATGATGGCCAGGGTGGTCTTGAACTCCTGACCTCAGGTGATCCACCCACCTTAGCCTCCCAAAGTGCTAGGATTACAGGCATGAGCCACCGCGCCCGGCACCCTCAAGTAAAGCAAAACCCCAAGACCATGGTGTGGTATTTTCTCCTTTTTTCTTTTTGGAGTCAGGATTTCTCCCAGGCTGGAGTGCAATGGCACAATCATGGCTCACTGCAGCCTCAAACTCTTGGGCCCAAACCATATTCCCGCCTCTAGCTGGGACTACAAGTGCATGCCATCACACTCAGCTAATTTTTTTTTTTTTTTTTTTTTTTTTTTGGTAGAGGTGGGGTGTCGCTCTATTGGAATAATTTCTTATATTTGCATACCACTTTCACGTATTTGATCTGCAAAATCCTATAAAGCAATTACAGTAGGCCATTTTACAGATGGTGAAACTGAAGCTCAGATTTAGTCAGGTGACAAGTCCTTGGCCCAAGACTCAATCTTTGGATTTTGGAATGAAACCTGCCAGTGTTTCCACTGCACAATACAAGTACTAGAGATAAAAGCACCTGGCCGGGCGCAGTGGTTCACACCTATAGTCTCAGCACTTTGAGGCTGAGGCGGGCAGATCATCTCAGGTGGGCAGATTATCTGAGGTTAGGAGTTTCAGGCCAACCTGGCCAACATGGTGAAACCTCATCTCTACTAAAAATACAAAAATTAGCCGAGCATGGCTCATGCCTGTAATCCCAGCTACTCAGGAGACTGGGGCAGGAGAATTGCTTGAACCCAAGAGGCAGAGGTTGCAGTGAGCTGAGATCACACCACTGCACTCCAGCCTGGGTGATAGCGAGACTCCATCTCAAAAAATAATAATAATAATAATTAGACGATGACACAATGACTGTGGGAATTCTGATGAGTTAATTATTCTCTGGAATTCAAATTCCTTACAAGCTTATAGGGGTTCCCACTTTGAAAACAAAACTAGGTCAGGCACAGTGGTTCACACCTATATAATCCTAGCACTTTGGGAGGCCAGGGCAGGGAGATAGCTTGAGGCCTGGAGTTTTGAGACCAACCTGGCCAACAGAGCTTTAATTTTGAGTTTGTCAAAGTATACATGTTTTAAATGTATGTGAGGGTAACATTTCTCAGGCAGGGCCCTGTACTCTCGCTGAGCAACTCCATCTTTTCCCTTGAACTCAGTAGCACTTACACTGTGTATGCATCTTAAGTCTACTCTTCAACGTCTCTCTCATAGTCCAGTTTTAAATTTTTCAACTGGTGAGCATTACCACATAGATCCTACCCTCCCACATCCAGCACTCAAACTGAAGTCCCAAACCAAGTAACTTATTCCCCACGAATATATTCTTGTGTCCTCCTCCAAATTCATTGCATCATCGTCCTGCTAGTGGTCATTTTCAACAACTTTTTCCCACTCATTTCACCAAATTGCAAGAAGTCCCACTTTGTAGTGCCTCTTAGCCATCTCCTCCTTTCTAGCCTATTACTGACCAACTTCCAGATGTCATTATAATAACCACCTTCATGCCTTTTATATTCATCCTTCACACAATCATCAGAGAAATCTAAACACAATCTTCAGAATCTTAGTGACTGCTTCTGCCTAGAGCTGATCTGAAATCAAGTGACCTTTTGCGCTTCCTTGCCCTCTACACCCTCTCTAAACAAAAAGGTCAAGCCACAAAAATGATCCGGTCTTCATTCTTGGATTGACCATGTTCTCACTTTCATTGCCATCCCCAGTCTCTTCCCTCAGCCTGCATGCTCTTCCCTTCTACTCATCCTTCCAGACTGCAGCTGAGATCCCCTTCCCGTGAAGCCCTCTCTGGTCCCCACATTGAGTAGCCCTTCCTTTGCTCTGCCTTGCTACAGTGCTTGGGCCTCCACTGGCATGCAGTTACATGCACATCTGTTTCTTTTCTTCTCTAAATTGTAAGCCTCTTGAAGAGATGCACACACACTCCTACCACCCCCAGCCTCCCGCTGAGCCTTCTACATAGTAGGATCTTAAATGCTGAAGACTCAAAGGCTATATTTCAAATAAGGGAAAGTGGCTGTGGGCAGACCAACACCGAAGTTGTCTCCCTAGAGTCTGGATTGCTGAGCTGAGGGAAGATTGCAAACTTGTCTACAAGCTCAAGACATGATTTTGATTTTACTTTGATGACGGTGAAATGGCATCATTGTCTGGGATAAATACCCAAGATGCGTTGTTTCATGGCCATGGAAAACTAGGATGTGGACACGCGAAGAGTAAGGTTCAGAGCAGAAGCTTAATAGGCAAAAGAAAGAGAAAAGCGCTCTCTGCTGCAGAGAGGGGGTCCTGGAAAATGGGAAATGGGTTGCCACTTCCACAGTGAGATGCAGTAAGTTTTATAGATAAGCTTGAGGAAGCGGTGTCTGATTTACATAGGGTGCACAAGATTGGTTGGACCAGGTGTACCATTTACATAGTGCATGAAAAGCTGCTTAAAACTAGGTCTTCGTTTGCATAGCATGCAAAGAAGGTGGTGGCCCCACACTAATCTTTTATTATGCAGATGGTTCTCTACCTGGTGGTGCCATGTTGCCTGGTTCTTTACTGTACCCATGGTGACAGAGAGAAGCTGGAGCCTCCGTGTTGAACATGCCTGGCCCTCAGGTAGCCCTTTTATATTGGCACAGCTGGCAGCATTCACCCATGCAAGCTTCCAGCTTGCTTGTCTATAATTGCAGTTTTATTTTTCAGGCTGCTCTTTGTTAGAAAAGAATTTATTTGGGGGCTGCTTTTTGTTAAAAGGGAAAATCCGTCAAGAACTCTCACTATCTGCCTAAATAATTTCTTTCTAGCTCCTGTATCAACTGTTGTATTGTTTCATGAAAGGTGAGTGAAGACAGGTCCTTTTCACAAAAGTTTCAAAATTCTCACACTCTAGGAGTCTCCACATCGTTGGACGTTAGCAGTTTTCTGCAATACTTCATCAGGCTCTTAGCTTTATAGATGATACATGCTTCGGTTAAACCCTTTACACTTCTCCCAAATTACCCTCTCACTGAAAATCAGCTGACTGAGTTGATGACCATCTTAACCAAGAAAGTAGAAAACCCAGATCGGGGAGAAAAACTTCCAGTCTTCCCTACAAAAATGAATATAGAGTATAAACCAAAAAGTGTCTGAGACAGATCTCAACTGATTTAGAGATTTATTTTGCCACAGTTAAGGTTGTGCATGGGGAAAAAGAAATACAAGTTACAATAGGATCTGTGGCCCGTGCTTTTTTCAAAGATTGTTTTGAGAACTCCAGTACTTAAAGGGCAAAGAGTGAGTGGACAGGAGGGGTAGGAGGACCGGGAAAGGGGGAGGTTAGGTGATAAGGCAAATGGTTACATTGTTGTGAGGCTTTGATTAGCACCCACTGAATCCACGTTTTACATTTGAAAAGACAAGAGTAGGGGAAAGTCAATTATGCATTTTTCTTGTACTCAGTAAGTCTTTTTTTTTTTTTTTTTTTTTTTTTTAAGATAGGATCTTGCTCTGTCACCCAGGCTGGAGTGCAGTAGCACTATCTCAGCTCACTACAACCTCTGCCTCCTGGGTTGAAGTAATTCTTGGGCCTCAGCTTACGGAGTAACTGGGATTCCAGGCATGTGCCATCATGCCTGGCTAATTTTTTGTGTTTTCAGTTGTTGATAATGGGTTTATAACGTCGGGAAAAATCCACACGGTGACAGTGGGTGACTCAGCAAGGCTAGTTTACTTCCTGCGGGAAGGGTGCAACCCGCTGGCAGTCTTGCCAGGAGAGCACTGGTGAACAAGGAGACGGGGGACATTTATAACTTTCATAACCTGACACAATCGCCCTACTGCTGTGTCCAGTTTCCATTGGTTGGAACGGGACCTCACATTCTTTCCTGACCCGATTGGCTACAAACATGGAAATTTTCTAAAGAAGTAAAGGCAGAGGAGAACAAAAGGAAAGAGGAAGTAACTTGAGGAATGCTTAGAGAAGCAATGATATTTTCAAATAAGGAAGGAGAATAAGCTTTGACTGAAGACTTGCCTGGGCTTGTCCAGGCCTGTCAGGGCAAACATCTAGGTTAAAGTGTAAGAACTAAGAACACATGAGGCACTTATTTCTTTATTTTGACTAACAGTGACTTTAAGATTATTAGCAAAAGCTTTAAAGTAAATTAACCTTTGAAGAAACTATTATTTATTTATTTGTTTATTTTATTTTTTATTTTTATTTTATTTTTTTTGAGACGGAGTTTCGCTCTTGTTACCCAGGCTGGAGTGCAATGGCGCGATCTCGGCTCACCGCAACCTCCGCCTCCTGGGTTCAGGCAATTCTCCTGCCTCAGCCTCCTGAGTAGCTGGGATTACAGGCACGTGCCACCATGCCCAGCGAATTTTTTTGTATTTTTAGTAGAGACAGGGTTTCACCATGTTGACCAAGATGGTCTCGATCTCTCGACCTCGTGATCCACCCGCCTCGGCCTCCCAAAGTGCTGGGATTACAGGCTTGAGCCACCGCGCCCGGCGAAACTATTATTTATTTGTGATGAACTAAGAGGAAAACTTTGAAGAGGAACCTTTGATTTCATTTCCTACGTTAGTAGAGATGGGGTTTTGCAATGTTGGCCAGGCTGGTCTCAAACTTGTGGCCTCAAGTGATCTGCTTGCCTTGGTCTCCCAGTGTGCTGGGATTATAGGTGTGAGACATTGTGCCCAGCCATTCATTTTACACATAAGATAAAGTCAGCATGTGAAATCACATCTATCTAGGAATAAAAGGAAGTTTTAGTGTCCTTCAGTTTCCAAGCTTAACTTTCCCTTTGGCATAGTGAGTGTTGGGGGACCCAAGATTTTCTTTTATTTTCAAAATAATATGTCCTACTCTCTCTTTTACCTACAATAAAATGCTGCTGAGAAGCAATTCATGTTGAAATTAAACAAGAATAAGGTGACTCCTTGTGAAATTTCTATCAGTTTTGCCTTTAAAACCAATGTCTCTGAAAGCTGAGTGACTTAACTCAGAAAGTGGACAGAAAGGACACGTCAGCAAACAGGCTGACCTTCCTCTAACAGGAACTAAGGTCTTGCCTGGGGTTTCTTTCCTCATTCCTGTTGAAGCAGTCCAACCCTGCTCAGTTCTGCTTCTTTTTCAAGTCTGAAGTAATTTATCACATACCTGCCTATACTTAACTTTAGGCTGCATGTTTTCTGATCATTTTCCTTTTTGACTTACAAACTTTTATTTTTTAAGAAAGCATAAGTTGGTCAGGTACAGTGGCTTATGCCTGTAATCCCAGCACTTTGGGAGGCTGGGCAGGTGGATCGCCTGAGCTCAGGAGTTCAAGACTACCTACAGCAACATGGTGAAACCCCGTCTCTATTAAAAATACAAAAAAATTCACTAGGTGTGGTGGTGCACACCTGTAGTCCCAGCTACTTGGGAGGCTGCAGCAGGAGAATTGCTTGAGCTCCAGAGGTGAAGGTTGCAGTGAGCCGAGATCACGCCACTGCACTCCAGCTTGGGCCACAGAGTGAGACTCTGTCTCAAAAAAAAAAAAAAAAAAAAAAAGCATAAATTAAAAAAATTAGCTTTCCATTTTAACATTCTTCTAATGTTAGCAATTATACTTCAAATAATAATTACTTCGCAAGCTAGACTGTAAAGTTCAAGTAAAACCAACTGGGTAAAAAGCTCCCTATAGAGCACACCCTATTTAAAGACTCGTACAACTCTAAGCTTAAGCTTTATATGTTCATCCTACTTTCAGTAGAAAGCTTCTAGAAAGGTTTTTATTAAGAACATTTTCAAGTGTCTATGAAAGTAGAAACAGTAGTATAATGAACCAGTTCTAGGTTTTTGATCAGTCTTTGGTATGTAATAAAAACCCCAAATAAAGAGATGACTTCAGTCACTTTATTCATTTCCAGCTCAAAAGTAAGTTGTGGTTAGTCACCTTGGGAATCTTTGGACCTAAGAATTTGTCTTAAAAATTGCACAATAGCTGTTTTAAATAATGACTATATCACAAGTAATTTAATAGTAATGACAGGATATATATTTTTTCAACCAACATATATTAATTGAATACCTACTATTTACTGTAAGGGTTATTGCCGAGTTTAAAATGAGAACACTGAGGCCAGTATAAGAAAATTAAATGCCAATTTATTCAGCTCCCAGGCGAGATTCCACGGTCCCGGGAAAAGGGGCCAGAGAAGTCTCGCGTGACTTCCCGAGGCGTGTGGTTTTATAGCGAGTGGAGTGGTTATGAGGGAATGGACGTGGTCAAGGCAAGCTGCTATTGGTAGGTAGGCAGGATTTCCGGCGAGCGGGCTGCCCAGGGCAGTGGGACCTGGATGGGGCAAAATGCTTTTAGGTGGGTTGTGGCAGGGCTTCTTTTAAATTTTGGTGGGGGTGTTTCAGCGGCGGGCTTGGTGCTGAGCGCAGAGTGGTGACTTAATTTTCAGGTGCGGAGAGGGATGGGCGTGTCTGAGCTCCTGGCGAGGCAACTGACCTTACATTTACCAGGTACTATTTCAGGCACTGAGGCTACCTCAACGAAGAAAATACAGATTCCTGCCCTCATGGAGCTTGCGTTCTAATGAAGGTTGTCTGACAAACCAATGAGCAAAATACATGGTGTGTCAGGTGACAAGGGCTGTGGAAAACAGTTAAGTGGGGAAGGAGGATAGGAAGTAGTGGAGTGGAGTGGTCACGGTTTACAACAGGAAAGTCAGAAAATGCCTTTGGAGAAGGTAACATTTGAGTGACAGCCAGAAGGAGGTGAGATAGTGAGCCATGGCAATATGGAGAAAGACCTTCCTAAGCAGAGGTGCAAAGGCTTGGAGGCTGGAGCAGAGCGACTGAGAACTGCAGGAGTCGAAGAGGTAATGAGGGACAGGATGGTGTGGGGCCCGGCACCCAAATCAATTCTTTGGCTTTTACTGAGATGGCAAGGTGCTACCGGATTTTAAGCAGGAACGTGGCATGCTCTTGCCTGCGTTTTAGTAGTACTATTCTGGGCTTTGTGTGAAGAGCTGTTATGAAGAAGGCAGATGCAGAAGCAAGGAAACGTTAGGAGACTACTGCAGTCATCTAGGCAAGAGACGGTGATTTGGACTAGGAGGGTAGCAGTAGAAATCAGAAGAAGTGGTCAGATTCTGGATCTATTTTAAAGGTAGAGAGTCATCTTGAATTGTAATCAATAAATCAATAAATTTTTTTTTTTTTTTTTTTTTTTTTGAGACGGAGTTTCGCTCTTGTCACCCAGGTTGGAGTGCAATGGCACGATCTCGGCTCACCGCAACCTCCGCCTCCTGGGTTCAGGCAATTCTCCTACCTCAGCCTCCTGAGTAGCTGGGATTACAGGCACGTGCCACCATGCCCAGCTAATTTTTTGTATTTTTAGTAGAGACGGGGTTTCACCATGTTGACCAGGATGGTCTCGATCTCTTGACCTCGTGATCCACCCGCCTTGGCCTCCCAAAGTGCTGGGATTACAGGCTTGAGCCACCGCGCCCGGCAAAAAAAATTTTTTAAAGGTAGTGACGATAGGGCCAGATTCAGTGGCTCACTCCTGTAATCCCAACTCTTTGGGAGGCCAAGGTGGGCAGATCACCTGAGGTCAGGAGTTCAAGACCAGCCTGGCCAACATGGAGAAACAATGTCTCTACTAAGGTACAAAAATTAGCTGGGCATGGTGGTAGGCACCTGTAATCCCAGCTACTCGGGAGGCTGAGGTAGACAAACGCTTGAACCCAGGAGGCAGAGGTTGCAGTGAGCAGAGATGGCACCACTGCACTCCAGAGTGGGCGACAGAGCAAGACTCTGTCACCAAAAAAAAAAAAAAAAAAAAAAAGTCTGGGTGCAGTGGCTCATGCCTGTAATCCCAGCACTTTGGGAGGCTGAGACAGGTGGATCACAAGGTCAAGAGTTCAAGACCAGCCTGGCCATGATGGTGAAACCGCCTCTCTACTAAAAATACAAAAATTAGCCGGGTATGGTGGCATGCGTCTGTAATCCCAGCTACTTGGGAGGCTGAGGCAGGGAATTGCTGGAACCCAGGAGGCAGAGGTTGCAGTGAGCCAAGATCACGCTACTGCACTTCAGCCTGGGTGACAGAGTGAGACTCCATCTCAAAAAAAAAAAAAAAAAAAAAAAAAAAAAAAGGTAGAGACAGCCACATTTGCTGAAACCCAATCTCTACTAAAAATACAAAAATTGGCCAGGCTTGGCAGCACGTACCTGTAGTCCCAGCTACTCGGGAGGCTAAGGCAGGAGAATTGCTTGAACATAGGAGATGGAAGCTGTAGTGAGCTGAGATCTCACCACTGCACTCCAGCCTGGGCGACAGAGCAAGACTCTTGTCTCAAAAAAAAAAAAAAAAAAAAAAAAAAAAAAAACCCTCAGCTGAAATCCAGCCTTAAGCTAGCAGTCAAAACACACCATATCTGGATCTTAAAGAAGGACACACTGGTGCTGTGCTAAGCCTGACTTCAGAGAACAGATAAAACCTGTCAGGCAGTCATAGCTGAGGACAGTGGTTCTGAACCATCTTTCCACACTAACGCCTTCCCATGAGTTACGATGGCTCACTACTGCCAAGATTATCAACCAGGAAGCAAGAAGGAATTCACGCCCTTAGGACAGAATCTCAGAATCTGTGGGAAAGTTCTGTGTTGATTAAACAATAAAACAGGCAATTCTTTTTTTTTTTTTTTTTTTTTTTTTTTTTTTTTTTTTGAGACGGAGTTTCGCCCTTGTTACCCAGGCTGGAGTGCAATGGCGCGATCTCAGCTCACCGCAACCTCCGCCTCCTGGGCTCAGGCAATTCTCCTGCCTCAGCCTCCTGAGTAGCTGGGATTACAGGCACGTGCCACCATGCCCAGCTAATTTTTTGCACTTTTAGTAGAGACGGGGTTTCACCATGTTGACCAGGATGGTCTCGATCTCTCGACCTCGTGATCCACCCGCCTCGGCCTCCCAAAGTGCTGGGATTACAGGCTTGAGCCACCGCGCCCGGCAAAACAGGCAATTCTTAAACTGCCCCTGGAGGGAAGCCGTCCCCGATCTGCCAGCGCCATGAGAAGCAGTGACCTAGGCTTGGACCCTCAGCTTTCCAAGTTGAAAAACTCAACTTTGTCAGCTCATCCAGTGATAATTGGGCTCTAGGGTATTGAGTCACAAAATTTACAGTCACAGGAGGCTGATTTATAATCCAGAATGTCAACCAATTTAAAAGGGAAGATACAACTTTTCAGCACTTGAACTACTCGTGACCCCTTTTCAAACTACCCTCCAGTATCTACATGGCTGGAAAACCAAATTGGTAACCAACTATGAGATTTGAAAAACTGAGGCTGGGCATGGTGGCTCGCACCTGTAATCCCAGCCCTTTGGGAGGCCGAAGTGGGCAGATTACTTGAGGTCACGAGTCTGAGACCAGCCTGGCCAACATGGCGAAAACCTGTCTCTACTGAAAATACAAAAATTAGCCGGGTGTGGTGGTGCACGCCTGTAATCCCAGCTACTAGGTTTAAGGGTTATTGCTGAGTTTAAAATGAGGAAACTGAGGCCAGTATAAGAAAATTAAATGCCAATTTATTCAGCTCCCAGGCAAGGTTCTCTGGTCCGGGGAAAGGGGGTCAGAGAAGTCTCGCTGACTTCCTGGGAGCGGGGGTGGGGCTGGGGGTGGGGGGTGGGGGGGTTATGGCTAGGAGGAATGAGCAACAGCTGGGTGCTCTGATTGGGTCCAGGGGAGCAGGATTGAGATGGGGCCGGCCGCTATTGGTTGGCGGGTTGTTGGGCAGGTTTTCCGGTGCAAGAGCCGGCCAGGGTTGCGTTAGCGGGAGCCTTCCAGGGAAGCCATGCGGCAGAGCTAGGTGCCCAGTGCAGAGCCTGGTGCTGGGTGCAGAGGTGGGTGTGTCTGGCCTCCCTGGAGGCAACTGGCCTTACACTAGGGAGGCTGAGGCAGGAGAATTCATTGAACCTGGGAGGTGGAAGTTGCATGAGCTGAGGTTGTGCCACTGCACTCCAGCCTGTGTGACAGAGCGAGACTCTGTCTTAAAAAAAAATAATAAAAATAAACTGAACAAAAGACCTGGTTTTCAATATCAATCCTGCCATTGTCTTTGATCTTGGCAAGTCAAAGCCTTTCTGAATCTGTAAACTCTGAGACTAGACAGGCTGCATCACAAAAATTGTCAGGATTGATTCATATGGGAGTACTTTGTTAATTATAAAATGTTTTTCACGTATAAGAAACCTACCAGCTGGGCGCAGTGGTTCACGCCTGTAAACCCAGCACTTTTGGAGGCTTAAGTGGGCAGATCATGAGGTCAGGAGATTGAGACCTGGCTAACCTAGTGAAAACCTGTCTTACTAAAAATACAAAAAATTAGCCAGGTGTGGTGGTGCGAGTCCCAGTTACTTGGGAGGCTGAGGCAGGAGAATGGCTTGTACCCGGCAGGTGGTGGTTGCAGTGAGCTGAGATCACTCCAGCCTAAGCGACAGAGTGAGACTCTGTCTCAAAGAAACAAAAAATCCTACCAAAGCATAGGGGATTCTTTTCCAGGATGTAGTATCTATTCTAGGGCTTGTAGCACAATCTTGCTGTGTTGGAGAAATCATAATTTTGTTAATGAAGTCTGGCGCCAAGTACACTATATTTGGCCAGGCATACTAAGGTTTTGCAATGTACTAAGGTTATGCGTGGCCACATATAGTGTGCCAGATTTCAGCTATTTGACTTCTTCCTGTGAGCACTTATACCGTCTTATAACGTGTTGATTCTAAACCACACACGTTTATTGTGCCCCTTTTAGGCTGGCTGTCCCCAGGGCCCAGGCTGTTTCTAGGTAGCACTAGAGCCTCCACTTCAGTGGGTCTGGGGTGGGGCCTGATAATCTGCATTTCTAATAAGTACCCAAGTGGCTTTGAAAGCCACTGATCTAGTTCAAATGGTAATGGTCTTAAGCTGACGCCAATAAGAATGTCTGTTGCTTCCCTGCTACTTACTGCCTTGCTGTCTGTCACTCAGCGTCAGTGCGTGAGAACCCGCTCTTCTCCCGCTTGGGTAGACGTTTATGCTGTTTGTGCTGAGAGCTCTGCTTGAGGGATTTGCCTAAATCTGCCATCTCCCAGCTGCGTCTCATTTCCGTCTAGCTTTATACTATGTCTTACTGAAGAATTCAGAACTTAATTTTTTTTAAGACGCAGTGTCGCTTAGAAACCCTTTCCTAATTGGCTTGAATGGAACTATCAGGAGGTACTTGAGGATTCTTGGATGGCATCGCTTCCTAACAGAAAGGGGTAGATAATGGCCTACTTGACGGAGAACCCTTAGGGGCAGCTCTGAGGGCTGTGCCACCTGCATCTCCCTAAGTTTAGGTTCTAGCACCAAACCCCAGGCACTGCAGAAAGGGCTGTGCGCATCCAAACACATTTAATCCGCATAGCACACTGCAAATCCCTGCTTTACCGATAAGAGAACTAGGTCTCAGGAAATTAAGTGACGGCCCAAGTGCACAGAGCTTGAAAGTCTGAGATCCAGATTTGGACTCAAGCAGTTTGACACCAAAGCCTAGGCTCCTACCCAGTTATGCTATCCAACACAGTGCTCAGGAAGTTTATTCAGTGTTCTGCCTCCTACTTTTTTTTTTTTGGATGCCTCCTACTTTTTTTTTTTGAGACAGAGTCTCGCTCTGTTGGCCAGGCTGGAGGGCAACGGCATGATCTCAGCTCACTGCAACCTCCATCTCCCGGGCTCAAGCAATTCTCCTGCCTCAGTCTCCATGGTAGCTGGGATTACAGGCACCTACCACCACACCCAGCTAATTTTTATATTTTTAGTAGAGACGGCATTTCACCATGTTGGCCAGGCTGGTCTCAAACTCCCGACCTCTGATAATTCGCCCACCTCGGTCTCCCAAAGTGCTGGGATTACAGACGTGAGCCACCATGCCTGGCCATGCATCCTACTTTTTTAAACTTTTAAGTTTAGGGGTACATGTGCAGGAGGTACAGTTTCGTTATATAGGTAAACTTGTGTCATGAGGGTTTGTGGTACAGATTTGATCACCCAGGTATTAAGCCTAGAACTCATTAGTTATTTTTCCCGATCCACTCCCTCCTCCCACCCTCCACCCTCCACCCTCCATCCTCCAAATTGCTCCCTGAGTGTGTCGTTCCCCTCTGTGTGTCCATGGGTTCTCATCATTTAGCTCCCACTTTTAAGTGAGAACATGCAGTAATTGGTTTTCTGTTCCTGCATTAGTTTGCTGAGGATAATGTATATGCCTCCTACTTAATAGAAAAAAAGCAGATATGGTCAACTTCAACGTTCTTTCTCCTCCAATCTATAAATGTACGTATGTCTGTATCTTCACCATCTGCCTTTCCTCCAGTCAGAAAAGTAGTTTCCCCTCTCTCAGTTCCAGGCCAGTTCTTCCTGATGCCTTTGGCCCCACCTCTTCCTGTTTTCTCTGGACTTCATCAGTTATTCTGTTTGGTAACTTTAATCTCTCCTCTCCTCACTCTCTTTCTCCTCTTCACCAGTCAACTTGCTCAAGATCTAAGAAAATCCCCACTAGGGGACGCAGCATTGCTCTTTCCTGCCCCTATTCAACCATTATCCTCTCTCTCCTCCCTTTCAAGCTTCTGGAAGGGACACTTCTCACCTCTTACCTCCCCTGAATTCTTGTCTCAACAGACTACAATCTGATTTCCACCCTCAGTATGCTATTTGAACTTCTCCAAGCTCACCTGTACATTCCCCATTGCTAAATATTTCCACGTTTTATTTACTGAAATTCTACGCTGCACGATTGCTCTCTACCCCTTGAACTTTTCATTCACTCGGCTTCCTGGGGTTGGCTCTCCCCTCAGCACTCTACCGATTTTTTCTGTGAGACCCCATCCACTCTCCTCGATTCAGGTGACCATCTGTCATAAAGATAATTTTTTTTTTTTTTTTCCTGAGACCGAGTTTCACTCTTGTCGCCCAGGCTGGAGTGCAATGATGCAACCTCAGTTCACTGCAACCTCCGCCTCCCAGGTTCAAGCGGTTCTCGTGCCTCAGCCTCTCGAGTAGCTAGGATTACAGGCGCCCACCACATGCCCAGCTAATTTTTGTATTTTTAGTAGAGATGGAGTTTTGCCATGTTGACCAGGCTGGTCTCAAACTCCTGACCTTAGGCGATCCACCATCCTTGGCCTCCCAAAATGCTAGGATTACAGGTGTGAGCCATCGTGCCTGAGTCTTTTGTTTTTTTTAGTGGAGACAGGGTTTCATCATGTTGGTCAGACTAGTCTCAAACTCCTGACCTCAGGTGCCTTCCAAAGTGCTGGGATTACAGGTGTGAGCCCCCACACTGGGCCCATAAAGGGAAATCTTATCTGGGATCTTAGTACAAAGATATCTAAGGGGGAAGGGTAGTACTCATATAGATTCTTACTACCTGAGGGTAAAAACTATTTTATGTACAGCCTGCCACAATAGGCAAACAATAGATATCTGTTGAGCAAATTACCCCCTTATAAACTTTGCTTCACAGATACCTAAGCAGTTTCTGTAGATGTGTCCAAATGTTTATAGAAATATTGTAAACATTGTACAGAGTGTTACAGATGTTCAAAGGGAACTATCATTTTTGGCTGGGTAAGAATTTTTGGCAGTGCATAGCACTTGAGCTGGAAATAGTTTCAGTCAAGTCCAGGGACAGAAAAGGGAGGGAGGAGTAATAACGTGAAACTCCCAGGCCAGAGATGAGAACAGCAACTGGAGTGACTCTGTGGAAACATCGAGTTTGAATAAGGGAATAGAAGATTCAACTAAAAATACAGGTAGGAGGCTGGGCGTGGTGGCTCACGCCTGTAATCTCAACACTTTGGGAGGCCGAGGCTGGCAGATCACCTGAGGTCAGGAGTTCGAGACCAGCCTGGCCAACATGTTGAAACCCGTTTCTACTAAAAATGCAAAAATTAGCCAGCATGGTGGCACATGCCCTGCTACTCGGGAGGCTGAAGCAGGAGAATCAATTGAATCCAGACTGCGGTGAGCAGAGATCTCGCCACTGCACTCCAGCCTGGGCGACAGAGAGAGACTCTGTCTCGGGAAAAAGAAAAAGGAAATAAACGTGAGGACCGCCTGAAGGCTAAGCTAAGGAGTGCTGGGATTACTCTGTAGGCAGGGAGGAGCCTAGACTACACAGGTGCTCAGCCATCCTATCTGGTGGCAGAGTGGCTGCTGGATTGGACCGCCACACTGGAGGTGAACAGACCGTGGGGCACTCCAGTGAGCAAAATGAGAGGCTGACACAGGGCAGTGGCACTGAAATGACAAGAAAACAGCTGTAATACTTGGCAGATTTCATTGAATCAAATAAGTCTGTATCTACATACATATGTATAGACAAATTTTAACATCTTTGTTAATGAAATACAATCAATTGCATGTTTTAATTGCCAGGATTGTTTTTAACAATACATAAAAAATTACTGCATCATAAAGTTCATGTTGTCTTAGAGTCAATGAAATATGATACCTGGCTATGAGTAAGAAATAAGGAATTCAAAAGCAAAGTTTCAAACCTGGGTGATTTTTGTTTTGCTTTGTTTTTTTGAGATGGAGTTTTGCTCTTGTTGCCCAGGCTCAAGTGCAGTGGTGTGATCTGGGCTCACCGCAACTGCTTCCTGGTCCAAGCCATTCTCCTGCCTCAGCCTCCCGAGCAGCTGGGATTACAGACATGTGCCACCACGCCCAGCTAATATTTGTATCTTTAGTAGAGACAGTGTTTCTCCATGTTGGTCAGGCTGGCCTCAAACTCCTGACCTCAGGTGATCTGCCCGCCTTGGCCACCCAAAGTGCTGGGATTACAGGCGTGAGCCACTGTGCCCAGTCAAACCTGGATGATTAGAAGGGAGTTTCCTTGATCCCCATAGGGAAGTATAACCAAATCTTCTATTTGAGTAATGATCCCCAGACAATACTGCTTACCCACCTTCCCTACTTGAACTTACTAATAATAACAAGAGGAAGTAGTTATTAGTGACAACTTTAATATGAACATGTGCTTAACCCTCAAGAAATTGTCACAACTGAAAGAGGGGAGCAAGCTGACACTGCAGGGAGCACACGATGCTTAGGAATGGGTGGCCTGCTGTTTCTGGATCCAGCCGATATTCAAGCATATCAAAGCAGCAGTCATTTGAACAGTCGGAACTTCTTCAAATACTGGCCCACTTCTTCCTTGGGGTAAGGCCGGAGAGCGATGCACGTGGCAATATTCTCTGGTTGCTCGAGCCATAGCATGTGGTCAATGTTCTTCTGTTGCAGGGTCTCAGCCAGCTCCTTTAGGGTGGTCTCATCTGGGGCCTAAAGGAGAACACAGAACACAAACTGAATAGCCCATTTAGGAAGTATCGGAAGGCCAAAAAAGGTTTCAGGAGTCCTCTTAACTGAAAGTGGAATAACAGCTTTACCAAAGTAGGAGCTGCAGAGCAACAATGTCATTCCTTGCTGCACTGGAGAGGGGAGAGAAGCTTCATATTCCTGTTTAGAAAATGGAGATTTGGGCCGGGCGCGGTGGCTCAAGCCTGTAATCCCAGCACTTTGGGAGGCCGAGGCGGGTGGATCACGAGGTCGAGAGATCGAGACCATCTGGTCAACATGGTGAAACCCCGTCTCTACTAAAAATACAAAAAATTAGCTGGGCATGGTGGTGCGTGCCTGTAGTCCCAGCTACTCAGGAGGCTGAGGCAGGAGAATTGCCTGAACCCGGGAGGCAGAGGTTGCGGTGAGCTGAGATCGCGCCATTGCACTCCAGCCTGGGTAACAAGAGTGAAACTCTGTCTCAAAAAAAAAAAAAAAAAAAGAAAATGGAGATTTGTATATTCCCTCGTGAGATGCTGCATGCCCAACATACACGTGTAATGTGTAATTCTGCTCTACACGTTTTCTAGCTCTCCTATGGCTATGCCCGTAATTTTAAGTGCCTCTGACTTTAATAGCTGCCTAGTGGAAGGATTTCTTTTTTTTGAGATGGAGTCTTGCACCGTCACCCAGGCTGGAGTGCAGGCGTGCGATCTCGGCTCACTGCAGCTTCTCCCTCCTGGGTTCAAGTGATTCTCCTGCCGCAGTCTCCCAAGTAGCTGGGATTACAGGTGCCTGCCACCACACCCGGCTAATTATTTTGTTTTATTTATTTATTTTTTGGGGACCGAGTCTTGCTCTGTCACCTGGGCTAGACTATAGTGGTGCCATCTCGGCTCACTGCAACTTCTGCCTCCAGGGTTCCAGCGATTCTCCTGCTTCAGCCTCCTGAGTAGATGGGATTATAGGCACCCACCACCACGCCTGGCTAATTTTCGTATTTGTAGTAGAGATGTGGTTTCACCATGTTGGTAAGGCTGGTCTTGAACTGACCTCAGGTGATCCACCCGGCTCAGCCTCCCAAAGTGCTGGGATTACGGGCATGAGCCACTTCGCCCAGCCTCTCTCCGTCCCTTTATAAAATAGGAGGATTAATGAAATTAGGCTCCGACCTGTACCTGGCACATACTAAGCACCCAATAAATGTCGTTAACCCTGGTATCGTCTTATATTTTGTTGGCCTTTTTGACTACAACAGCACCTCAATTTAACCAGTAGAAACTCCTAAGTCCCTTTCTTGAGTCATGACTAACAACTAAGAATCAGCAGACGTCTTTTAAACTCCGGAGAGTCACTTAATCTCTGTGGGCTTCATATCATCTGCGACAAGAGGAGTCTGAACCTAATTTCCTGAGGCCTCTTCCTAGGAAGAAAATCTAAGTGAAAAGCCAGTGGCTTCTGTTCTGCCTACTCAGATACTCAACACATTTCCCTACAGGATACGGCTTGATATTTCACTACCCAGCAGCAATTTTCTTGAAAAATAATCTGTCTTTGCCAGTTACCCATGAAGGGATTACTCTACCTCTCCACCTGAGTTCTGGCTTAATTAGAGCCATTTTTCCTTATTATAAAATATATGCTTAAGGTAGAAAATTTTAAAAATATAGAGCAGCATTAGGAAATAACCAAAATCTCACCATGTACTAGTTAATATTTAGATATATTTCCTTAGTTTTTCCTTTCGAAGCCTGGATCATTCTGTATATAGTTCAGTTAGCTTCGCATCACGAGCACTCTTCCAGGCCACTAAATATGCTTCAAAACCGTTAAGGGCTCCCATGATTATCCTTGTGCAAAGCTCTCTGGGTGCACCTGATTATTTTCTTAGGCTATATCTCGAAGCAGCAGGAGAGACAGAGTCAAAGGATAAGGGTGAGATTTGCTTGGTCATCTGCAAAAAGAACCTAACTGCTATTTTAAAAGGGGTACCGATTTACATCCCTGGTGCCTGGTCTATCTGAAGCTAGGTTCAATTTATACTAAGGTTTTTAATATTTATTTTCAAATAATTTGGCGTCCTACCCACGTAAATACTCAGTTTGACTTCACTTTGCACTGACCCCCACAGCGAGAGCCCTCGACGTCTCAGTACCTCCCCCTCCGCCCGTGTGCCTCACCTCAAGGACCACTTTGCGCATGCGCCCCAGGTCTTGGAGGTAAGCGGCTGTGTGCGGGTGGTCGCGGTGAGTGTGCAAGGCCGCGGTGGCCGCGTGACAAGCCTGCGCTACCAATGCGCCCGCCGGCCAGGAGAACGGAGCTTGTGATAGATCCTTTCGTAACACCAAGTATTGTACCAGGACCTGCGGCTCCGCCCCTGAGGCCGCCATCTTCCTGACCACCCGAAAGACCGGACCTACTCCCCGGAGCATGCTGGGATCAGGGCGGGTCCTTGGGCGCCGCCATGTTTTTGTACGGTGGAATCGCAAAGCACTCTGGGACCGGTTGAGTTGGTTTTGAAGACGTGGATGGCGGGAATTCTCGCCCCTGGCCTGGGTAAGCCAGAAGGAAAAAAAAAGGTAGGGGAAAGATGCAGTGTTGGACCGGACAGTGGCCTGGGTGGCGGGCTGAACAGCCTTCTTAAAATTTCTTTCCTGGCTGGGAAGCCCGCTGGACGAGAGGAGCCAAGCCTTCGGGAGCGCATAGGGGGCGCGGGGGTGGGCGTGGACTCCGTTGGCTCCTACGCTGGGAGCGGTCGGGCGGCTCAAGGCAGGGGGTCCTAGCGGTGACATTTGTGTCATCCGCGGCCCAGGGGTTATGCCTGAGTGATGTGTGCCCTGCCGTCTGATTTTGAATGGGAATAGATATGATATGAATCTGTTGCTTTTTTTTTTTTTTTTTTAAACCAGCAAGGACATTGAGGTCCCTGTCACCGCTTGCTGGACAACTTCTTGAGAAGGCCCTTGGGAATCTGAAATGGAGCAGGAGAACCCTTCACGTCCAGATGGCGAGTCCAAAGGAGGTATTCAGAGGGTCGCCGCCTTCCCCTTCCTGCTGCTGCCCAAAGATGACCCGCAGGCTGAGAGAGCCCTTTCCTCCTGGAACTGACGTGAGACCTGGCCCGTTTGGGAGCAGAATGGTGAAAGGAATTAACACTGAAGACAAAGGGACAGGCAGCCAAGACCATTGGAGGAGGAAAAATGGCTTCGTTTCTAGGCTCCCACCCCTTTTGAAACCGATAAGTTGCATCCATCATATGCTCAGTGTTTATATTCTGAACTACGGTTCTAGACAGGGGTCTCTTTCCTCTCCCTGGATTTTTTGAGCCATTTATGCATTATTCCGGAGGGAGGGCCAGTGCAGGACCGTGACTTTGGTGTTGGTTAGAACTGGGTTTGGGTCTTGGCTCTGCCATTTTAAATATTGTGATCTCAGGCAGGTCAGTTTATTCTCTGCCTCAGTTTCTTCACCTGGAAAATGGAAGTGAAAATAGTACTGTTGTGGTGGTTGTGGAAAAAGCGTTTCTTTTGTGGTGGAAAGGTATTTAATTCAAACTTTTCAAGTAAAGCATTTAGCACGTGTCTAATATATAGGAAGTATTCAATAAAAGGCTTAATTCTTTACATACTCTGTATCTTAAGATGTAGAAAGTGTTTAAAGAATGCTTTATTGTTAGTTGCTTAGAATTATGAGCTATTGCTTTTACTTAGCCTTTAGTCAGTCCTTTGGAAACTGATATTTATGTCTGAATTTCTGTCCAGAAGTAAAGTTGCTTTCCTCTTTAGTGCCTAGTAATATTTGTGGACAGTTTGGTTTTGTATGACTTTATGTCCTGTGCTACTTACACTTTTAGAACTTTGAAATACTTAATCAAGCCTGATGCCTAAGTCCAGAGGGTTCTGCACTAGTACTTTGGGAAAGCTTGCCATAAAACCCAACGTAAAAAATTACTCTACAGTTTTAAAAAGAATTTCCGAGTGTCTCAGTGAATTTGGCGACCCTTCTTTTCTCTGGGTCATCGTTATCGTTGATAACTAAGATGTAGGTATATTCAGCTTAAGATGACTTAAGCTGAGACTTTAGATAATAAAAGTGTATGGGGTAAGATTTATTACTTTAAGACTAAAATTAAGTTTGGTGACTTTATGTAGTAGAAACATGCTACATATTCAGGAGTAACCTATTCTCTAGTCCAGGCCTAATTTTGTTTCTGTTAAAATAAGCGATGAGGTGGAAGTTTTGGATTATCTAGAGACTTAAACCAGTCCCCTTATTCTGTACCCCAAACAATATTTAAACATTTAGCTGTTACCCATACTCGTTTTATCCCTCTGCTTCTGTCGTTGCAGCTTTTTGCTTCTGATTTGAAATCTCCCCACTCATTTGAGAAGGAAGGACATGGAATTTTAGTTGCAGTCAGATGATTTATTCAAACAGGCAGGGATTTTGACCTTTTTTGTAACCTTTTTTTCTGACAAAGCTGACTGGCGAGCATGAGATGAATTATAACTTCCAAGGTACAGCAGGCTCAGCAGATAGACTCTCTTTTCTATAGTAGCAACGCTAAACAACAAGCTAACATAGTTTTGAACACCTGCTTATCTCAGAAACTTCGGGAACAATGATAGCTCCTCTTTTAGTAATGTAGAATTTCCATAAAATAGAATTTGGTCAGGCATCACCTGTACCACCCTAAATTAAACCATGTGTATGTGCTTTTCGGAGCACCTCCTGGTTGGACATTAAATAATTTTTGTAAGCTCTAAGAGGACAGGAACTTCATTTTGCCATCACAGTATGAATAGTTTCCAGCATGGTCCTTGGTCTATAGTAGATTCTTGATACATAGTTGTTGGACGGAGAGATTTGTTAATAAAGCGATGAATCATGTGCTAATTATTAGGACTAATTTATTTAAAATCTTGGTATTTCACGAATATTATTGCAGTAATGTGGATCTTCCTGTGGACACATGCCAAGTAAACTAATCTCCAACAGCAGCATGCCTGGTTGTCCATGTTTTGGTAAATATGTCCAGAGTGTTTACCATGTGGCAGGCATTGTGCCAGGTATAAGGGATACATGGGTGAACAGAAATGCACATGGTCCCTGATTTAGGAACTTTAAGGTTCAGTGAGAGAGATAAGCAATCAAATAATCACACTAAAGAATATACAATGAAAACTATAGTGGCTGGGTGCGGTGGCTCCTGCCTGTAATTATAGCACTTTGAGAGGCCGGGGTGGGAGGATTGCTTGAGCTCAGGAGTTTGAGACCAGCCTAGTAAACATAGATCTGCACCTTTTAAAACAAAACAAAACAAAACAAACAAAAAAACTATAATATTGTCTCAGGCTCTTTGAGATCTTATGTGCTGGCACCTGATGTCATTCTGCAGGTGCTACAAAGGTTTCCCTGAGGAACTGCTGCTTGCGTTGAGTGCTAACGAGCTAGAGTAACTGCAGGTGAAGGTGGATAAGAGGCTGTGGAAGAGCATCTGGTGTAGGGGGAATCAGGTTGGTAAAGAAGCTGGGCAGGTTTGAGAGGCTGAGAGGAGGGCTGTGTGGAAAAGCATTGAGAAGGAGCAGCATGATACTGACGAGGGCAGGAGAGACACAGAGGCCAGTAGGCTTCGTAGGCCGTGTGCAGCTTTAGCCAGCTGGATGGTGTGATGCAGTTTAGGTTTTGAAATACGCCTTCATTGTATGGGCCACCTAGGAAACTTGTAATCAGTCAGAAATGGTGGTAGCTTGAACTACAATGGTGGCAGTGCAGATGGGGAAAATGGAAATATTTCAGAGATACTAGGAGTGTATATTCAGTAGGATTTGGTAACGGATTGGAACTGGGGCAGGAGAAGGTGTAAGGAAGAAAGTACCTGGCTTACACAGCTAGATGGATGATGGTTCCAGTCATGGAGGGGTTTAGAAGGGGAAGATGATGAATTCAGTCTTGGACATGTTGATTCTCAGGTTTTTGTAAGTCTTCCAAGTAGATACACTGAGAAGGCAGGTAGATATTCTGCTTTCTCAGGAGCAGGAGAGAGGTATAAGCTGGAGATACATATTTGTGAGGCATTGACATATATGGCCATTAAGTCTGTGGGTACTGTTGAGATTTCTTCTGGAGAAAAGAGGTCTTAACGACTGAGCTCTGGAGTATTTCAGCATTTAATGGTCAAGGAGGAGAATAGCAGCCTGCAAAGCAGAAAGAGGGCTCAGAGCGGTAAAATGTGAGCTTCACAAAACCAAGGCATTCGTCTCTAGTTCATCACTGTGTTCCTAGTGCCAAAAATAGTGCTTGGCACAAAATCGATGCTTAATAAACATCTGTTCAACAAGGCAAACCAAGAGGCTGGTATGCTAAGACTCAAGGGAAAAGAGGGTTTCGTGAAGGTGGTGATC
Source organism: Saimiri boliviensis (assembly GCF_048565385.1). Classification (NCBI taxonomy): domain Eukaryota; kingdom Metazoa; phylum Chordata; class Mammalia; order Primates; family Cebidae; genus Saimiri; species Saimiri boliviensis. The sequence continues at coordinate 24,299,537 of NC_133449.1, forward strand.
AGTAGAAGCATTTAGCACTGGGAGGTGAGATAAGGGCGCTTGAAAAATGTTCTTTGGGTTCAGCAGCATGGACATCACTGTTGATCTTAGAGTCGTTTTGTAAAATAATGGGAACAGAAGTGAGTTTCAAGTGGGTTGAGGTATGAATCACAGACAAGGAAATGGAGAAAGTGAGTACAGGTTGAGCACTGAAAATCCAAAATGTGAAATACTCCAAAATTGGAAGCTTTTTGAGCATTGACATGATGCCCAAAGGAAATGCTTATTTCTGATTTTGGATTTTCAGATACGGGATGTTCAGCCAGTAAGTATAATGCAAATATTCCCAATTCTGAAATCAGAAACACTTCTAGACCCAAGACTTTCAGATAAGGGATACTCAGCTTGCATGGACAACTCTTTTAAGCAGTTTTCCTGGAAAGAAAAGGAGAGAAAAGGGCAATGGTAGCTGAAGGGGATTTGTGGGCAAGAATAGGCCTGTGAGCGAATGACTGTGTGTGTGTGTGTGAATGAGTGTGTGTAGTGTTTGAAGACATTTGAGACTGGAGCGTATGTGGAAGGGAAATGAACACAGCTGAGAAAATGGGTAACTGATCATTGAGGTTTTCTGAGAAAGCAAGAGGGGAGAGGCTTCAATGAGTAAAATAGGATAATTCTGCATATACTGTGTATCTGTTTCTATTTGATCTCACACAACTTTTTTAAATGGTTTTATTAGCCGTAAAAACCGTAAGAGGTTTCTAGTCTTAATTAGATGGGTGAATAAGTTTTTGGATTCTGTCCCAAGGCAAGGAAAGAAGATTAAGATTTTCATACGTTTATCTGTATGAATCCTACAAAATAGATGCCAGGTGTACTTAAGGAGCTCGATTAAATAAAGTCTGGGACTTCTTTTTTAAACAAAAAGAAGAGCAAGACAGAGTCTTGCTCTGTCACCCAGGCTGGAGTGCAATGGTGCAGTCTTGGCTCATTGCAACCTCTATCTCCCTGATTCAAGTAATTCTCCTGCCTCAGGCTCCTGAGTAGCTGGAATTACAGGCCCATGCCACCATGCCTGGCTAATTTTTTGTATTTTTAGTAGAGATGGGGTTTCGTCATGTTGTTTAGGCTGGTCTCGGAACACCTGACCTCTGGTGATCCACCCATCTTGGCCTCCCAAAGTGCTGAGATTACAGGCATGAGCCACCGCACCCAGCCTTGAGGGGGCTTCTCTCCAGCCCATAGTAAAGCTAGGGAATCATCCTTTACACGCTAGAGATGTGGATTGATGATAAACTGCAGACCTAGGTAAGACACTGCTGCCTAATCAGCATGTGATAGTTCATGTCCTCTCTCAGGCTGTCTTTGAAAACGATCCTGTTTTACATCCCTCTTCAACCTACAAGGTTGATGATCTTTGATTTCAATTGTTAGCTTCCCTGGTTTTATAAATTGACAGGTACCTAACAATTCAGCTAGCCACAAAGTTCTGGTAAAAAAGAGTCACCTGTTCTTCCCTGAGAGGAGTCTTGTGGCCACAGTGAGAAATCCTTGGCTTCTTGTGAAATTCTCCTTTTACTCTCCTTAGGTGTTTTAGCTCACTTGGAAAGGCTAGAGACCCAAACGAGCAAATCCCGTAAACAGTCTGAAGAGCCGCAGAGTGTGCAGGGCCAGGAAGGTGCTCTTGAAACCAAGATTCATAAACTGAGGCATCTGCGAGATGAGCTGCGGGCAGCGGTGTGGCACCGGCAAGCCAGCGTGAGTAGAAGGGTAGCATCGGCCGTTCCTTTAGTGTCATGAACAAACCTGATTTGGGAGTTGGTGAATTGGCAAATTTTTATAATGTGTTTTACTTGTGATCTTACTGGATTGATTGCAGTCCTTGATCCCTCAAATGATCAAACCTGTAGAGTTGGCCGGGCGCAGTGGCTCATGCCTGTAATCCTAGCACTTTGAAAGGCTGAAGTCAGCCTATCACTTGTGGTCAGGTATTCGAGACCAGCCTGGCCAACATAGCGAAACCCTGTCTCTACTAAAAATACAAAAATTAGCTGGGCGTGGTGGTGCGTGCCTGTAATCCCAGCTACTTGGGAGGCTGAGCCGTGAGAGTCGCTTGAACCTGGGAGGTGGAGGTTGCAGTGAGCCTAAATCGAGCCACTGCACTACAACCTGAGCAACAGAGCAAGTCTCTGTCTCAAAAAAAAAAAAAAAAAAAAAATCCTGTAGAGTTGCGGTGAATATCATTGTTCACTGATTTGTCAGTAACATTTGTCACTAACACTAACATTTGTCAGGCACTGCTGGTAAGCCAGGCAAGTTCTTCCAGACAGATTCTTAATCTGCCCTAATAAACAGCTACGTTTGTTACCTCAGTCATACACATATTGGGTATATACCTAGTGGAATTGCTGGCTCATAGGATAGGTATATCAGGTTTAGTAAATACTGCCAGTTTTTGAAAATAATTGTACCCGTTTGACATTCCCAGCAAGATTGTATAAGATTTCCATTGTTTTGCGTTTTTACCAATACTTACAGTGACCTGACCTGAGTTGTTGATACTTTTGTTATTAGTGACATTTGTCACCCACATTCAGAACCTCACAGGGAACTTGACCCTTCCCTTTTTTCAGTTTTCTCTCTAGCTTAGGGTCAGTCAGCAAGACCCATCAGATTTTTCTTTTATGTTGTCTCTGTCCTTCCTCCATTGCCACCGCTCAAATATTAGCCATATGTGGAATAAATGTCAGGTGATTTGGATGCCAGGATTATGACAGTAATCTGCTAGTTGGTGCATCTCCTAGTATTTCTGCTTTTTCAATAAATCCTGCACAGCCAAGAAAACGCTTCATGAAACATCACACCATTTCTCTGCTCTAAAACCGTCAACAACCATTCATTGTCTCTGGGATAAGGTCAGCCTTCCTCCTTCTCTTCCTTTTCCATCTATACCTCTCTTCCTTCCTCCTTCTTCCCTTCGTTTTTTTTTAAGTGTTATATATATGAAGTGCACAAATCTGATGGACTTTGTTACAAAGTTAGTACAGCCAGGTGACTGCGACAGAGATTCAAGTATAGAACGTTACCAATACCCCAGAAGTCTCCAGTTTGCCTCTTCCTAGTCACTTCTCTTAAGGTGACCACTATTCTGATTTCTGTCGCCATAGATTGTTTTTAACTGATTTTGAACTTTATATAAATGTTAGAAGTACAGACTCTTTTTTTTTTTTGAGACGGAGTTTTGCTCTTGTTACCCAGGCTGGAGTGCAATGGCGCGATCTCGGCTCACCGCAACCTCCGCCTCCCGGGTTCAGGCAATTCTCCTGCCTCAGCCTCCTGAGTAGCTGGGATTGCAGGCATGCATCACCATGCCCAGCTAATTTTTTTGTATTTTTAGTAGAGACGGGGTTTCACCATGTTGACCAGGATGGTCTCGATCTCTTGACCTTGTGATCCACCCGCCTCGGCCTCCCAAAGTGCTGGGATTATAGGCTTGAGCCACCGCGCCCGGCCCAGAAGTACAGACTCTTATGTCTGACTTCTTTTGTTGAATCTTAGGACTGTGAGATTCACCCACACTTTGCTTATAGTGGTCATTTTTTGTTTTTTCTTGAGACGGAGTCTCCCTTTGTCACCAGGCTGGAGTCCAGTGAGTGGCATGATCTTGGCTCAGGGCAACCTCTGCCTCCCACATTCAAGCGATTTTCCTGCCTTAGGCTCCCGAGTAGCTGGGACTACAGGCATGCACCACTATGCCCAGCTAATTTTCGTATTTTTAGAGGTTTCACTAAATTCATATATTTCACTAATTTTGTATATTTAGAGAGGTTTCACTGTGTTGGCCAGGCTGGTCTCGAACTCCTGATCTCGTGGTCTGCCTGCTTCAGCCTTCCAAAGTGCTGGGATTACACACGTGAGCCACCGCCCCTGGACTGCAGTCATTTTTTTTTTTTTTTTTTTTTATCGCTATGCAGCAATTCTATTTTATGAGTATACTACAGTTTTTTTACCCGTTCTACTCTGATGTCATTTGTGTTACTTCACTTTGGGACAATTATGAATGTTGCCGCTATTAACGTTTGTGTTTTCCTGTCCTTTGGTATAAAATTATACGCATATATATTGGGTATGTGCCTAGTCAAATTGCTGGGTCATAGGATATGCATATTAGATTTACTAAATTCTGCCAGTGTTTGAAAGTGATTATACCAGTTTAACATTCCCATACCAATACTTGCTATTGTCAGTTTTTAAATTTTGTCATTCTGGTGGGAGTATAATAATATCTCATTTTGGATTGAATTTGCATTTGCTTCATAACTGCTGATGGTGAATCCCTGTAGTGGACATTTGAAAATATTCTGTTGTGAAGTGTGCTTTTTTCAAGTCTCTTGTGAAATTTTTATTAGATTGTCCAGCTATTAAACTGTAGAAATCTTTACATACTTTGAATGAGTTATTTGTTGGGTATCTGTGTTAGGGTCTTCCTTAGACTGTGGCTTGTCTTTTCACCTCTAATGGTATCTTGTGGTGAAAAGAAAATCTTTATTTTAATGAAGTTTGATTTAGGAATTAAATTTTATTCTTAGTGCCCTTGTTTCTTGTTTAATAAATCTTTTGTCTAAGACACTTAAGATTATGCTGATCTTTTCCTGGTATTTTCTTTTTTCTGAGACGGAGTCTCACTCTGTTACCCAGGCTGGAGTGCAGTGGCACTCCAGGAAGCTTGAACCCACCTTCTGGGTTCAAGCGATTCTTCTGACTCAGTCTCCCAAGTAGCTGGGATTGCAGGCATGCGTCGCCACACCTGGCTAATTTTAGTATTTTTAGTCGAGGCGGGATTTCACCATGTTGGCCAGGCTGGTCTTGAACTCCTGACCTCAGGTGATACACTTGTCTCAGCCTCTGAAAGTGCTGGGATTACAGGTGTGAGCCACCTTGCCTGGCCAGGAAATGCTCTTTTATTTCTAGTTTGCTAAAAAGTTTTAATCATGATATTAAATTTCATCAAATATTTTTACTGCATTAAGGGGATCATATGTTTTCTCCCTTCTTTTATTAATTTGTGATATATATTGATTGCTGTTTAAATGATAAATTACCCTCACATTCTCAAAGTAAACCTAATTTGGTTTGATGTATTATCTGTTTAATATAATGCAACATCTGACTTGCTGATGTTAGTTATTAGAACTTTTGCATCTAAATTCATAAGAGAGATTGCCCTATGATTTTTTTTGTAATGACTTTGTCAGGCTTTGGCATCAAGTTTTATGTTGGTCTCAGAAAGCAGTTTGACACATTTTCCTTTTTTTTTTCCCTGTTCTTTAAAAGAGTTTATATAAAATTGGTGTTATTTTTCCTTACATTTTGATAAGGAGTTCCCTGGTGAAGCCCTTTGGACCATCTCTGGAAAGGGTTTTTAATTTCTGATCCAATTTCTTTGATCAACATAAGCTGTTCAGATTTCCTTTTTCTTCTTGGGTCACTTTTGATATGTTGCATTTTGCAGTTTGTCCATTTTATGTAAACTCTCACATTTAAAGTTTGAAATTAAAAAAAAATAACCTACTGTCTTGTGATTAGGATGGATCAGTGATGTCTCTTTTTTTTTTTAACAAGCAATAGAAAATGCATTTTTATTCCATATTTTAAAAATACAGACTTTCTAGCAACTTGTGCATTTTTATTATAATAATAAATTGATACGCTGAGCCAAGAAAACAGTATCACCGAACGTTGATTTGTACCCTTTGTTTAGGGGTGTTTCACATTTATGCACAATTTTGCTTTTATAAGAGATGACTCTTAACAATTAGGTATACATCCACTTAGTTATGCCTAAGTTCTGTCTCTTAAAATATGTTCTTTAGAGAATCCATTTAACGATCTTATTCTTTTCTTCAGTTTTCTCCAAACAGTGGTAGAAGTACTATTTGATGAACAGAATAAAGAAAATTGTTTTTGACCACACTCAGATGATACTTGATATCTACAGTATAGTCCTGGCTACAAGGGAGCCCAACTCTAACTTGTGAAGTGGGCTTGTTTAGAAAGTAAAAATGAGGTGGTAACTAATGACAGTGCTAGTTATTATCAAAAACTAACAACTTTAGGTATTTTTGTTTTGGGTTTTTGTGGTTTAGGTGCATCCAAAATTTCTTCATAATCTGCACTCATTCCCTTTGCCCAGTGACCAACTGTGACCATTCGATCTGAATTCTGACTTTCCAGGCAATCTTTCTTTAAATGTTCCACAGAGCCACAAAGTTTGCAACCACCACCATCAGCATAGAGTCCTTTGGGATTATCAGGACAAACTCTAGATAGGTGCACCATTTCTCCACAAACATAACATTTTGTGAAAGGAAATTCACCAAGAGCCGGGTCTACTTTAGCCTTACACTTGGTTATTTCGTGCTCTGTGGACCGACACCTGTAATGTATTCCATTGCCCATATCTTGATTTTCAAGGGCGGCAGGGCAATATGTAATTCCATGACCAGGGTTTCTGCAATGGAAACATACCATTGCATTTTCCTTTGCTGCTTGTCTTTTTAATCTTCTTCCTTGCCATCGACTGTCTTTCTTTAAAGCAACTGCAGTTTCTTCCCTTATTTCCTTACTGTCTGTTGCTATAATTTGCCCATTGTGAACCATCTGTGAGTTCTGTCTTAGGTATTCCGTGAATCCATTCACATCTTCATTTAAGTACTCTTTTTTTCTTTTTGTTCTTTTTATGTTTTGCTTGTGGTGCATCATTTTTAAGGGATAGCCTATTGGCTTCAAGTTGGTTACACTTTGGTAGGTTTTGGCTTGTTCCCTCAAAGGGTCCCTTCTTTGTGTCCTCCGATGTTGCAGACAAGGGTCTTTTGTTATATGTAGTACTAACTCGTGCCCACCTGGTCATAATTTCATCAGAGGTACCTCACTGCGCTACTGCGCACGAATTCCCCAGAGCAGCTGAGTTAGCAAGCCAGAGAAGCCAGCCCTGATGTCTCATTTTTTATTCTGATATTGGTCATTTGTGCTTGCTTTCACTCTATGTCTGTCACCGCTATCAGTCTAGATATGTTTTATCATTTTTCTCTTTTTCTTCAAAGAACCAACTTTTGGCTTTGTTGATTTTGTGTCTTGTTCATTTGTTTTATATTTTCATTGATTTCTGTTCATTATTATTTCCTGCCTTTTACTCTCTGAATTTCAGTTGTTGTTTTAGCTTCTTGAGATGAATACCTATTGATATCTTTTAGTCTTCTTTTCTCTTAAATATACAAAAGGTTAAACATTTTCCCTTTAAGCATGGGTTTAAATGTTTCCCACAAGTTTTCTTTTTCTTTTTGTTTGTTTGTGTTTTTTTCTGGTTTTGTTTTTCAGTTTTTTTTTTTTTATTTTATACCCCACAAGTTGTGATATATTTTCATTATTATTTCAATTCAAATAGTGTTAATTTTCATTGTGTTATCTTCTTTAGCCCATGGGTTGGTTTTATAAGTGTACTGCTTAATTTCCAAAAATTCGGATATTTGATTTTTTTTAAAGTTACTAATTTATAGCTTAATTCCATATGGTCAGAGAATATGAATCAGCTTGTGGTCAGTTTTTGTAAATGTTTCATGTGCATTAAATGTGGATTTTGCATTTGTTGGCTCTTGTATTGTATATATATCAAATAGACCTAGGGTGTTCATCATGTTGTTTAAACATCTTATATCCTTAGCTAGGTATGGTGGCACATTCCTGTAATCCCAGCTACTTGGGAGGCTGAGGCAAGAGAATCACTTGAACCTGGGAGTCAGAGGTTGCAGTGAGCCAAAATTGAACCACTCCACTCCAGCCTGGGCAACAGGCTTAAAAAAAAAAACAAAACTTACATCCTTACTGATTTACTGGTCTACTTGTTTTATTAGTTACTGAAATAGATGTGTTAAAATCTCCCACTGTGATTGTAGATGAATTTTTCCCCTCTTATTCTATGTTTCTGTATATATTGGGTGCAAACGAATTTAGGAGTACTGTAGCTTCCTGATTTAATTAGCTTTTTATTATTATAAAATATTCCTTTTAACTTTTAATTAAACTTCTTGCCTTAAAATCTATTTTGACATTGGCCGGGTGTGATGGCTCACACCTATAATCCCAGCACTTTGTGAGACGGGTGGGAGGATCACTTGAGCCTAGGAATTTGAGATCAGCCTGGGCAACAGAGTGAGAGCCCCCCAATCTTTAAACAAAAATTAAAATGTTAAAAAAAATCTACTTTGATGAATGTTGATACAACAGTAACTTTTTTAGGTTAACGTTTACAGGGTAAGTTTTTTTTCTTTTTGAGTTGGAGTTTTTGCTCTTGTCGCCCAGTCTCGGCTCACTGCAACCTCCGCCTCCTGGGTTTAAGTGATTCTCCTGCCTCATCAGCCTCCCAGGTTGCTGGGATTACAGGCATTTGCCACCACGCCCAGCTAATTTTGTATTTTTAGTAGAGACAGGGTTTCTGGGGCTCCCATGTATGGTGTTTTCTTTTTTGTATGTTTGTGACCTATGTTTCACTAATTTTCTAATCTTATTTTTTTCTCTGTACTTTAATCTAGATATGCAAATATGCCAATATGCCTGTTTTCCATTCCATGTAAGCTCTTTTCTTATTTGGCTAGTTGGCTTTTAAATCCATTAAAATTCTAATTTGAGTTACTGTATTTTTTTTGGTTCTAAGATTTCCATCTGGTTCTTTTTTTATAGATTCCAGCTCTTTGGTCTGAGTTTCCATCTTTTAGCCTGTTTTAATGACTGTGCCATCATTTGAATAGCTGAATGCCCCGGCCTCTGTTGTCTTCTTTTTCCTCTCAGTTTTCAGTCATCTGTTTCTCTTTTCTGGTATGCCAATATATATTTTTTATGAGTATTGTGTATGAAAAAATTTACAGAGCCCGGGCGCAGTGGCTCACGCCTGAATCCCAGCACTTTGGGAGGCTAAGGTGGGTAGATCACTCCAAGGTCAGGAGTTCGAGACCAGCTTAGCCAACATGGTGAAACCCCTGTCTCTACTAAAAATACAAAAATTAGCCAGGCGTGGTGGTGCACACCTTTAATTCTAGCTACTTGGGAGGCTGAGGTAGGAGGATTGCTTGAACCTGGGAGGCGGAGGTTGCAGTGAGCCAACATCACACCATTGCACTCTAGCCTGAATGACCAGCAAAACTCCGTCTCCCCAAAAAAGAAAAGAAAAATATATGGGTTTTGAGTATTTTCTCTTCCTCCAGAGGAAATAGTCTTTTTTTGGCAGGTAGTATATGGGCGTATCACTTTCATTCAGTTGTGGTGGTCTGTTTCCAGTTTGCCCTTACTCCTAGGGTGTAGCTTTTTTAGGGCCCTCAATTGAAAGTTTGGGAGTGTATTGGGGATGGGTCTATTAAGGCTCCTCTTTCCTGGCAGGCCCTGAAATCCACATTTTGCTCTTGCAAAATCTCTGCTTGGCTTTTTCCCCTTTAGCAGCTTCTTTCTGTTTGGTTTCTTGATCCCCAGTCACACCTGTGCAGTTTAGGAATTAGCAAATGCCGGGGCAGGGGGTAGGGGGTGGTGGGCAGGTTGCAAGCAGAACGTTGAGTTCCCTTTAAATTCTGCTTTGATGCCATTAATGTCCAGTGTTTGTTCTGAATGAAATGGCTGCAGAGTCTAGTTTATGCCTTTCTCTGTGGCCCAGTGTGCCTTGCATATGAATAAGGAAATGCTCTGAGCACAGAGGCTGCTGGGATACCAGCTGACTTCAGAGCATTTGTCAGTACTCTCCAGTCTTGGCTATTTGGATCCTTCTGGAATGCCTTCAACCCTTCAGTCCTTCTTTGGATCCTTCTGGAATGCTCTCTTTGCTTATTTCTTTTTGGTATTTTATCCAGCTTGCGTAGTTGTTCTCAGGGTGGGTCAGCCTGGTACCCTTTGCTGGGTCATGGCTAGCAGCATCCATCTTGGAGCCCTGGCACTTAAAACCCCGCAGTCTGACAAGCCCAGCTTTCTCAGCCTTGCCTCTTCACAGCCACCTGTTTTGTCCACCCTATGCTTAGCCTAGACTTTCCGCACAGTCTTTTCCTGCTACTCTCTCAGTCCTCTCCATTCTCACCAAAATTTGAATTGTTCTTCAGACCAGCACAATCTCTGCTTCCGATTCCTGGCATTGTGACCCATGAGATTCTTCCTTTGCTGTGAATTCATAGCAATAACTGACCGGCCACGGTAGCATTTCTTGATGTATTACATCATATGCCCTGCATCGAGCTTTTACCCAGTGCGGTGAGGGCGGAGACATTGTGGTGTACCCCTTTGTACCTAGATTGATTTGCTTCTTATCTTGCAGGTGAAAGCATCTATTGCCAATGTAGAACCCAACCTGGCAGTGGAGATGAGTGAGCAAGAAGTGTTGGAAGAGAAACTGGAAAACGTGAAAGCTGTTCTGCAGGCGTATCGTTTTACAGGTTTAATTTGTTGTTGGTTTTTTTTTAACCTAATTTCGTCTGGGTCTGTCTGTAGTGAGTTAGTTTGCTAGATATGTTATCAGTCCTGGCCGTATTTCATGATAATTTATGGTATTTTATACTTCCTGCCCTCGTCACTCACACACACACACACACACACAGAGCTGACATGATATTTGTAGGCCTATCTTCACCTACAAGATTGGCTGGCCCCTTTGTACCGCAGCTTAGCTGGTGGCTGGTTTATTCCATTCATTTTATCAGTTTATCATGTGCCAGACCCTGTACTAGAACTCCCTTTACCACTGGCTTGTTTTATGCTACTAGTTAAATAGTTTGAACTTTCCAAGTCTGTTCCATAAATAGGGATTTATTCTCCCATCCCATCTATGCCACAGGGTAGTTGTGGAAAGAACTGGGGACTATGACAAATTATTTCACACTCAGAAAAAAAGAATAGCTATAATTTAAATTTTTGGCCTGGCACAGTGACTCACGCCTGTAATACCATCACTTTGGGAGGCTGAGGCAGGAGGATTGCTTGAGTCTAGGAGTTTGAGACCCACCTGGGCAACGTAGTAAGACCTCATCTCTACTAAAAATTTAAAAATGAGCCAGGTGATGTGGTATGTGCTTGTGGTCCCACCTATTTGAAAGGCTGAGATGGGAGGATCGCTTAAGCCCAGGAGGTTGAGGTTGTAGTGAGCTGAGATCGGAGATCGTGCCACTGCACCACAGCCTGGGTGACAGAGTGAGATCCTCTCTCAAAAAAGAAAAGAAAAGAAAAATTTCTTAGTAATTTGACATTTAGGATGTTTTTTCATTTTTACCATTCTTCTGTGGTTTTAAACAACTCAGTCTCAAAGTGAGCCAGAGTCAACGGGAAGAATGAGCCAGTGATACTTATTCAACAAACATTTGTGCACAAAGTTTACATCTTCTAGGCACTGTGGAAGCTACTGGAGGCACAGATGAGGGAGACGCCACCGTGGCCTGCCATCTGCTGAGGTGTCTTCTTCTCTGCCTCAGGCCTCAGTGGTAAACTGACCAGCCGAGGAGTCTGTGTCTGCATCAATACTGCTTTTGAGGGGAACCTGTTGGATTCCTATTTTGTGGACCTTGTCATACAGAAACCACTCCGGATACATCACCATTCAGTCCCAGTCTTCATTCCTCTAGAAGAGATAGCTGCAAAATACTTACAGACCAACATCCAGCACTTCCTGTTCAGTCTCTGCGAGTACCTGAATGCTTACTCTGGGAGGAAGTACCAGGCAGACCGGCTTCAGGTATCTCTTTGGGATGTTATATGCCTCATTTGTGGGCCCAAGATAAATGTACAAGGGGAAAGGAGGGATGTTTTCTGTATTGTCAGTGTTTTGTAACTGAGTGAGAAGTTTGACCATTACCTGTCTGATGTTTCTTACTTATATAGAAGCACTATTCCACCCTCTTTTCTTTTCAATCTCTGGATGATGTTGAGCTTGGGTACTGGTTAAAGGGTTATGTGCCTCGGAATGGTGGTCTTCAAGCTTTTTTCATAAGATTGTAGAGTCCAGTTGTTATACTTTTGATCCAACAAGGATTTATGGGGTGCCTACTATGTACCTCGCCGAGTGCCTTGCTGAACCTTGGGTATGGATCTTAGTAGAAAGAGGACAAGGGTTTCTGCAGTGCCGTGGAAGAATGCTGTCCCTCTTCCCTCAACTCTAGCCTACCCTTTTGGGTTGCAGTTGAGGTAAGGTTGGGTGAAAAAAGTAGATAGAAAGTGAATGCTAATAGGTTCTGAGTGACTCCTACAAGCTTAGTGTTTCCCCCTCTATGTATTTGGAATAACTGTGAAGCTCTCAGTTGTAGGTTTCATTGAAACGGAAATGTGGATGCAGTCATGAAGCACCTCAGCCAGTGAAATTTTTGCAGAAACAGTCTCTTGCGGAGCTGTACCCCATAGGCCTTTCCAGGCTGCCACTGACTCTTAGTTATCTTACACATCTTTTTCATTAGCCCTTTTTCAGACCCTTTTCTGTGCTTCATTTATTTCTCTAAAATGTTAATTGATGACCCCTCTTTTTGGTTGACATAATTCATGTGTCACTAAGCACCACCTTTGGAACTGCAGTCATCCTCTACTTCATTTGTTCCTCACCCCTAGAGTGACTTTGCAGCCCTCCTGACTGGGCCCTTGCAGAGAAACCCACTGTGTAACTTGCTGTCATTTACTTACAAACTGGATGCAAGCGGTCAGTCCTTCCCGTTCTGTGCTAGATTGCTGTATAAGGACCTCACAGCAACTCTTCCCACCGACGTCACTGTGACATATCAAGGTAAGAAGGCTGCCTCAGTGCACAAATTCTCATATCCCAGTTTATTCAAGTGAAACAGGTAGAATCCATGAAGTAGACCTCTTGAGACACTTTCTTCTGTTTATATACTGTAAATTTACTCAGACTGGAAAGATAGAACATTCTTTGTTTCTACCAGTCTTTTCCTTCCTCTTTGTAAATGGTAAACATGATCATCCCCATTTTCCCTCCTCCTCTGCCCACCCAATACTGCCAGTGTTCTTGCAGCTTATGATTTGTTTTCACTGGGGGCTCTGCTTCAGGAAAGATAGCTAACGTTAAGGCTGAGTCATGGGTCAGTTATGGTGAATGGAGCCAAAGACTCATTTCACTATGAAGTCAAATGGACATGATGCATCAGCACACACACTCCTCCCTATGGAGCAGTGTCTAAATGGAAATTCTTCCAGACTGGCTGAGAGAGACACTTTTTGGTGAACCTGTTTCAGTTTAATGACATGGGCAATAACGAAAAACTGGTAAAATGTTTTGAGAAGGTGTCTTGCTCTGTCACCCAGGCTGGAGTGCAGTGGCCCGATCTCGGCTCACTGGAATCTCCACCTCCTGGGTTCAAGTGATTCTCCTGCCTCAGCCTTGTAGCTGGGACTACAGGCACATGCTGCCACGCCCAAGTAATTTTTTGTATTTTTTATTGGAGACGGGGTTTCACCGTGCTGCCCAGGCTGGTCTCAAACTCCTGAGCTCAAGCACTCCGCCCGCCTCAGCCTCCCAAAGTGCTAGGATAACAGGCATGAGCCACCGCGCCTGGCTGGGTGAAATGTTTTTAGGGGGCAGAAATTTTGAAGCTGCCCCAGATTTCACGCTATCAGTCTTTGACTTCTCTTGGCAGTCTGATTGAAGTCTCTAGTCCCAAGATTGTCCAATGAGGGGCAGCCTTAGTCCAGACCAAAAAAAAAAAAAAAAAAAAAAAAAAGCTGTATGGGTCTAGAATATCAGCGATCCAAGCTCTGATTCCCCCAGTTGCACTGGATGAGATTGATGGAATCTTTCTTTTTAGGAATGGAAGCATTATCCACTTCATGGGAGAAGCAGCGAGCATCCCATGAAACTCTGTTCTGTATGAAGTCCCTGCATCAAGTGTTTGCTTCATTTGTAAGAAAAGGCGAAAAGTTGGATATGAGTCTGGTCTCCTAATAGATTGTTTTCACGGCACTGGGAACACATCAGAAGTAAGTAACCAGAACTGAAGACAGAACCAGGCAGGTGGGGCCCACCCTCCTGATGAAAACAGATGCCTACCTTTTCATCAGGATGGAAGAGCAGGTTTGACTATAGACACTGGCGTTTTGGAACAATTTCAAGATCATGTGTTTTCAAGGTATTATACATTTTAGCTGAAAATCAGAAACCTTTGTGGGGCAATAAAAGCCATTTTTCGTAAAAGGTGTATCACTCAAGATGCACTTTTGAAGAAAATATCTATGGAAAAATATCAAGTTAATGAGGGCATGAAGTTCTGGGAAAGACGAGGCAGTTGTCACAGTAACTGCTACTAATTTAATGCCAGGAATAGAGATGCCAGAAATCCTAAAATTCTCAGAAAGGGCCCTCACAGAAATGCAGCTCTCCACTCACTGCGGTAGCTTGATTCTGCTGAGAAACACTGATCTAAGTCAGTGCAAAAATAACCCACATTCACTAATGAAGATAATAAAGACCCAATACCTTTTTTTTTTTTTTTTAAAAGGAAAGTACTTCTAGCTTGAATGGAAGCTTTAAGTAATTCTTCCTCATTTTCCTGTTTGAAACTTTAGAAAAGGAAGTTCTTCAGTGTTTGTTTGGTCAGGAACAGCATGTTCTAGGCCACTGCTTTATGAAGAATATGTGTGAGAAAGCAGTAGAGGTAAAATAATCAGGGTTCAATGTGTCTTAAGATTTTGTTTCCTAAAACAGATTGGTAGAGCTCTGAATGTACTAAGTCCCCTCGGAAAAAGCACGGTTAGAAATCTGCCCGTAAACTCGGGTGCTGTCGCGAAGGACAGCAGGTGTCCCCCAGGCCTTCCCTCTCCTACAGGCTCTCCGGTTGGTGTCCCGATTTACCTGTAACCGTGGGCATCTTATCTGCTGGCACCTCTGGTTCCTTGGCATGTGGGTCACAGATGTGAAAACCTGTGTCTGGCTGACCTGGTTCTCGCATTTGCATCCCTAGCTCACCTTTGCCCGGGCATAGATAGGAGTCATGACTGCCCAGGGCGCAGGGCCACGTTCAGACATCACCCTGCGGTGGCCACTTGCTAGACCTCATGGTCATTAAGTAACCTCCATGTGGGGGAGCTCCAGCGAACTCTGGGAGCAGTGCAGGGTACTAAAGCTGTCTTGGACTACCCTTTAGAAACAGAATAAAAGAGAGATGGGGCTGGGCAGCAGGAGTTCTGGGGTACAATGAGCTATGGTGAGACCTTCAAGCTTTTGCCCTCCCGGCCTGTGGTGGGGCCCAGTGGCACGAGTCAGCAAGGTATCAGCACTCCTCAGATAAGTGGTATTAACAGAATTTCCATAGCCACTTTAAAGTTGAATAAAGCTTTTAATAAAACAGTCTTATTCTTTGTCAAATTCTCTCTTCAAGCAGTAGCAAAGGCGACTGTAGCAAGAGCTCAAAGGCAAGGCAATATCGGAAAGTGTATTGAACGGAAGATTAAAAATATAAATGTAAAAGATCTGTTTATATATTTTTCTTTCAGAAATAAATCCCCCCTCCCCTGCCAGGTGAAAGGAAATATTGCACTTTCTGCTCTCATGACTAAGGGGACGGGTTCCAGAAGAACCTTTCAAGATTACCAGGAACATCAGGACAAGGGCCGTCTCAGTGAACTCGGACCACGTGGAGACAACAGGTCTCCAGTCTGAGCTCCCTTCAGAATGGGAGCAAAACGTTTCCAGCCGTGTCTCGCCCCTACAAGCCCGTCTGAAGCAGAGCTTCTCTGCCTGTGCTCTGTCCACAGTCCTGGTCAGCCCCGCGGCAAAGGCAGCATCGTCCCAGCTTTGCCACCCTCCTGCTCACAGTGGCCAGGGCCCCTCAGGGTCATGGAGGGCAGGGATTGGAACTAGGCTCTGGAAGGACCGTTCAGCCCTACACCTAAGACCCTTACTCTGGGGACGCTACAGGCACACTGAGGAAGAGCAGGGCCACCCTCAGAGCTCACATGGCCACGAACGCACAAAGGCTGAGGAGCTTCTAAACCTAAAGTCGGTGAGTGCACCTCCGTCGGCAAAGGGCGGGACTTGGTCACGTGTCCTCTCCCAAGGCCTTTCTTCAGTTCCAAAAGATAAATTCTCCTTCCCAGCCTGGACTGTCGCAGGCTAGAGGCATTCAGGAGCTGTCCTCCACCTGGTGTGGCAGCGTGACGGGGGGGCCATTGGGGAAGGTGGCGGGCTTCTCCCGCCCCTTCAGGAAGAAGGTCAGCAGCTCCCCCTTCCCCTTCACAAAGATGGGGCCTCGCCTTACAAAGCGGAAGCCGTACTCTCGGAGGATGACTTGGGTTTCTTCTACCACCTGGGGAGGAGGGAGAGCAAGAACATGGAGGCACAGGAGAAGCCGAGCACTGATCCACACGGTGCCCACATGTGATCCACGGGTCCCAGGCGGTACACAGCCCTCAGCGCCCTCCCAGGGCCAAGCCCTGACTTCCACCTGTGGTGAGCAGCAGGTGGGCAGCAGAGCCCTGGAGTGAGTGGCTGCAGGCCGCTACTCGCCCAGAGACCTCTCTCCTAGGACGGCATGGGTCACCTGGGTGGCAGCACTGTTGCCTGGAAACTCACTCCCTGTCCTTCTGTCCCCTTTTGCCCCTTTTGCGGAGCTTTTCTGCCAGACCCCATTGACAGACACAGGACGGCAGAAGATTCATACCAAGAGGCAGACCAGACTCATCCAGAACTTCAACCCAGATTTTCTGGATGGGTGGAATCGTTTGCCCCTGTGCTGAGGCTAGCTACGGCAGAAACTCCTTCCCACTCACCCCTTGCCTCTGCCTGCGGACTTACTGTTCAGGGCCCAGGATGGGAGGCAGGGGCACATGGGGAAGCACTGTTCTGATTTTGTTCCCATGCCCTGAGTCTGAGCACGCGCCAGCTCTGCTGCTGGACATACCTGAATGTTACCCATGACCCCCGTGGATTCCATCCTGCTGGCCACATTGACTGTATTGCCCCAGATGTCGTAGTGTGGTTTCCGGGCTCCGATGACCCCAGCCAGAACCCCGCCTTTGTTCATGCCTGGGGTGGAGGCATAAAGGTCAGCACAGCCACAGGCCAAACCCCGTCCTGAGCCTCAGAAGCCATCAACTCCCCTTACAGAATTTGTCATCAGACCTGTACCATAAAGCTCCTAATTATGTAACACATCACTGTCCTCGTTAAACTTGGCTGTGTGCTACTGGAGGGTGGAAAAGTCACACCTCCTGTTTATCCACGTGCTTGGCAAGTGTCAGCTGCCACCCGCACCCCA
Organism: Saimiri boliviensis; assembly: GCF_048565385.1. Classification (NCBI taxonomy): domain Eukaryota; kingdom Metazoa; phylum Chordata; class Mammalia; order Primates; family Cebidae; genus Saimiri; species Saimiri boliviensis. The sequence goes on from NC_133449.1 coordinate 24,316,786, forward strand.
CCCCCCCACCCCCCAGCCTCCCGATATGCAGATTTACTCCACATGGTAGTGGCCAGCTTCTAACACACCCGGTATTTCAAGTCTCCTGTGACCTTCTTCAGGAAAGAGAAGCTCCCCTCAATGGGAAGTAGCAGGTGATCTTAACTCCTTAACTGAAAGAGCAGGCTGGTCTGGGAAGCCATGCCCTCTGCAGGCACAGAAACCCTCTGGAAATGGATCACAAACTCACTTCTCAGTGAGGCAGGCCAGGCTACCATTGTAAACAGTAGGCACAGGTATAGCCTGACCCTTGTATCAGCCAGGTTTTCGGTTTCGTCATCTAGAGGAGTGTGAACTAAAGGTCCTTCAGGTTCCCTAGCCCTGTGAGTGTGTGAACCTCCCTACCCGAATGCCTCAGTTATCCTCGGCCTCCTGTCTCTCCTGCTGGTGGGTTGGGCCCCTGCTTGGGAAGGGAGGCTGCTGCAGGGATGGCCGGCCGGGAGTGCTTACCTATGCGCAGCATGAAGTTGTTGAAGGACTGGTTGTTGATGTTGGTGAGCGTATCCTTCATGGCCAGCGCGAAGTCAGCCAGGTCAGCTAGGTGCTGCCAGCGCTCTCGATCAGACTTGTCCTCCTGTGCCAGGGGACAGTGGAGAAAGTATCCGGGCACAGTCACTGCAGCAGCCTGCTCTGCTGCCTGCCTTGGCAGTGTTCTGGGGTGGGTTCCCTATATCTAGATGTTCACAGCCTATTTCCCTTCCTTCCACGAAGGAGTCGGCAGCCTTGCCAGCTCTAGCTTGCCACTGTGACGAAGCTCACGTGTGTACCTCTAGCAGGACTAGGCAGACTGGGCAATGAGGGTAGAGCAGACAGACCCGTGAGTCTGACTTTGAGACGGGCCTCTTCGCCTTGGCTGGCCCTGGCCCTAAGGTTTTATCAAGTTGTCCTTGTTTGGATCCTTCAACTAGGTGATAAGCACTGGAGGGGATGGCCCACCTTGGACATTTTTTTTTTTTGAGACAGAGTCTCACTGTTGTCCAGGCTGGAGTGCAGTGGCATGATCTCTGCTCATTGCAACCTCTGCCTCCTGGGTTCAAGCGATTCTCCTGTCTCAGCCTCCTGAGTAGCTGGGACTACAGGGACGTGCCACCACACCTGGCTAACTTTTTTTCGTATTTTTAGTAGAGATGGGGTTTCACTGTGTTACCCAGGATGGTCTCAGTCTCCTGACCTCGTGATCCACTCACCTCAGCCTCTAAAAGTGCTGAGATTACAGGTGTGAGCCATCATGCTGGGCCTTGGACATGTTTCTTCAACCTCATCCGTACAATGGAGGGGGCCATGGGATGATCACAGAGGTAAAACAGGATGATGCTGTTTTAAGACCAGAGCTTGGGACCAGGGCCCCTTTACCATGTTTTCTATCCTGGTAGCTGAATACAGGTCTAAATTAGCTTAACAAAAGTTCTGATGGCCACTCTGGAAGTTTCCATTGTTACATGATTGCATAGATGGTTCCTGTCCCCAGTTCCTATGAAAGCACAGAGCCTTAGAAGGGGGCCTGGCCAGAGAACACAACCATCTTAGGCCTGAGCTGTGAACAGCAGGGGCTTTTGTGTCTGTTCTGTTTCTCTGGTTGTCAAACCTCAATAAACCCTGTTCCTTATTTTTTTACATGGTGCTCCTGGTGTGTCTGGGACCCCTTTGCACCATAGTGCTTGTTTCCCGAATGCTGGGTCTGGGCTGCCAATCTCTGGCCTGGGGGCAGAGCCTCGTCTCCTCTGGCCACTGAGGTTAGCTACCTTGTTGGAGCTGGCATAGCCATTGGTGTTGACGTCGGGGGTGACTCCTGAGGCTGCCATATACGTGCTGCCAATGGTTTTGATCTTGGTGATCACCCGGAACTTGGGATTGTCCAGGAGCTGAGGCCAGGATTCAGGAAAGAATTGTCAGCAGAGTCAAGGGAGATGAATGAGCCAACCCAGTGACACATGTGCCTGTTGACAAGGACCCCGCAAAACCCAAGAGATGCCTTCCTTTCAAAGTTTTTACTTGTTCTACCGCTTATATGCCACACGAAGCTGGGAAAACTTCCTGACTTTCTGGGCCTCAGTTTCCACAACCTCAACACTGACATAAAATTGCCAGTCTCCTAGGGTGACTGAGCGTGTGTGTAAAAGCATTCTTCCTGGTATACAGGTTACCCAATCAATGCTGACTGGCTCTGAATTTGAGGTGAGAGGGATAGAGGGGTGTCGGGATGTTTCTTGGCCAGCCTTCATCCCCTGTGACCCTGTGGGTGATGTCCCAGGCTCCCATCTGACCTCCCCCTTCCCGGCCCAGCAGTTTCAGGTGGCTGTGGAAATCCATACACTGCAGAAGGTGCTTATCTGAAAATGTAGCCACTCTATAGAATGACTCCAGATTCCCTGGCTTCTGCAGCCTCTGATGTGGAATGGGCCAGCTTCATGGCCAGAGTGCGGGGTGGGATGGGCACTCACAGAGTCAAAATCTGAGATGATCTCATTGAGGAAACGCAGACACTCAATGCCGCCATTGTTGATGCTCTCCTCTGTGTAGAAGTCGGCAAAGTTGGGCAGGGAGGCAAACATGACTCCAATCTCATCATACGTTTGGCTGTACAGCTCCTACAAAGAGGCAGGGCCGAGGGCTCAAAGCACGTCTGACGGGAGAACGTGCTGGAGAAATGCACCTGTCTTCCACACATGGCATGTGCACTCAGCTTTGTGGACCCACACATCTCTCAGATTATCCCAGTTTTTTTTAAGGGTCTGGGTCTTGTTGCGTTTCCCAGGCTGGAGTGCAGTGGCAGTAAACAAGCATGGTTAGGTATGATCGAAGCGCACTGTGGCCTCGAACACAAGGTGTCTGGGACGACAGGTACAGATGTAGATTATCCCAACTCGGAATAATTTAAAAATAGCTCATCACTATATATATATATACATATATACATATATATATATGTATATATGTATTTTTTTTTTTTTTGAGATGGAGTCTTGTTCTGTCACCCAGGCTGGAGTTAGAGTGGGACAATCTCAGCTCACTGCAACCTCCACCTCCTGGTTCAGGTGATTCTCCTGCCTCAGTTTCCTGAATAGCTGGGACAACAGGTGTGTACCACCAAGTCCAGTTTATTTTTGTATTTTTTAGTCGAGACAGGGTTTCACTATATGTTGCCCAGGCTGGTCTCAACCTTTTGACCTCAGGTGATCCGCCTAGGCCTCCCAAAGTGCTGGGATTACAGGAGAGACACCATGCCTGGCTACGACTTTGAATAAGTTTTAAAAACAACTTCTTTAGTTACTGTAACGGCCCCAGCTGTAAGAAGAGGGTACAGTGAAGCTGGGAACCACTCTGTTGTGAGAAGTTCACAGTCAACAGAAAGGTGGGCTCTAGCCAAGGCCTTGTCTTCTGACACATGGCCTCAGAGCTGTGTGGCCCACATCACGATGCCTGCAGCAGTGCCCTTCACAAGCCACAGAAGCTCCTCTTTTGCTGATACTGTGTGTGCTGTTTAGATTCAGCCCTACCTGGGCCCCAATACCCTGTCCTGAGAAGGCCTGGGCCCAGGGGGGCTCCCTGAAAGAGCAGATGGAGACAAATGGCCTCATGGCTCGAGGCTGAGGCCACACTCCTCACCTCATCTCTCTTCTTGGACCCCAGAAAATGGCGTGCCACGTGCTCAGGCAGCATGTTGGTGACCAAGGCCTCGTTCCAGCGTCGCATCTCATAGACACGTTCCTTCTGGTCATGGACCTCAATCTTCCACAGGAAAAGTGTCCGTGCCAGTTTTTCTACCTACGGGCACAGATAAGGCAAGGCATGTGCTCTAAGCTGGCCATTGGATAGAAGGATGAAAAACAGGAACGGCTGTGCGTGGCAGCTCACCCCTGTAATCCCAGCACTTTGCAGGGGCCGAGACAGATCACAAGGTCAGGAGTTCAAGACCAGCCTGGCCAATATGGTGAAACCCCATCTCTACTAAAAACACAAAAATTAGCTAGGCATGGTGGTGGGCACCTGTAATCCCAGCTATTCAGGAGGCTGAGGCAGGAGAATCGCTTGAACCCAGGAGGCAGAGGTTGTAGTGAGCCAAGATCATGCACTACTGCACTCCAGCCGGGGTGACAGAGTGAGACAACGTCTAAAAAATAAAAACAGGACTGTGAATGTGAATGGAGGAGCTCCCCTTGCAAAGGCTGGAGGGAAACCAGCTAAATGTCAAGGGAAGTAAGACCCTGAGAGGATTCCCTCATCAAAAAGGCCACCCAACAGTAGTGCAGATCCCAGCCCCAGTAGTTACAGTGGAGATTCAGGAGGCCTTTCATGTGTGGGGCCTGCTGGGACCCAATTTCAGCTGCAGGTCAGTCTCGTGGAGGTGGCAGTAGTGGGGATCTCCCAGCTCAGGGTGGAGTCCCCCTTTCTAGCAGGCTCTATGTGGCAGAGAAGAGGCTTGGGAAGGCTGTACTTTCCCTGGAAAGCCACTGGGGGGCACTTGAGCTAACCCTGAACCATAAGTATGGAGGATCTTTCTCCCTCTCCTCCTTTTTCCTTTTCAATAGGGGGGTTGCGGTGGGGTGGGGGTGGGGGGTCGTCTCACCTTGTCACCTAGGCTGGAGTGCAGTGGTGCCATCTCGGGTCACTGCAGCCTCAACCTCCCAAGTTCAAGCAATCCCCCTGCCTCAACCCCGCAAGTAGCTGGGTTTACAGGCTTGTGCCACCATGCCTGGCTAATTTTTGTATTTTTTAGTAGAGACAGGACTACTATGTTGCCCAGGCTGGTCTCAGACTCCTGGACTCAAGTGATCCTCCCACTGCAGCCTCCTAAAATGCTGGGACAGGCATGAGCCACCACGCTTGGCATTCTCTTTTCCTTTTAACCCAACAAAATTCATCAGCTCCCTTCCCTTTCTCTTGGTCAGTTGTGGGAATGTAGGGGCCATGAACCCCTGGTCTAGGGGATAGGGGTTTGTTCAGGATTTTTGTGCCTTCACTCCATCCTCTCCCACCCTTACTCCCGCGCTTCCTTCACCATCCTGGAGGGGGTCGCATGGAAGAGGTGAGGAACTGTCTTCCTGTGTGACTGAGGAAGGAGCCTGAATATAGAGATGGCAGTGGCCTGACCAGGCTCACATGTGGGGCTGGTAAAGGGAAGCTGCGTTCCTTAGGAGCTTGGGCTTTTAGGTCCCAGGGCTGCTTCTCAGGAGGCCCTGTGGGCTGTGAGCACAGAGCAGGGGTGTGCAGGCACTCACGTGGCGGGAGAAGTAGTAAAAGCTCAGCATCATGAGGAACACCATCGCCGTCATGGAGTACTTGGAAGGCATCAGGGGCAGCCTGCCGGGCAGAGTGTGTGCAACTGAAAGGGCCACCATCTGCCTCCTGGGGGTGGCAGTGGGGGCTGCTTCCCTGCAACTAGATGGTGCTGCCTCCTGCCACCCCAGCCCCAGAGCTCACCCCAGCTCCTTCGGCCCTTTCACATCAAGTTGGGTTCCCCCAGGGCAGCAAAGCTTTCTTAACTCACTGGGCTCCTCCCCAACAACGAGGCAACCCCTGGCCCCTCCTGACTATACCTGGCATTCACATCAGAGCCACTCCCCAGGAGTCTAAGCATTGCCTGACTGATCATAGAGGTAGGTACAACCATGCAGGAGTTTGGAGAAGCAAGAGACATCAGCGATAGGACTAATAGCCATGGGACTAGGGCAGTCTCACCATGGCTGTTGATGTCATTTGTCCATATTTTTACATGGAGCTGTGGTTAGTTTCCATTACTATATGGTTTTCAATGGCATGAATATACCAGAGCTATGTATCCATTTCCTGATGATATTACTTGGATTGTTTTTGTTTCGGGGGAGGGAGTGGGTGTATCTATTATGAACAATGCTGCTATGGACATTCTCATACATACGTCTTAGCTCATGCGTATGTATATGCATTTCTCTAAGATATGTGTGTGTGTGTGTGTATATATATATATATATATATATACACACACACACACACACACACATATACACATGTCTGTGTGTGTGTATGTAGGAGTGGAATTGCTGAGACAGAGGTTTATTTTCAACCTTACTAAGTAGATCAAAATATTTTCTAACATGGTTGTACTAACTCGTACTCCCACCAGGAGTGTAAGAGTTACTGCTGTACTTAAAGTCTGACAATATCAAGTTTTTCTGAACCAGTACATGTGATGGTACATGTGATAGTATTTCATTAGGGTGCGATGGTACGTTTGTGACGGTATTTCGTTAGGGTGTAACTGGCATTTCCTTGGCTACTTGAGTGTCATTTATTAGTGGCCATTTAGAGTTCTTCTTTTGTGAAGGGTTATGCAGGTCTTACCCCTCTTCTATTAGGTAATCTTTTTATTTTAAACTTTCTTGAAGGTCTATTCAAACTGCTGAATCATAAAATGTTAAAACCTTGGCCCTGCAGGGACTTAGACGACTTCTGGTTCAGTATCTTCCTCAAGATGAAACTGCGACTCATGCAAACTGACCTGCCTGTGACCCACAGAGAATTACTGCCTGCTGTAGGCTCAGAATCCAGGTCCGAAGCCAAAGCATGTTCCTCCCTCCTCATTTTCCTGCTGTTTGTCCATCTTGCCAGCCAGTTACATGCAGCTGGCATCCACCTGGCAGTGCCTTCCTGCTTCCCCCCTCACTGTACTGCTGCTGCTCTCCAAGCCATACTGTCCTGGATACAGAGAGGCCCAGATGTCCAGGACCATGTTAGACTCATCCGGCCTCTGCTGCAGCCCTCCTGGAGGAACCCATGCCAGCTCCTCTAACCTGCACATGCCAGATCATGCCGCTCCCGGGAGGGTGAGATCACAGGGCTTGGGCCTGTTGTATTCCTGTCTCTAAAAGAAGGGCTGTGAGCACAGGCCAGGAGGGGAAGCCGTGGCCCTTACCTGTCAGTGCCGTTGAGCCCAGGGGTGAATGCCTGCATCTTCTCTGAGGCCACCATAGGTAAGCTGTTGGACAGATAACAGCACAGTCAGGAACAAGAGCCTGATGCCCAGCCAAACACTGTAGCATCCCACTCAGGAAGAACGGGAAGAATCTGTTCCCAGGTCCTAGCCAAACCAGATGCATCTGTGAACAGCCAGGAACCCTGGTTCCTGAACAAGCCTTTGGGGACCCCTAGTGGCAGAAAGCCACCTCGGCACAGGCTCATGAGCTTGAACTGAGAACTCGCGGGGTGGGAGGAAGGAGAAAATACAGATCCCCAGTTGGGCTTCATCTTACTCATACTCCTGAAAACGCTTGTGGTCGTATTCATCAAAGATGGGGCGCCAGGCATAGAGGTTGATGGTGGCCACGGCGCCCGCGACGAGCAGCATGAGTGTGAGCTTCACCATGTGGCTGACCTGCACCAGCATGATGGTGGCGATGAGGGACAGCACGGCCACATAGTTGTAATACTTGGGGTTCTCCAGGCAGCGCCCCTCCGTCTCCATCCCTGCTGTTGTGTTGCCGGGCCCCGCGTAGTACTGGAGACAGCTGAGCTGGAGGCCAGGACGGTGGGAGGGCACACACATTCAAAAAGACAGCAGGCGCTGGTCAGAGGGTTGTGTGTGGCAGTGTGCGCTCAGTTGCCACCTCCCACAGCTGCCCCAGAAACACCGGGAAAGATGGGGACATTGACCAGGAAATAATCATATGAAAGTCAGTAACTGCAGCTAAGAGCCTTGCTGTCACCTCATTTGACATTCACAAAAACTCTCTCGAGTATTTTTAGTACTGTCCCTATTGTACAGAAAACTCAGAGAGGCCAGATTTGCCCAAACACGATTAGCGAGCGGAAAAGCCAGAAGTAGGAGCCAAGTCTCTAGGCTTCAAATCCAACATGTTCTTCCCCACATCACACTGTTGCTTCAGGAGGGGCCGCGGGGCCATGAGCCCCACTCACAGCCTCCTGTGATGACAGCCAGTCTCTGCCCAAACCCTTCCATTTGGGGGATGATCACTGTCTCTGGAGTCTTCATCACTGGTTCTGCTACTGGGCAGATGTGGCCCGGAGAAAGCCCCTCCAGAACCGGAATCAACACCACCTTTTTGTAACTTTCACCCAGGGAGTTTGTCTTGCCTGCATGATTCCCAGCATGTCATTCTAGCCTGAGCATCTGTCGTACCTCCCTAGCTTTTTACCCCTTTATGGCTGACGGCATCTCCTGGTGTCCTGTGCAGCATCCAGGACCCTGTGCCATGGTGGTCCCCACACCTGGGCGCCAGGTTCCAGGTGTATTGTGACATGCAGGAGGTCTGGGGCTTCTCTCCCCTGGGTAGTGACCCCCCAGCAACCCCTGGCCCTGGTGGGCTCTGAAGCCCCTAACGCCTCATTCCCATTGGACTTTTTTTTTTTTTTTTTTTTTGAGATGGGAGGTCTTGCTCTGTCACCCAGGCTGGAGTGCAGTGGTGTATTCTCAGCTCACTGCAACCTCTGCCTCCCAGGTTTAAGTGATTCTCCCGTCTCAGCTGCCTGAGTAGCTTGGATTATAGGCGCATGCCACTGTGCCTGGCTAATTTTTGTATTCTTAGTAGAGATGGGGTTTCACCCTGTTGGCCAGGCTGGTCTCAAACTCCTGACCTCAAGTGATCCACCTGCCTCGGCCTCCATTGTGCTGGGATTCCGGGTGTGAGCCACCGTGCCAGGCCCCCAGTGGACTTCGGATTAGCTGCAGCCCTAGAGCTTTTTCACTTATGCCACTGCCAGAATAAGTCTCCTTGCTGTTGTTAAAATACACTAATAACATTATATTTGGAAAAAAGGAACAGGGTGTATATGGTACTGCCACAATTAGAGGAGACCAAGACAAGTGACAAGAGAACACTGGTGACAGCTCAGGCAGGCAGTGCTCAGCACATGCACGGTGGTTCTAAACCAACAGATCTGGGCTCCCAACTCCTGTTCCTTCTCCCCAAGAAAGCAGTTGGCTACCCCTTCATGGGACCCCCAGTTTCTCCAGGAACTGAGAGCAGAGAACAGGATGATTCTGTCCGCTCTTACTCATCTGGCTGTGAAGCTGCCGTCCCCGCTGACCCACCTCTAGGAACACTGGCCGTGTTGGGTGGGTGGGGCAACACAGGGAGGAGAGCTCCTTTAGTGGACCTGGTTTACCTCCCTGGCCCTGAGGGCACCAGAAGGAGCCTTGCTGCAAGGAGTACTTAGGACATGCAAAAGGCTTGCAGGTCCTGCATCCCTTACAGAATGAGATGGGGAAAAAGAACATACAGGACCAGGACTTCGACCTGCCTCCATTCTGGACTCTTTGTCACTTCCCGGCTGTGTGACCTAGAGCAAGTCAATGACTCCCCCACCCCTTTGTTTTTTCTGCAACGGAGTTTTGCTCTCGACACCCAGGCTGGAGTGCAATGGCGTGATCTCGGCTCACCACGACCTCTGCCTTCCAGGTTCAAGCAATTCTCCTGCCTCAGCCTTCTGAGTAGCTGGGATTACAGACAGGCACGCACCACCACGCTTGGCTAATTTTGTATTTTTAGTAGAGACGGGGGTTTCTCCATATTGCCCAGACTAGTCTCCAACTTCCAACCTCAGGTGATCTGCCCTCCTCAGCCTTCCAAAGTGCTGGGATTACAGGCATGAGTCACCGTGCCCGGCCTCAATGACCCTTTTTGAGCATGAGTTTCTCCATGTGAAAACTGCAGATACTGGTACAACTGCTCAGGACTGTTTCACAGATTAAATGAATCAACACATATAAGGCCCCGAGCACAGGCCTGGGCGCAGGGAACTGGGCTCTCGGATGCTGGGAGAGGAGGAGCTTCAAGGAAACAAGTCCATCCCAGAGGCTCCCTGGAGAGTGGGGAGAAGACTCCCTCCACTCGGCAGGGATGATGTGTTTAGGAACCTAAGAGCCACTCCAAACCTACATGACGGTGGCGGGACGGACGGGGAAGCCGCTCGTGTGACCCAGACAGAAGCCCCGCTCCACTGAGAACAGGGGCGTCCTTCAGTGAGGACAGCAGGTGCTCACCATGTCCACGACATTTGCCATCACCAGGATGAAGATGGCTAGCATGGCCCAGGTGTTCCTGGCCCAGCGGGTCCGGTCAATCCAAGTCGAGAAGGCCACAAGCTTCTTAGGAAAGTCCTAGAAGGAATGGAATTTCAAGGGCCATGAGCCTTTGCCAGTCCTTTCTCCTGCCGATGTCACTGCCTGCAATTCAGGCTGCCCCCGTGTTCCAGGCCCAGGAGCCTCAAAAGTGGCTCTGCCTGGGAGTCGCCTGACAGCTGACAAAGGGGCAGAGCTGAGAAGAGGGTGTGGCAGCTGTGGCTCTGCGTGAGACCTCGTCGACATGCCTGCATGACAGCACAGCTTCCAGGTCGCAGGCCTTTCCACAGCAGACACAGTGACCATTCCAGGAGGCCATGGGCAGCACCAGCCACCGGTCCATCTCTGTGAGGCGAGGCCGGGGCAGGGAACAGTTTTCAGGGCTGGTCGTCTCTGGCCAACCAGCCGTCTGTCCTGGCTCAGTATTCCCAAGCACTCCAAGTGACCTGGTGAGCCACCTGTCAGATTCATGTTCCTAAACACTGCTTTGTCATTCTGATCAAAAACCGCTTGCTACCCCAGTGCCTTACAAGAGAAAGTTTTAATCCCTTTAGTCTGGCTTCTAAGGGCCTTCACAATCGGGGCCAACCCATCTTCCAGCTGGGCCTCCACTGCTTCTCCACCCAGGTTTCTGTGTACCTGACTCTGTAGAACTCATGCATGCTGCAGTGCCACAGCCCCGCCACGGCATGCCACAGCCTGCCACGCCTGCCACGGCCCAGCCACAGCCCACCATGGCCCAGCCACAGCCTGGTGGCCTAGCCAGAGGAAGTGCTCTGCTGATGGTGAATGAATGGATGGGCAAGTCCCTGGACCGTCCTAGCAGAGGACAGTCTGTCTGTCAAGACCGGACAGAAAGAATAGCTTCATCACCAC